>NC_140999.1:136501827-137009531 GCF_052327205.1 Somniosus microcephalus | reverse complement strand
CCGCTTATACTGTCTCACCTTGGACCTCAGAATTGGACCTAGATGAGCCCAGCACCAACGGCACCAGCCACATCAACAGCAGCAGCCACATCAGCAGCCTTCTCCTCAATGACCTGATGCTCCACAGGAGAGAGGGGGCACCACAGGGCTGCACCGCTCCAGAGGCGATACCCCCAACACAGGGTATACAGGCAGATGATGAGCTGCCGGGACATGACTGAGCAGCAGTGCTTCAGGAGGCTCCAGCTATCGCGCCAGGTCATCGCAGACATTTGTAGCTTGCTGGAACAAGACCTGCTGCCCAGAGGTCCTGGTGGACACTCCTTAACAGTGGCTGTCAAAGTCACCACTGCCCTAAACTTCTTCACCTCAGGCTTCTTCCAGGGCTCTGCGGCAGACATTTGCAGGATCTTGCAGTCGGCCGCCCACAGATGCATCACCCAGGTGGCTGATGCCATGTTTGACAAGTCAGCCAATTATATCAACTTGCCACTGATGAAGCCAGTGTTACTGAGCGGGTGCTCGGCTTTGCGGCTCTGGCTGACTTCCCACGGGAGCAGGGCATCATCGACTGCACACATGTGGCCATCAGGTTCCCCCACATCACTCAGGCGTGTTTGTGAACCACAAGAGCTTCCACTCCCTCAATGTGCAGCTCATCTGCAACCATAAAAAGATCATCATGCATGTGTGCGCCAGATTCCCTGGCAGCTGTCATGACTCTTTCGTGCTGCGTCAGTCCACCCTCCCTCAGTTCTTCGTTCCTCCAAACAGACTTTCCAGCTGGCTGCTTGTAGACAAGGGCTATCCACTGAAGACGTGGCCTCATGACACCCTTGAGGGTGCTAAGTACTGAGGCTGAGGAGAGATACAATGAAAGCTACATTTCCACCAGATGTGTCATAGAACAGACAATAGGCATGCTCAAAATGCACTTCAGATGCCTTGACAGATCTGGAGGAGGTCTTGACAGATCTGGAGGAGCCCTTCAGTACTCACCAGCCAGGGTCTCCAGAATCATCGCAGCGCTGCTGCACTTTACTTAACATCAAAGCGCAGCAGCGAGGATTGGAGCTGCAGGAGGAGCAAGACGCAGAGCACACAGCCTCTTCAGAGGAGGAGGAGGAAGACGTGGAGATGAGGAGGAGGAGGAACCTGAGGTGGAGATGGCACAAGCAGCGGCACACATTGCTGCCGGGAGGCCTGGGATGGCCTCATAATGGCCTTTTTTTCTTTTCCGAGTGCTCTATGAGGTGCAACCCCTGTGGCTTCAGCAGAGGCAGAGCAAGCTGATCACTTCCCTGCTGTGACTGCTTTGTCACTTTTGGTGGACGCCCTCTGGGTTTTGGAGCCTGCGATGGCCCCACCAAAAACTGCTCCTCCTGCGAGTGTGCAGGGGCAGACTCGGGATCTGAGGAAGCATGTGGGGCTCTGACTGAGGGGGAGGCAACAGGGGAGGTGTGGGAGCGCTTTGAGAGAGCCCCCACTTCCATATCCGCCCTCAACATTATCCCTCTCATGGGCCACCTGCACTTCCCTGCTAGCAAGGAACGGGAGAGCACCTTGCTGCACATCAGTGGGGCGATGAACGTCCAAACCTATGTTTATATCCCTCCTCGAGATGAAGTCTATGAGCGTCTGCCATCTGCTGTCCACAGTAAGCATGTGCTCATGCGACTGCCGCATTTGCTGCTCCATGCAGGTCCATCCCTTCCATGGAACAGCATATCGTTGCCATCACCTGCGACATGTTGGTGCTCATGTTAGAGATGGACTCCTCCATTCTCTGCACATTTGCAGACATCGTTGCTGCCCTTCCAAGATCACTCTCTTTCTCGATGGCCCCCAAGTTCAGGATCTGCAAGCAGCTCAGCAGAGCTTGGAGTGTCCTGTGCCCTCCGCATGAGTAGTCTTACTACTGTCCCTGTCAACACCATCTGCTCTTGCTCACTCGTGATGTGAGAAACACCAGGTGACAACACTACGCTGTGTCGCACAGGACCCACCGAGGTGTGCGTATCTGCACTGGTGCTGGCTGCGCTTGGGTCTGCTGACGGTGCACCCTCAGAGGCTGGAGCTTCCTCCGAGGAGTCGTCTTCTTCCTCCGGCTGGATAGTGGGGTGGGGAGGGGGGGGCAGCGGGGAGGTGGGGGAGCACTTGATATGGACCAGTGGGAGAGTAAAGAGATGAATTAGAGGTGGTATATTAAGAATGGGTAATGTTACCATTATCCACATGATGACATTTCACTGGCTGCTGACATCATTCACCATGAGTGACTGCTGTATGCCATGTGGCTGTATGAGATGTTGCTTGTGACCTACCCTTCTGGCCTGCTTTGGAAAAACGAAGCTGTAGATATATTTGTGGAGTTAATTGTATGTCATTGTAACTAATGTTTCTGGTAACTGGGTCTGTTTCTGATGTTGGGATGATTGTGTTGATTGGCAGCAGTCCAGAGACACATTTCGGAACAAGAGTATCTCATAATGGATTGGCACAGTATTTTGAGAGAGTGAGGACTGCTCGAATTTGTGGGTGATGAGTTGGAGGCAAGACTGATAAGACAATGGTTACTGGCTAGATATATCCTGGCAGTTGGCAAAATAGTACATGGAATCAAAGGCAATTGGAAGAACAATTTGTATACAAGCAGAGACGTTTAGACTCAATATTTAAAACTATTAAAATGTATTAACTACTTTGGCTACATCAGGACCATATCACCAATGTCCTTTCAACAAAAGCTACCCTGATGATGAATTAAAGAACGTTAACTTGGAGACCTATTGATGATTACACAGCTGATGTTGGGCTATTTGACATATTGCTATTCTATTTATGGCATGTTGATGCCATCCTATTGGAGATAATTCAATTGTTAAAATTGCTGCAATCTGGTTAGTGCAGTTGCTGTTAGTGACGCCTTGAGGTTGTTTCAGGCCCTTTTCAGAGACTATTTTATTTGATGCTGCCACTGCTGTTACTATACTAACACAGACTTTAACAACTTCAATGAAAGCATATTTTGCTACATAAAAGATTTGGTTTTAATATGGAGAAGCTATAAATTCAAAAGCAGAAACAAAGAATATTTAATATCATTGCGTCAGGGTAGATTTGGAAGAGATGTCAAAGCAAAGTCAGTAGCTGAATTTAAATTTCATAACATGAATTGTAATTAATTATAACGCATACAAGGCAGTGACTAACCTGGCACAGTATATCTCACTGCACAAAATAACTATAACATTGTGACAACAATAAAACATTTTTGCCTGTATTAAGTTATTGATTTGAATTCCTTATTACTAGTTCATTATGATTTCTGCAGGCTGTTCCTTCAAGGTACAGAAATTCACATTTTGTTCTAGCAGGTGAAGGTCAGTTAATATGCATCTGAGCTTTGCTTTCTAACAAAGGGGACATCAAATGTCGATTGAAAATATAAAGTGGGACCTTACTATGCACAAAATTGGCTGCTGTGTTTGCTTACATAACAGTGACTACATTGCAAATATATTTTCACTAGTTATGAAGTGTTTTGGGATGTCCTAAAGGGCGTGAAAGGTATCTATCTAAATACAAGTTCTTTCCTTCTTTAGAGTCATTAGTATCAGTCTGCTGACAATTGGATTATTACAACATCAATTCATTCTAAGGGTCAGTATGCTGTGGATCTTTTCAAAGCATTATTTGAACAGTTATGAAAAATGCAATGTGTTAAACTCTTTTGAATGGACATGTCTTCACAGGTACTTACAAGTCAGCCGCAACTGATCAAAGAACCAAGCCCAGCCTCAGTCATGGCTTTGATTGACAGCTGTGTCTGAGACCTGGGGGAAGGGAGCAGCATCAACAATTGGCTGTAGTCCTTTTAATGGACAACTCTGTTGCCAGGGAGTTCCGATTATAAATTTATATTGGGCTACCTGTTTTTAGCTCATCAGTCAGAAGAGGGCCTGGGCTACTTTGACTCCATGGCCATGTTTCACCACATAGAAAAGGAACATTCGTTTTCAAGGTTCAGTGGCCGAGAAATTCGTGGCTGCCGCAAAAGCTGCCGGTGCCACTCCGACTGGGGGTTAATGGTCGCCGAAAATGGTGGCCCTGGCAGCACAGAAAAATTGGCGCTGGGGACCAACTATCATTAGCCCAACACTTAACTCACTGTGGAACTCCGTCCTGGTGGTATTGGTCCCGGCAGGAGGCTCTATGTAACATTGCCCAAGCAGCATTGCTACTAGAACAGTCTCTCTGAAAGTGAGGTTGTGATTTTGGAAATCATTGTGGAATTCTTAAAGGGGCAATGCCTTCTGAAATACGCAGCTTTTAGCCCTTACAGCTCAACTGCCTTCTGATAAAAAATTAGCATTAAAAAGAGTTCCCAAATGGGAGTCTTCAACTCTTAAAGCTGAATTCCCTTCCGCACCTAAAAAAAATGGGACAAGTGCTTCAGCACTAACACAAATGGCTCAGCAAGCCAGGGAAGGGGCACCCAGGGTCTCGCACGCAGCACTCCGGCTTTGTGCAGGGGGTCAACACTGCAAGAGCGGCCCTCTACCCAGAGGGGCCAGGAAGCCCTCCAGAAGGAACGCTGTGGGACCACATCACCGAGGCCGTCACTACTAGCAGTGTCACCCCATGACCTAGCTCCAGTGCCCAAAGAAGTTTAATGACCTCAGACCTGTGATCAAGGTCAGTGAATGCATCTTCAAAAGCCATCTCCTACCAACTGCATCACAAGCCTCACACACTTCTCAATGCACGACTCCCCCCCACCACCTGCCCACCAATCACTCACCTACCAACAATCTGTACCAAACATGAGGCACACCTCCCATTCCTAGCTTCACCTCACCCCTTGGTGGAGACGGTGCTGGCCATTCTAAGCAGGGCATGGCTGAGCCCTTGGGTAGCGGCGAGGCTAAAAGGATACAAGATGGAGTGCAAACGCATTGAGTTTAAGCAGACTTTGCTAAGTGGCAGAAAAAGTCTTTTAAGTGCATTTACTGAATTTTAGTGAGTAAAAAAGTGAATAATTTGAAGTAAGTTTAATTTTTTAGAGTAAATTAAGCTGTTGGGGAGTTGAAACCGGAAGTAGAATCCAGGTATAAAAAGGGGCGGGCTTAGTGCGGATGCGCTGAGTGCGGTCGCATTGAGTGTAAGTAGAGTTTGGTAAGTGGCAGAGTTCGGGCAAGTGGGAGGTGAGGGGGTGCTTGTTGCTCTGTTTTGTTTCCCTCTCTCAGGCTAATCCAACACTGCGGACGTGGAGCAGTGAGACAATTCAACCAGACAGGTCACCCAGACAGCTTCCACGAGGGAGGTTGGTGATCAACTGGTTGGTAGGTTCTCTTCCTTCTCTTTTATACCTTTAAGTTGGTAAGTCCTATTAAATAGTGGTGTAATATTATCATCTATATCGGGGCAGAGGGTCTTCATAACTAATAATAAGAAATTTAATTAATTACACAGATATGGGTGAACAGGTGATGTGTCACTGTTGCAAAATGTGGGAGCTGGTGGACCCCATTAAGGCTCACAGTGATTACATTTGCGATAAGTGTTTGCTGCTAGAGGAACTCAAGCTCCATTAAAGAGCTTGAGACCGAGCTTCAGACACTGCAACACATCAGGGAGGGGGAGAAGTTCCTGGACTCTATGTTTCAGGAGGTGGTCACATCTATGAAATTAATTACTGCAGATGTAGACGGTGGTCAGGGACAGGACAGTGTGACTACGAGTGAGGAAGATACAGGGATCCAGGATGTAGTGTTGAAGGAGCCGCAGCCCTTGCTCTTGTCAAGCAGGATTGAGGTTCTTACTCCCTGTGAGGGCAGGAGCGGGGACTGCAGGGAGGATGAGCAACCTGGCCACAGCACCATGGTGCAGGGGGCCATTCAAGTGGAGGGAGTAAAATGAAATGTTGTAGTGGTAGGGGATAGTATCATTAGGGGGATAGATAGGGTTCTCTGCAGTCAAGAGCGGGAGTCCCGAAGGCTGTGTTGCCTGCCCGGTGCCAGGGTTAAGGACATCTCTTCTGGGCTGGAAAGAAACTTGGAGTGGGAGGGGGAGGACCCAGTTGTCGTGGTCCATGGTGGTACAAACGACGTAGATAGGACAAGGAAGAAGGTTCTGTTAAAGGAGTACTGCAGCTAGGGGTCAAATTAAAAAACAGAACCTCAAGGGTAATAATCTCTGGGTTATTACCTGAGTCACGAGTGAATTTGGCTAGGATAAATAAAATTAAAGAGTTAAATGTGTGGCTCAAAGACTGGTGTGGGAGAAATGGGTTTTGCTTCTTGGGACACTGGCACCAGTACTGGGACAGGAGGGAGCTGTTCCTTGGGATGGACTCCACTTAGCCAGTGCTGGGACTAGAGTCCTGGCGAATCATATAACTAGGGCTGTAGAGAGGGCTTTAAACTAATTAGTGGGGGGGAGGTTTCTAGAGAGCAAATAACAGAAATGAGAATGGTGAAGGTCATAGACTTAGGTAGCAGTGGGGAAATTAAACAACAGGAGTTTCTGTGGCCGAGACCGAGACTCCAAGATGGTATGTTGCCTCCCTGGTGCAAGGGTCAAGGATGTCTCGGAGCGGGTGCAGAGCATTCTGAAGGGGGAGGGGGATCAGCCAGTTGTCGTGGTACATGTAGGTACCAACGATGTAGGTAAAAAGAGGGAGGAGGTCCTACAAGCTGAATTTAGGGAGTTAGGAGCTAAATTGAAAAGTAGGACCTCAAAGGTAGTAATCTCTGGATTGCTACCAGTGCCACGAGCTAATAAGTTTAGAGAGAGTAAGATAGATAAGCTAAATACGTGGCTTGAGCAGTGGTGCAAGGGAGAGGGATTTAAATTCTTGAGGCATTGGAACCAGTTCTTGGGGAGGAGTGACCTGTACCAAGGGGACGGTCTACACCTGAACTGTGAGGGAGCCGATGTCCTCGGGGTAATTTTTTCTAGGGCGGTTCGGGAGGATTTAAACTAATTTGGCAGGGGGATGGGAACCTAGGTAGTGGAAAAGAGGGAAGTCATATGAAGTCAGAAATAGATGGTAGAAAGGTGAGAAGCAATAAGCAAAGGAGAGAAACACAAAGGGCCAAACTAATTCATAATGAGAGTGTGAAAAAAGCAAGCCTGAAGGCTTTGTATCTTAATGCTAGAAGCATTAGGAACAAGGTGGATGAATTAGTTGTGGAAATAGAGGTAAACAAGTATGATTTGATTGGGATTACAGAAACGTGGCTGCAGGGTGGGCAAGGCTGGGAACTTAACATCCAGGGATATACAATATTTAGGAAGGATCGGCAAAAAGGTAGGGGAGGTGGGGTAGCATTGCTGGTAAAGGAGGGGATTAATGCAATGGAAAGGAAGGATATTAACTCAGATGAAACGGAATCTGTATGGGTAGAAATGAGAAATAGCAAGGGGAGGAAAACGTTAGTGGGTGTGATATATAGGCCTCCAAATAGTAATATGGAGGTGAGGGAAGGCATAAAAAGGGAAATTAGAGAAGCGTGCGATAAGAGCACAGCTGTCATCATGGGTGACTTTAATTTACATATTGATTGGACTACCCAAATTAGTAAAAATTCTGAGGAGGAGGAATTCCTGGAATGTTTTCGGGACGGTTATCTGGACCAATATGTCGAGGAGCCGACTCGAGATCAGGCCATTTTAGACTGGGTATTGTGCAATGAGAAGGGACTTATCAGCAATCTTCTTGTACGAGGCCCCTTGGGTCAGAGCGATCATAATATGATCGAGCTCTCAGTCGAGATGGAGAGTGAAGAAATTGAATCAGAGACTAAGGTCCAGAACTTAAATAAAGGGAATTACGAGGGTATGAGACGGGAATTGGGTAAGATTGATTGGGTGGTGTTTCTGGGGGGATTGACAGTGGAGAGACAATGGCAAGCATTCAAAGATAGAATGGAAGAATTCCAGAACATGTTTATACCGGTTTGGCATAAAAATAAACCTAAAAAGGTGACTCAACCGTGGATAACGAGGGAAATTAGGGACAGCATAAAATCAAAAAAAAGGGCATATCAACTGGCAAAAAAAAGCACCAGACCGGAAGATTGGGGGCAGTACAGGATACAGCAAAAGAGGACAAAGGGATTAATCAGGAAGGGGAAAATAGAATACGAAAGTAAACTTGCAGCAAACATAAAGACAGACTGCAAAAGCTTTTATCGGTATATCAGGAGGAAAAGACTGGTAAAATCCCAAGTCGGTCCCTTGCAGTCCGATTCGGGAGAATATATAATGGAGAATAAGGAAATGGCAGACCAATTAAACTCATACTTTGGTTCTGTATTCACAAAGGAGGACACAAATAACCTCCCAGGAATATCGGCAAACATAGGGACTAATGAGAGGGAGGAGCTGACAGAAATTAGTATCTCTAGGGATATGGTGTTGGGTAAGTTGAGGGGACTGAAGGCCGACAAATCCCCGGGGCCTGATAAATTACATCCTAGGGTACTTAAGGAGGTGGCCCTGGAGATAGCAGATGCTCTAAGGATCATCTTCCGGAACTCCATTGACTCGGGAACAGTACCCGTGGATTGGAGGGTAGCTAATGTTACCCCAATATTTAAAAAGGGGGGTAGAGAGAAAGCAGGGAATTATAGACCAGTAAGCCTTACATCGGTTGTGGGCAAAATGCTAGAGTCCATTATTAAGGATAAAATAGCGGAGCACTTGACAAATGGGGAAAGGATCGGACAGAGTCAACATGGATTTACAAAGGGTAAATCGTGTTTGACTAATCTGCTGGAATTTTTTGAGGAAGTAACTGGTAAAATAGATGGGGGAGAGCCAGTGGATGTGGTGTACCTTGACTTCCAGAAAGCCTTCGATAAGGTTCCACACAAAAGATTATCATGCAAAATTAAGGCTCATGGAATTGGGGGCAAAGTATTAACGTGGATAGAGAACTGGCTGGCGGATAGAAAACAGAGAGTTGGAATAAACGGCTCGTTTTCGGAGTGGCAGGCAGTGACCAGCGGGGTGCCGCAAGGATCTGTCCTGGGACCCCAGCTGTTCACAATATATATAAATGATCTGGATCAGGGAATTGGATGCAATATTTCCAAATTCGCTGACGACACTAAACTAGGAGGAGGGGTGGGCTCTGATGAGGATGTCAGGAGGCTACAGTGCGATTTGGACAGGTTGGGGGAATGGGCGGATACGTGGCAGATGCACTATAATGTGGATAAATGCGAGGTTATCCACTTTGGGGGTAAAAACAGGAGGGTAGATTATTATCTAAATGGCAATAGATTGGGAGATGGGGAAGTGCAGAGGAACCTGGGTGTTCTTGTGCACCAGTCACTGAAGGAGAGCATGCAGGTGCAACAGGCGATTAAGAAGGCAAATGGTATGTTGGCCTTCATATCAAGGGGGTTCGAGTATAGGAATAGGGATACCTTACTACAGCTGTACAAGGTGCTGGTGAGACCGCATCTGGAGTATTGTGTACAGTTTTGGTCGCCCCATCTGCGGAAGGATGTTCTTGCCATGGAAAGAGTGCAACGGCGATTCACCAGGCTGATACCTGGAATGGCGGGAATGACCTACGAAGAGAGATTAAATAGTTTGGGCTTGTACTCACTGGAGTTTAGAAGATTGAGAGGGGATCTCATCGAAACATATAAAATTATGGCAGGCCTGGACAGGCTGAATTCAGAGAGAATGTTTCCAATGGCCGGGGAGCACAGAACCAGGGGCTACAGTCTAAAAATAGCGGGCAAATCATTTAAAACAGAGATGAGGAAGAATTTCTTCACTCAAAGAGTGGTGAGCCTGTGGAATTCCCTGCCACAGAGGGCTGTGAAGGCTAATTCAATAAATATTTTCAAGAGAGAATTGGATATATTTCTGAAGGCTAAGGGGATTAAGGGTTACGGAGAAAAGGCGGGGACGGGGTACTGAACTGGTAAGATCAGCTATGATCTCAGACGAAGATCAGCCATGATCTCATTGAATGGCGGAGCAGGCTCGAAGGGCCGAATGGCCTACTCCTGTTCCTATCTCTATGTTTCTATGTTTCTATGTGTCAGGAAGGGACAGAAGGTATGGAGTAAAAGGTAAAGTAGTAAAAGGGGAAAAAACAGGAACATAGTGTCACAAAACATATTTGAAAGTTCTTTATCTGAATGCACGTAGCATTCATAACAAAATGAATGAGTTAACAGCACAAATAACTACTTATGGGTATGATCTTGTGGCCATTACAGAAACATGGCTGCAGGGTGACCATGACTGGGAATTAAACATACCAGGTTATTTAACAATCAGGAAGGACAGGCAGGAAGGGAGGGGAGGTGGGGTGGCTATGTTAATAAAGGAAGGAATCACTATAATACAGAGAAATGATATTGGGTCAAAGGAGCAGGATAGTGAAACAGTTTGGGTAGAGATAAGGAATAATAAGGGGGAAAAAACACTAGTGTGTGTAGTCTATAGGCCTCCGAACAGTTGCAACTCTGTTGGACGGAATATTAATCAGGAAATAGTTGAGGCTTGTAATAAGGGAACAGCTATAATTATGGGGGATTTTAACTATCATATTGGGTCAGAAATTCGCGGCCAAAGGCGTGAGTGCGCTCGGGGTACTCACGCATCTGGCCGTTGGAAATGCCGGCGTTCAGCATGAACAGCGCATGCGGGGAACGCCGGCATTTCCAGACCTCGAGCGCGTGCGACTGCACAGGCAGCGCTTGCGCAGTGAACTTCGTAGATTTCATTCATGAAATCCGTAAGGGTAAGTCCTCAGAATTTACACTTGAAAAAAGCAAGTGTAAAGTGGTTCATTGGCTGCGGAGGAAGAAACATTTTATCGTGGAGCTTCTGAAATGCCATATTTTTGTTTGGGAAAGGGAGGGAAGTTATTTTAAGAAATTTTAAGTAAGTTTTAAAGTTAAAATTTTTTTTTTTTAAAAAGGGTTTTCAGAACGGTAGGTAGAAGGAGCAATTGTGGCTGTGTGAATGGAATGTGAGAATGAGTTATGTATGTATGTCCACATATATTCCTTTACGTATATGTATGTATGTTTTATATTCCTTTACTAATGTGTATGAATGTATGTTTTTAATTATGATTTTCCAATAAGTTACTTTCTCTGAAAGTCATAATTAAATAATACATTCATACACATAAGTAAAGGAATATATACATAACACGCAAAGGAATATATACAGACATACATACTTTCAGAAGCTCCATGATAATAAATATCTTCCTCCGCAGCCTCTGGAGCAACTGTACCCATGCTTTTTTCATGTGTAAGTTGTAATGACTTGACCTCACTGAAAGCATTAATGAAAGCGGCGAATTATACTGCGCACGCGCTGCCTGTGCAGTCGCACACGTTCTGCCTCTGAACCCCTTCGTTCAGAGGACAGGAAATGCCGGTTTTCCCCACATGCACTGTGCATGCTGAAAACCGGCATTTCATCCAGCCAGATGCGTAAGTACCCCGACCGTACTCGCGCATTTGGAAGGGAATTACTGGGCCAACATTTTACATGTCAATAAAATGAAAAATTTAACAATTGCACGACTTGCCCCCTCGCATCTGCGACTGAGGGTCCAAGGAGGTGCATTGCGCAAGAGGTCATCATCGTACGTATCCTCACACTGTTCCCTTTGGGGAACTGTATGAAGTGGTGGAAGGATTTATGGCCGTGATTAACGCTCATTCCGTGACCGTAACCATCTTTGAACCAGCCATTAGGGTGGTTAGTCCTATGGCGGGAGGGTTTTACGGGCTCCCACAACCCATCTGAGGCGGGGGGGGGGCCACCAACACCCACGGACGCAAGTATCCCGCTGGATGTCCACCCAGAATTTAAAGTTGGAACTCCGACTCCACTTGCCGGGACTGTCTGGAGTGGGGTTCAAAACCCTACTCCTTCTGGCCCAGCGGCGGGGATGCTTACTGCTACGCAAAAGGCCCACTCCGCACAAAAGGTGACACCCATACGTTTCCTGCGCCTTTTCCCTCCCCGTGACTGGAGCCCTATGCTGCCATTTCACGTTGCTAATCGGATTGGGCCTTTGTCATAGCGGTCGGATCCCCGCCGCTGGGCCAGATCAGGGTAGGGTTTCGAACCCCGCTCCAGACAGTCCCGGCAAGTGGAGTCGGAGCTCCGGCTCTAAATTCTGGGTTGACATCCAGTGGGATATTTGCGTCCGTGGGTGTGGGTGGCCCCCCCTCCTTGTATAGCTTGTGGGAGCCCGTAAAACCCTCCCGCCATAGGACTAACCGCCCTAATGCCTGGTTCAAAGATGGTTACGGTCACGGAATGAGCGTTAATCACGGCCATAAATCCTTCCACCACTTCATACAGTTCCCCAAAGGGAACAGTGTGAAGACACGTATGACGACGACATTGCTAAATAAATAAATGGAATTAAAAAAATTCTTTTAGGGCTTTTAAAAGTCTTTAAATTGCTTTAATTCTCTTTAAAACTACTTCAGATTACTCAAAATAATGTAAACATTTTAAAAAGTTTATAAAAGTTACAAAAATCTTCAAAAAACTTCCAAAAACCTATTTAAACTGCTGCTTTGCATGTAAAAATGGTTAGCAGCTTGACAGAAACATTGGGGGCATGTCCAGTGAAACTGAGACCTCAAGGGGCGTGTCTCACTTGCACTGCACGCTCCTGGCTTCGCGCTGGCTGCACTCCTGGGCGGCGTGACGTCATACGCTGCCCGGGATTCTTCTTCTGGAAAAAGCAATTCCAGGCGTCCCTGGAGCTGATCGGCAGTAGCGCGGGGTAAGTGTAAATACGGGGCTTGCACGCGCTGCAAGCCCCGTTCTGGAATTTCTGGGCCATTAACTGGACAAATCAAATTGGGCAGAGCAGCCTTGAGGATGAGTTCATTGAGTGCATTAGGGATGGGTTTCTTGAGCAGTATGTAACTGAACCGACCAGGGGGCAAGCAACCTTAGATTTGGTCCTGTGTAATGAGACAGGATTAATTAAAAATGTCCTAGTAAAGGATCCCCTTGGAATGAGTGACCATAACATGGTTGAATTCCAAATTCAAGGAGAGGGTGAGAAGGTTGGATCTCAAACAAGCGCGCTGAGCTTGAATAAAGGAGACTATGAAGGTATGAGAGCAGAATTGATTAGAGTGGACTGGGAAAATAGATTAAAGGGTAAGACGGTACATGATCAGTGGTGTACATTTAAGGAGTTATTTTACAACTTCCAAAAAATATATATTCCACTGAGGAAAAAAGGGTGTAAAAGAAAAGATAGCCATCCGTGGCTAAGTAAAGTAATTAAGGATAGTATCCGACTAAAAACAAGGGCATATAATGTAGCCAAATCTAGTGGGAGGATAGAAGATTGGGAAGTCTTTAAAAGACAGCAAAAAATAACTAAAAGATTGATTAAGAAAGGGAAGATAGATTATGAAAGTAAATTAGAAAAAAATATAAAAACGGATAGCAAAAGTTTCTATAGTTATATAAAAAGAAAAAGGGTGGCTAAAGTAAATGTTGGTCCCTTAGAGGATGAGGCTGGGAAATTAATGGTGGGAAACATGGAGATGACAATAACGCTGAACAAATATTTTGTATCAGTCTTTACGGTAGAGGACACTAAGAATATCCCAACACTGGACAAACAGTGGGCTCTAGGGGGCGAGGAGCTAAATACGATTAAAATCACTAAGGAAGTGGTACTTGGTGAAATAATGGGACTTAAGCCAGATAAATCCCTGAACCTGATGGCTTACATCCTAGGGTCTTGAGGGAAGTGGCGGTCGGGATTGTGGATGCATTGGTAATAATTTTCCAAAACTCCCTGGACTCAGCAAAGCTCCCGGCAGATTAGAAAACTGCTAATGTAACACCCTTATTTAAAAAGGGTAGTAGGCAGAAGGCTGGAAACTATAGGCCTGTTAGCCTAACATCTGTGGTTGGTAAAATGTTAGAGTCCATTATTAAGGAGACAGAAACGGGATATTTGGATAAACATAATTTAATAGGACAAACTCAGCATGGTTTCATGAAGGGGAAGTCATGTTTGACAAATTTGCTTGAGTTCTTTGAGGAAGTAACATACAGGGTGGATAAAGGAGAACCAGTGGACGTAGTGTATTTAGACTTCCAAAAGGCATTTGACAAGGTGCCACACAAAAGATTATTGCTCAAGATAAAAAATCACTGGATTGGGGGTAATATTCTGGCGTGGGTGGAGAATTGGCTTTCTAACAGAAAGCAGAGAGTTGGGATAAATGGTTCATTCTCAGACTGGCAATCAGTAACTAGTGGTGTTCTGCAGGGGTCAGTGCTGGGTCCCCAACTCTTTACAATCTATATTAACGATTTGGAGGAGGGGACCGAGTGTAACATATCAAAGTTTGCAGATGATACAAAGATGGGCGGGAAAGTAGTGAGTGAGGAGGACATAAAAAACCTGCAAAGTGACATAGACAGGCTAAGTAAGTGGGCAGAGATTTGGCAGATGGAATACAATACTGGAAAGTGTGAGGTTATGCACTTTGGCAGGAAAAATCATAGAGCAAGTTATTATCTTAATGGCAAGAAACTGGAAAGTACTGAAGTACAAAGGGATCTGGGGGTCCTGGTGCACGAAACTCAAAAAGTTAGTATGCAGGTGCAGCAAGTGATCAAGAAGGCCAATGGAATGTTGGCTTTTATTGCTAGGGGGATAGAATATAAAAACAGGGAGGTATTGCTGCAGTTATACAAGGTATTGGTGAGACCGCACCTGGAATACTGCATACAGTTTTGGTGTCCATACTTAAGAAAAGACATACTTGCTCTCGAGTCAGTACAAGATTGGGACTCTACTCATTGGAGTTCAGAAGAATGAGAGGCGATCTTATTAAAACATATAAGATTGTGAAGGGGCTTGATCGGGTGGATGCCGTGAGGATGTTCCCAATGATGGGTGAAACTAGAACTAGAGGGCATAATCTTAAAATAAGGGGCTGCTCTTTCAAAACTGAGATGAGGAGAAACTTCTTCACTCAGAGGGTGGTAGGTTTGTGGAATTTGCTGCCCCAGAAAGCTGTGGAAACTACATCATTAAATAAATTTAAAACAGAAATAGATTGTTTCCTAGAAGTAAAGGGAATTAAGGGTTACGGGGAGCGGGCAGAAAATTGGATGTGAGTCTAGGTTCGGAATGGTCATGGCCCTGTGGGTAGTGGAGCGGGCCCAGGGGCCGTGTAGCCTGGTTCTGCTCCTGCTTCTTGTGTTCTAATTCTGTGTCAGATTTCAGGAGATGGTTTTATTCCTGTTCCTGGCTGGGGTGGAGATCGCCTTTACAGAAGGTAAGTTCTGTAGAAAATATAGGGCCAGAGTGATCTCCTGGAAGAGTTTCGATCGCCTAGATGGGTCGGAGAGGAATTTCCCAGATTTTTTTCTCCCAAATTGGCCATTGGGTTTTTTATCTGGTTTTTCGCCTCTCCCGGGAGATCACATGGGTTCGGGTGGGATGGAGAGTGATAGAAGATTTGAGGTTAGGATCAGATCAGCCATGATCTTATTGAATGGTGGAGCAGGCTCGAGGGGCCGATTGGCCTACTCCTGCTCCTATTTCTTATGTTCTTATGTTCTTATGTATGCTGGTATCCTCATATGTTATCCTCCTTCTTGCAATCCCCACTTGCTTTCCCGCCCTTGCCTCACCACAACTCCATCCTTGTGAATTCCTCATTTCAAACACCCAAGAAATGCAGCCTGCCTGGCCAGTAGAAGAAGAGGAAGAAGAGATGAAACCGTCATTCAATTTCACACTCCCAGCAACCAGCTCCTCAAGGTCGACCAGCAAGGTCATTTGCAGTGTCCCCCACTGAAAGTCAGCAGCCTTCCACCAGCCATGCTGCATGACATCAGTAGGATAGGTAAAAGCACACACACACACACACACACACCAGTCACTAAGGGAATGCATAACGGTGATGAGTTGATTTCTTGATGTCAATATTGGATAGTTAGATGTATAAAAAGTTGGACTGGAAAGTTTGCTTTGTGGTGGCGTTTATTTTAGCATTGTGGCCAAGAGGACGCTGTGATGGTCAGTAACAGAGGGAAGGTAAGGTGTGGGACAAATGTTGAAAGGGGAATTGGCATTGTGGTCACTGGTACTACAGGCGGATGATTCCATCTGGATATCCCGGCCAGGAAGTGACTGGGTTGCATCCTCCCTTCTGCTTCCTTCTTCTTCTGCTTCTTCCTCTTCTGCTTCCTCCCCGTCTGCATCTTTCTCTTCTGCGTCTTCCTCTTCTGCGTCTTCCTCTTCTGCGTCTTCCTCTTCTGCGTCTTCCTCTTCTGCGTCTTCCTCTTCTGCGTCTTCCTCTTCTGCGTCTTCCTCTTCTGCGTCTTCCTCTTCTGCGTCTTCCTCTTCTCTCTGCGAATGGTTGCTGTAAATTGGAAATAAAAGCAGAAAATGCTGGAAATACTCAGCAGGTCAGGAAGCATCTCGACCTGAGATGTAAACTCTATTTCTCTCTCCACAGATGCTGCCTGACCTGCTGAGTATTTCCAGCATTTTCTATCTTCTCAGAGGTCTTCCTTTACCATCCGAGGCCTTGCAAGTGTCCAGCAGCACTCCCTGCACACTTAAAAAACTTTTAACATGTATTGTACCAAGCCACTGCTTCAATAAAATCAAAAAACTCCAGTCCAAAAGCTTAAATACAAACTTACCTGAAAGCTGTGTGTTTCCCTTTAAGAGGTGCTGACAGTGTCTCTGTCAGTCTGCTGGACGCTGGGTTTTTATGCTGAGCTTAGGACCCAGCACTGAACTCAGCGCGAGGGTCGAAGTTCGTTGAGATGATATTAAGTCGGTGTTGCACACCGACTGACGTCACCCTCTCTTAATTTACATTTCCAGGGCTAGCGCTGCTACTAGCTAAGGTCCTCAACAAAATGGCGGCTGCCAAGTCCCCACACCAGAGATGGGTGCTAGAGTGGCAGCCGACATTTTTCGCCACAATGGGCGGTGCTAAGGTAGGGAATTTCTAGGCCAATGTATGTTGAGAGCTAGCTCAGGGAGAAACATCTTGTTTTGATATATTTTGAGGAATAGGAAAATTAGAAAATTACTGTAAAGACACTGGGCTGGATTTTCCTAAGCCCCTGGAGTCGGGTTGGAGGCGTGCGGGCGATAAAAATCGGAGATCCGGGGGTCCCGACCCCATCCCGCCTCCAACCCGCCTCCATGTCAATTTCATAGGAGTCGGGTTGCCGACAAGTGCTGGAACCCGACTCCCAGAGGCGGGAAGGGATTAAAGGCAATTAAACTGCCTGTTAACAGGTAGTTAACAGGTAGTTTTTTGCCTATTCGCGATTTTTATTGCTGGTTTGTGGGCTTCCCGACAGCTCCAAACCACGAAAAGTTTTCGAGGCGGGACGTGGGTCTGAGGTCTTGGAGGGGTCGAGATGCCCAGTGTTCAGGTGAGTGAGGGGTGCAGGAGTGCAAAGGTAAGTGTTTTGCAAGTGTTTAAAGTGTTTAAATAAGTTTAACTTACTTTTACTTACCTTTACAGGAGTCCTGCATTCCGGTGTCGGGAGTCAGCTGCAAGAACCACAGAAGCTCCGATTTAAAAAAAAAAATCAGCTTCTTGGTTTCTGCAGCAAAATGATTTTAAAGTTATCCTGAGAAAGGACTGAGGCTGAATTAGCAGTTTTTCAGTGCTTGACAGCTTCAAACAGCTGTTAAACACTGATATTTCATCTGCCAAAAGCTTTTGACAGATGAAATGTCAATCTCTGACGTCACCTGTTGCCCGGTGGCCCTTAATTGGCCTGCTGAGCCCACAGGGCGGGCTCAACAAGGTCAATCAGAGGAAAATCCAGTGGGTTGGCCACATCTCCATGGAGGCGGGACAACAAGCCCAAATGTGGGTTTCCCACCTCCAACCCGCCCCCGTAGCAAAATCCAGCCCACTGTGTTGCTCTAAGTACTTCACACTTGAGTATAAAATTGACATCCATAGAAGAGAAAGGAATACGTCTATCTAGGTCTATCTAGTTGCCTTCGACAATCCTGGTGGTCGCATGTTACAATGATAATGGAGTTGTTGACTAATGATAGCAAACAATCTGTCAATTAACCTACAACAGACCCAGATATGAGGCCAGGAAAACTCCAGTAGTGGAAAGCTTTGGGAACCATAGGTCTAAAGTCACCTGTTTTTCTCAAGCATGCTACACTGAACCTTTCTGGATTTTTTGGCCCTATATGAAGCACTTTGCATTTCTCTACATTGAATTTCATCTGT
The DNA here is from genome assembly GCF_052327205.1 of Somniosus microcephalus. Classification (NCBI taxonomy): domain Eukaryota; kingdom Metazoa; phylum Chordata; class Chondrichthyes; order Squaliformes; family Somniosidae; genus Somniosus; species Somniosus microcephalus. The sequence goes on along the minus strand of NC_140999.1, from coordinate 136,991,241 downwards.
CACCTGTCTGCCCAATTCCCAAGTATAAGCAAATCCACAAGTAACTTATCCTGTTCAGCTTTCGAGTCTTCCACCTTCATTATCTTTGTATCATCTGAAAATTTGTGACTCCCAGCTCCAGACCTTTTATGAAGATATTAAACAAAATAAGTCACAAATCACTGAAACGACAGAAATGAAAATCGGGCAGTTTCTATGATGGCAGACTAATGTGCGAAGCCTGGGAGGCAGAATCTAACCTTTATCTCAGCAGCAGTGTTACAGAGTAAATCACAGGAATAAGGGAACCATGACAACAGTTAACACTTATACCCATATCTCTTTTTAAAACAATATTTAAAACTTTATGTCAATTCTGCTGAATTAAATCTTATAACACTAGAATTACATAGAATTTACAGCCCACAAACAGGCCATTCGGCCCAACTGGTCCATGCCGGTGTTTATGCTCCACACAAGCCTCCTCCCACCCTACTTCAACTAACCCCATCAGCTTAACCTACTATTCTTTTCTCCCTCGTGCTTATCTAGCTTCCCCTTAAATGCATCACTTGTGTGGTGAATAATTATTTTAACATGTTGAGGAGCAGCTCTTTAGTCTCAATGTTGAGAATTTTGATTACACTTCAAAAAGTACTTCATTGGCTGTAAAGCACTTTGGGACATCCGGTGGTCGTGAAAGGAGCTATATAAATGCAAATCTTTCTTTTTATTTCTTTAGCAAGAATTTCTGTAACAAATAAGGCTGCAATCTCCTCAAATGAAACACAGTTTTATACTTAGTCATGTAATTATCAAAAACATTTCATTCTGTGACTAAACAAAACTTCAAAAATCAAAAGAAAAATCAATTTTTCTAATAAGTGCTATAAATATTGGTGTTGAATGGAATACAATGCCTGCTCTGCAAATTGAAATGCAAATCTAATTTTGGAAGAAGATATTTACCTTTTCAAAGTAATGTAACGTTAGCTTCATAGCAAACCAAAAAAATCATCGAATAGTTGGGGGTCATATAGTACAAACAGTTTAACCTAAATCTCTGTAGCAGATTAGTGCACAGAAGGCAAACATCTGTCAACAGGGATAAAAGGCTGCATAAAGAATGTTTTAAGACAATTTATAATGTCTCTTAAGATGAAGTAGAACCTATTTTTATTTATTGTATATTAGGAGCAGTGTTCCCTCTAAATGGTCTTTGTTGTGCGCAGCCTGTTTATTTCAATGCGCGGTCCCTTTAAATTTCTGCGTATGTGCGGTATTTGAAATGGAAAAGCTTGTGAGTGGCCTGCCTGGTACCTTGCAGATTACTGAATGCGCGCAGCTTAGAGGGTACATTGGTTAGGAGCTAAATGCCTAACAGATAGCTGAAGTATTTGTTCCACAGCTGAGTGAAGATTTTAGCATCAAATCTCACTGATGGATTAACTTCTCTATTCCACAGCCATTGAGTATCCTTTGTTTCCTCCATGTTACCATGAAATGCAACAGTTTTGAAAGGTTCCATGTTGCACCTTCATAGAGTTGAAAAAAATTGTTTTGTTTTGTTAAGCAACATTCAAAAAAGGCTGTTCAGTTCTCGAGTTAAGTCAAACACCCTGCATTACTGAAGAAGTTACATAATGTTCACAACACCACAGTGCAGTGTCAGAAAACAGTGCATTTTATTTAACATTCCATTTACACTAAAGCAGTTCCATTTTTTCCATCACAGCATCAACAACTTGCATTTATATAGTGCCTTTAATGTAATAAAACGTCCCAAGGAACTTCCCTGGAGCTTAATCAGACAAAAATTGACACCGAGCCAAAGAAAGAGACATTAGGACAGGTGGCCAGATGTTTGCTCAGAGGTAGGCTTTAAACAGTGTCTTAAAGGAGGAGAGAGGTGTTTGGTTTGGGGAGGGCATTCCAGAGCTTAGGGATAAAATGGCTGATGCACGACGCCAATGGTGGAGCGAAGGAAGTCGGGGATGTCAAAGAAGCCAGAGTTGGAGGAAGGCAGAATTCTCAGAGGGTTATAGGGCTGGAGGCGATTATAGAGATAGCCAATGAAAGGTTTCCTTTCACAATACAGGTATTGAATTTATATTAATTTACAATTCATATATCTCAACTCTTTGTGTTGTAAAATATGATTTCAATGATGACTTTGAAATACTTACTGATTTACTTTGACAGAGCAAAAACCGTTTGCTGCACCTTTTTTTAATAAATTATAGACAGAGGCTAGTGTTGGGAGGAGCAGAGAGCGGCAGTACAGTGAGTACTTAAACTCACTTTCGCGGGCTTTTTTACAGAGGCTGGTGTTGGGAGCAGAGAGAGCGGTGGTACAGTGAGTACTTATACTCACTTTCATAGGCTTTTTTTACAGAGGCCAGTGTCGGGAGGAGCAGAGAGCGCTGGTACAGTGAATACTTAAACTCACTTTCGCAGGCTTTTTTACAGAGGCTTACCAATCACACAGACCGGCGGCGGTGTTCCGGAGCCACGTCACGATTCAAAAGTGACGCGGGCAAGAAGAAGCAGCTGATTGGGTGAGAATGGCCAGGTGAATATATATACTACTCTATAGTTTGACAGATAAGATTAATAGTTTATAAAATTTAGACGGTCTTAATTTTTGTGGCTATAGTTTCTAAGGTCTCTGTTGTGTATCGGGGAGTGCTAGTAACCAAGGGCCCTTGAGTATATCATTTAATTGTAGTGTAATTAGTGGTATTGATTTGATTTAAATTAATTTAAATTAATTAAAGGGTAAGTCATGGCAGGACAGCTCGGCCCCGTGGCATGCTCCTCCTGCACTATGTGGGAAATCAGGGACATTTCCTGTGTCCCTGATGACCATGTGTGTGGGAAGTGTATCCAGCTACAGCTACTGACAGACTGCATTGCAGCGCTGGAGCTGTGAATGAATACATACTGGAGCATTTGCGATGCTGAGGACATCGTGGATAGCACGTTTAGGGAGTTGGTCACACCACAGGTAAAGGTTGCACAGGCAGGAAGGGAATGGGTGACCACCAGGCAGAGTAGTAGGCGCAGGCAGGTAGTGCAGGGGTCCCCTGTGGCCATCCCCCTCTCAAACAGATATACAACTTTGGATATTGTTGAGGGAGATGGCTTATCGGGGGAAGGCAGCAGCAGCCAAATTCCTGGCACCATGGGTGGTTCTGCTGCACAGGACAGGAGGAAAAAGACTGGGAGAGCTATAGTGATAGGGGATTTTATTGCAAGGGGAATAGATAGGCGTTTCTGCGGCCGCAAATGAGACTCCAGGATGGTATGTTGCCTCCCTGGTGCAAGGGTCAAGGATATCTCGGGGCGGCTGCAGGGCATTCTGGAGGGGGAGGGTGAACAACCAGTTGTCATGGTGTATATAGGTACCAATGATATAGGTAAAAAATGGGATGAGGTCCTAAAAGATGAATATAGGGAGTTAGGAGGTAAATTAAAAAATAGGACCTCAAAGGTAGTAATCTCAGGATTGCTACCAGTGCCACGTGCTAGTCAGAGTAGAAATAGGAGGGTATTTCAGATGAATACATGGCTAGAGGAATGGTGCAAGGGGGAGGGATTTAAATTCCTGGGACATTGGAACTGGTTCTGGGGGAGGTGGGACCAGTACAAATTGAATGGTTTGCACCTGGGCGGGACCAGGACCGATGTCCTAGGGGGAGTGTTTGCTAGTGCTGTTGGGGAGGGTTTAAACTAAAATGGCAGGGGGTTGGGAACCTGTGCAGGGAGACAGAGGAAAGGGAAGCAAGGATAGAAACAAAAGACAGGAAGGAGAAAAGCAAAAGTGGAAGGCAGAGAAATCAAGGGTGTAAATCAAACAGGGCTACAGTAAATAATAATTCTAAAAGGTCTAAGGATGTTAAAAAAACAAGCCTGAAGGCTTTGTGTCTTAATGCGAGGAGCATTCGAAATAAGGTAGATGAATTAGTTGTGCAAATAGATGTAAACAGATATGATGTAATTGGAATTACGGGCACATGGCTCCAGGGTGACCAAGGCTAGGAATTCAACATCCAGGGTATTCAATGTTCAGCAAGGAGAGGCAAAAAGGAAAAGAAGGTGGGGTAGCATTGCTGGTTAAAGAGGAGATTAACACAATAGTAAGGCAGGATATTAGCTCTGATGATGTGGAATCTGTATGGGTAGAGCTGAGAAATACCAAGGGGCAGAAAACATTAGTGGGAGTTGTATACAGTCCCCCAAACAGTAATGCTGAGGTTGGGGATGGCATTAAATGGGAAATTAGAGACGCATGCAATAAGGGCACAGCAGTTATCATGGGTGACTTTAATCTACATATAGATTGGGCTAACCAAATTAGTAACAATACTGTGGAGGAGGAAGTCCTAGAGTGTATACGGGATGATTTCCTGGACCAATATGTCGAGGAACCAAATAGAGATCAGGCCATCTTAGACTGGGTATTATGTAATGAGAAAAGATTAATTAGTAATGTTGTTGTGCGAGGCCCCTTGGGGAGGGGCGATCATAATATGATAGAATTCTTCATTAAGATGGAGAGTGAAGTAGTTGACTCAGACTAGGGTCCTGAATTTAAATAAAGGAAACTACGATGGTATGAGGCGCAAGTTGGCTAGGATGGATTGGGGAATGTTACATAAAGGGTTGGCAGTGGATAGGCAATGGCAAACATTTACAGATCGCATGGATGAACTACAGAATTTGTTCATCCCTGTTTGGCATAAAAATAAAACCAAAAAGGTGACTCAACCGTGGCTAACAAGGGAAATTAGGGATAGCATAAGATCCAAGGAGAGGACATAGAAATTGGCCAGAAAAAGCAGCAAAACTGAGGATTGGGAGCAGTTTAGGATTCAGCAAAGGAGGACAATGTAACATTTGCATATTGATTTATCATTGGCCCGCAGGCATCTGTAAGGAATACCTATTATATTCACATGTGATCACATGCTGAGTTGTCATTGGCCTGCAGGCATCTGTAAGGACTGCTATTGTTTAGAAGACCCATGGGCCCTGACTCCATCTTGTACACACGGTGCTGTACTGATATGAGTAAGCACAGACCTGATGCTTCATTAAAAGAGTTTAAACTGTAATACTCTGTTGTCCTGCAATTTATTATTTTTGTACAAAGTGTGCAAAACAAGACATGGTATCAGAAGTGGGATTTGAAATGGACATCGTTGGAGCTCCCTTACTGATATACCTATCAATTCATCCAATGAAAAGCGACGAGTTAAGAAAGTAACTATAGGTTTTTATTGGCTAAATAACAGAGCCCACCCTCGTGGGTGATCAGATACAACAAGGAGGAATGCCAGCCAGTCGACTACCTTTATACCTGGGCAGGTAGGTGGAGTCATGGGCAGAGTCAGCAGTGGTCAGCCCAGGTATAGCAGCGTGACAAGAGGCGACCTCGTATAGTGATACAACAGTGTGAACAGTGATAACCATAGAGTAACGATATAACAGTGATAACTATAGTGTAACGATAGTGAACGATAAAAGTGGTTTACCACATTCACCCCTTGTTTAGATTTGAGTCCGGCAGGGTGAAGTGTACTACCAGTTCTGGTATGTCAGTCTGTCCGGAGGCCTCGTAAGCCTTTCTGATCGTCGCAGCGGCGGTGTTGCATTATCCGGTGTTAATGCTGGTGTCTGCGTGGTCGGCGAAGGCTCGTGGGGTTCCGGCATGCCGTCTACCTGGGCTGGAATTGGGGGGGTGGTGGGGGGGGGGGGTGAAGGTGGTGTCTCCGGAGTGCCCGAGGGTGCGAGGTCTCGTAAGGAGACTGTGTCCTCCCGCCCGTCTGGGTAAGCCACATAGGCGTACTGGGGGTTGGCGTGCAGGAGGTCCACCCTCTCGACCAGGGGGTCCGTTTTATGGGCCCTCACGTGCTTTCGCAGCAAGACGGGCCCCGGAGAGGTCAGCCAGGTTGGTAGCGTGGTTCCCGTAGTCGACTTCCTGGGGAAAGCAAACATTCGTTCATGGGGGGTGGCGTTGATGGCAGTGCAAATTAGTGACTGGGTGGAATGCAGCGCTGCCGGGAGGACTTCCTGCCAGCGGGAGGTTGGGAGGCCCTTAGACTTTAAGGCTAAGAGGACGGCCTTCCATACCGTCGCGTTCTCTCTTTCCACCTGGCCGTTCCCTCGGGGGTTGTAGCTGGTGGTCCTGCTTGCAGCAATACCTCTCGCTAGTAGGAACTGACGGAGTTCCTCGCTCATGAAGGAGGAGCCCCGGTCACTATGTATATAGTTTGGGAACCCGAACAAGGCGAAGAGGTCGTTCAGGCATTTAATGACCGTGGTACTGGTCATGTCTGGGCAGGGGAAGGCAAAGGGGAAACGGGAGTACTCATCAACAATGTTGAGGAAGTACACATTACAGTCAGAGGACGGGAGGGGCCCCTTAAAGTCGATGCTCAGGCACTCGAAGGGGCGGGTGGCCTTGATCAGGCTTGCTCTGTCCGGCCTAAAGAAGTGCGGTTTGCACTCGGCACAGGTCTGGCAGTTCCTGGTCATGGTCCTGACCTCCTCGATGGAGTAGGGCAGGTTGCGGGCCTAAATGAAGTGGTAAAGTCTGGTGACCCCGGGGTGGCAGAGGTCGTTGTGGAGGGTCTGAAGTCTATCACTTTGCGCGCTGGCGCATGTAATTCGTGACAGAGCATCGGGGGGTTCGTTCAGCTTACCTGGCCGGTACAAGATATCATAATCATAGGTGGAGAGCTCGATTCGCCACCTCAAGATCTTGTCATTCTTGATTTTGCCCCTCAGCTTGTTATTAAACATAAAAGCGACCGAACGTTGGTCGGTAAGGAGGGTAAATCGTTTGCCTGCCAGGTAGTGCCTCCAGCGTCGTACCGCCTCCACAATCGCCTGGGCCTCCTTCTCGACCGACGAGTGTCGGATCTCAGGGCCCTGTAGGGTCCTTGAGAAGAAGGCCACCGGTCTCCCCTCCTGGTTAAGGGTGGCGGCTAGGGCGAAGTCGGATGCATCGCTCTCGACTTGGAAGGGGATGGACTCATCCACTGCGTGCATTGTGGCCTTGGCAATGTCTCCCTTAATGAGGGAGAAGGCTGCGCACGCTTCCTCCGTAAGGGGGAAGGATGTGGACTTCATGAGGGGTCTGGCTTTGTCCGCATAATTGGGCACCCATTGGGCATAGTAGGCGAAGAGCCCCAGGGTTCTCTTCAGTGCCTTTGGACAGTGGGGGAGGGGTAGCTCCATGAGGGGGCGCATTCTTTCGGGGTCGGGGCCGATGACTCCGTTCTCTACTACACAGCCGAGGATGGCAAGGCGCGAGGTGTTAAACACACATTTATCCTTATTGTAGGTGAGGTTCAGCCATTGGGCCGTACGGAGGAATCTCTCCAGATTAACATCGTGGTCCTGCCGGTCACGGCCGCAGATGGTGACGTTATCTAGATAGGGGAACGTGGCGTGCAGCCCGTTCTGGTCAACCATCCGGTCCATCTCCCTTTGGAAGACCGAAACCCCGTTGGTGACGCCGAAGGGAACCCTAAGGAAGTGGTAGAGGCGGCCGTTCGCCTCGAAGGCTGTATACTGGCGGTCCTCAGGGCGGATAGGGAGTTGGTGATAGGCCGACTTAAGGTCGATGGTGGAGAATACCCGGTACTGCGCAATCTGATTGACCATATCAGATATGCGGGGAAGGGGGTATGCGTCCAGCTGGGTGTACCTGTTTATGGTCTGGCTGTAGTCGATGACCAGGCGGTTTTTATTGCCGGTCTTAACGACCACGACCTGGGCACGCCAGGGGCTGGTGCTCCCCTCGATGATGCCCTCCTTCAGGAGACGCTGCACCTCAGAGCTAATGAAAGCTCTGTCTCCGGCGCTGTACCGCCTGCTCTTGGTAGCGACGGGTTTGCAGTCGGGGGTGAGGTTAGCGAACAGGGAAGGTGGCGGGACCTTGAGGGTGGATAGGCCGCAGGTGTTACGCGGTGGGCGGTTTAAAATCTGCTGGTTGTCGACTGTGAGTGGGGGGAGGGGTCCGCCGTATGCTAGCGTGACGCTTTGGAGGTGGGATTGGAAGTCTAGGCCTAGTAGGACGGCAGCGCATAGCTGGGGCAGGACGGGGAGTTTAAAATTTTTATACTCCGTACCCTTAACCGACAGGGTCACAACACAGTAGCCGCTGATGTCTGTGGCGTGTGACCTCGATGCCATCGAGATCCGGTTGCGCGTTGGCAGGACAGGGAGGGAGTGGTGGCTCACCGTGTCTGGGTGGATGAAGCTCTCCGTGCTTCCGCTGTCGAACAGGCAGGTCATGGCGTGGCTGTTTACTTTGATGTCCATCATCGACTTGGACAGGTGATGCGGGCGGGCCTGGTCCAGTGTGACGGAGGCTAGTGTATAGCTGAGCGAGTTGTTGTAGTCTGCGGTTGAGGCGGTAGTCGGGTCTAGAGGCACGGTGGCGGTCGGGCGTGGTGGGTAAAATGGCGTCTCCCACGAGGTTGGACAAAATGGCGGAGAAGATGGCTGCCCCCATAACTCACATGAGGCACTGCTGGTGTCGGTTGCCTGTATCAAAGATGGCCGCCCCCATGACTCACATGTGGGGATGCTGGCCTCTGTTGCCTTGAAGGAAGATGGCCGCCCCCACAGCTCGCATGAGGCACTGCTGGCCTCTGATGATCCACCTCTGCAGGCCTTAGCGAAGTGGCCTTTCTTCATGCAGTTTGAGCAGGTAGAGTTCCTGGCTGGGCAGCGCGACCTCGGGTGTTTCGCCTGGCCGCAGAAGAAGCAGCCGGCGGCCCGATCGCGGGGGTCCGATGTCGGAGCCGGTACCGGGGGTGGCGGTCTCGATCGGGTCCGGGACGCCGACGCTGAGGTAGGTCCCAAGGGGGTTGCTGCGGGGGGTATCGCGGTCGGTGTCGGTCCCAAGTCCCAGGGTCGCGAGTTACAGTACCTTGAGTATGCCTCGAGGTCCCGATGGGCCACCTCTAGAGAGAGAGCGAGGGCTGCAGCTTTGTCCAGGTCGAGGTCCCTTGCTTCCAGTAGTCTTTGCCGTGAGTAGTCGGACCGCAGGCCTTTCACGAAGGCATCGCGGACATTGTCTTCAGTATTTTCTGCCGCCGTTACCGCTTTAAAGTTACAGTCTCTGCCGAGTGCTTGTAGCACCCGTAAAAATTCCTCCACGGGCTCTCCTGGCTGTTGCGGGCGGGATCTTAGGAGGTGTCTGGCATACATGGAATTTACCGGGGTTTGGTACTGTCTTTTCAGCCGGTTGATGGCGTCCTCGTATGTTTTAAGGTCCCGGATGAGTGCGAATACTTTAGGGCTCACTTGGGCGTTCAGAACTCTTAGCATGGATTTCTGAGGCACGCCGGATTCTCCCAGGTAGGCTTCGAAGCAGCTCAGCCAGTGTTCGAAGTCGAGGGCTGAGTTTGCTGCCTGTGGGTTTAGGTCCAGGTACGGTGGTCTGAGGGCTCGCAGCCAGGCCGGCTGCTGTGGCTGTTGTAGCTGGGCGTCTGGCTGGTCGCTTGGCTGGTCGTTTGGCTGGTCGTTTGACTGCTCAAGTGTCGACATTTTAAAATTTAGCCAATAAAATTGATATACCTATCAATTCATCCAATGAAAAGCGACGAGTTAAGAAAGTAACTATAGGTTTTTATTGGCTAAATAACAGAGCCCACCCTCGTGGGTGATCGGATACAAGGAGGAATGCCAGCCAGTCGACTACCTTTATACCTGGGCAGGTAGGTGGAGTCATGGGCGGAGTCAGCAGTGGTCAGCCCAGGTATAGCAGCGTGACAAGAGGCGACCTCGTATAGTGATACAACAGTGTGAACAGTGATAACTATAGGGAAACGATCTAACAGTGATAACTATAGTGTAACGATAGTGAACGATAAAAGTGGTTTACCACACTTACCTCGAATGAATTGGGAATCTTTGAAATTACCAAGAGAATGGAGCAAGTTCAAGCAACACGTAGAGTTGATGTTTTCGGGTCCACTGAAAAGAAAAGGAGGAAGAAAAATGCAGCTACCTACTCCTGTGGATCGAAGAAAAAGGGAGAGACATTTTTAACACATGGTCTCTCACCGTGGATGAAGCAAAGGTACTGAAAAGTTATTTTGACCATTTTGAAGCATATGTGATGCCCAAGACAAATACGATATTTGCTAGGTACAAGTTTCAGGAGAAAGTACAAGGAGCTAGTGAGTCATTTGAACAGTTCGTGACTGAGTTAAAACTGCTGGTAAAAGACTGTGCATATGCAGATAAAGATGAGATGGTCAGAGACCGCATCATGTTTGGAATACATTCAGCTAAAGTGAGAGAGAAACTTTTGAATGTTGGGTCCGGGCTAACGTTGGACAAAGCTATAGACTTAGTTAGATCGCACGAGATAGCCCAAGAACAGACAGTGCACGCAGTTAATAGACACACACCAAAGAACACCGCCCAGAGAGCGTGTTTCAGAGTTCTAAAAATGGGCGACACAGACATAAAATGCTTCAAAAACTGTGGATATTGTGGAAACAACTGGCATGGAGAAAAGGTACAATGCCCCGCCAAAGGAAGGCAATGTACTAAATGTGGTAAACGGAACCACTTTGCTAAAGTTTGCAAGACTGTTTTTGGAAAAGCAGTACACACAGCGAGTGACAGCCAAATGCCAGATAGAGAGCCAAATGCAGAGGAACTGTTTATTGATTCTGTGTCACAGAAAAAACAGATTTCAGAGACTGAGCAAGCCTATGCCGATATTGAGATAGGAACACAGGGCAAAGAGTTAAGTTTAAACTAGACACTGGATCTCAGGTTAATGTAATTCCTCTGAGTGAGTATCACAGCTTGAAGGATGAGTGTGAGCTACAGCCCACCTCACGCAGACTGACCGGCTATGGGGGTGAGCAGCTCATTGTAAAAGGCACATGCGTGATGAAATGCAAGTACAAAGAAAGCGACATGATGTTGGATTTTTACATAGTTGACACTCAAGCACCTCCAGTGCTAGGTCTAAAGGCATGTTTAGACATGGACCTCGTCAAGCTAGTGCTATCATTGACGGCACCAGTTGAGAAGCAGACAGTCATGGAGGAGTTTGCTGACGTTTTCAAAGGAATTGAACTATTCCCAGGTGAATGCACTATTCACCTTGACCCAGCAGCAACCCCTGTGGTTTGCCCACCGAGAAGGATACCCCTTGCTCTACATAGTCGCCTGAAAGAGGAGCTGCAGAGCATGGAGAATACAGAAATCATCGTCCGGGAAACAGAACCGACAGAGTGGGTCAACGCGTTAGTAATGGTTGAGAAACCACGTACAGGCAAGCTCAGAGTCTGTCTCGACCCCAGAGATTTGACCAAGGCTATCAAATGCCCTCACTACCCTCTACCAACGCTAGATGACATCACACCCAAGCTAGTGGGAGCATGTTACTTCAGTGTAATGGACGCACGATCAGGATACTGGAATATCAAGCTCACGGAATAGTCATCTAAGCTAACAATGTTCAACACACCATTTGGACACTACCGATTTCTGCGTTTACCATTTGGTCTTATCTCAGCTCAGGATGAATTCCAGTGGAAGATCAACGAAACCTATGAAGGCCTCGACGGAGTAGTCGCAATCGTAGACGACATCCTCATCTGTGGCTGGAATAGAGAGGAACATGACAGAAACCTCTGTGCAATGCTACAAAGATCACGGGAGAAAGGCATCCGGCTCAACCACGAGAAAAGCATAATCGGATCCACCAAGATCAGTTATTTCGGGCATCGCCTCTCAACTGATGGCATTAAACCGAATCCAGAGAAAATCTCCGCCATCAAGAAGATGCAGCTGCCGAAGAACCGCGCAGAGCTAGAGACAGTGCTAGGCATGGTTAACTACTTAGCCAAGTTTGCCCCGAGCCTCTCAGAAATCAACGCACCCATGCGTCAGTTGCTCAAACAATCCAATGAGTTCCAACAACATGACACAGCATTTCAGAAAATGAAAGACCCAATCACCAGAGAACCAGGATCAGTTCTTGCCTACTTCGACCCCAACAAAGAGCTCAGACTACAAGTGGACGCGTCAAAGTATGGACTAGGCGCAGTATTACTGCAAGAAGGAAAGCCCATCGGCTAAGCTTCCAGATCTCTCACAGATAGTGAAATCAACTATGCTCAAATCGAGAAAGAGCTATATGCAATTCTGTTTGGATGTAAGCGTTTCCACCAGTACGTCTATGGCCGACAAGTCATTGTGGAATCCGACCACAAGCCCCTCGAGTCAATCATGAGGAAACCACTAGCCGCAGCCCCACCAAGGCTACAGAGAATGATCCTTCAGCTACAGAAGTATGACTTCACAATCATTCACCTTCCAGGCAAAGACATTCCTTTCGCAGACACGCTCTCCAGAAAGTCTCTTAGCTACCAGGACAGCAGCCTCAATGAAGGCATGGATGTGCAGGTGCACATGGTGTACAACAGCTTACCTGTGAGTGACTCAAAACCGAAGGAGATCCGAGCAGAAACAGAGAAAGATGCACAACTCACACTGCTGAGCAAAGTCATACACGAAGGATGGCCTGAGGAAAGGAGGAAATGCCTTCAGAGCATATTTGAATTCTGGAACCACAGAGACGAACTGCCACAAATCAACGGAATCATCTTCAAAGGGGAGAAAATCATCATTCCTACCAGTCTCAGAGAAGAGATGTTGACAAAAATTCATGCTGGACATATGGGCATGGAAAAATGCAAGCAAAGAGCACGTGACATTATGTTTTGGCCCGGAATGTGCAAACACATTGAGGACATTGTCGGAAAATGTTCCATTTGTCTAGAACATCACCCATCAAATGTCAAAGAGCCCATGATACCTCACCGTATCCCAGACAGGCGCTAGCAGGTCGTCCGCTGCAAGCAAGTGCATGCAAAACATGTACAGAGACAGCAACACCAAAAGAGATACTATGACAGGTCAGCTAGACTACTGCCACCGCTGCACAATGGAGAATCCGTCAGAATCCAGGTGCATGACTATTGGAAGCCAGCAGTCGTCATCCAGCCAGCTGACACTGAGCGATCGTATCACGTCTGCACCCCAGAAGGACAGGTGTACTGCCGCAATCGCAGGCACCTCCTGAACACCGAGGAACAACACCGTCATTCCAATGAGTGGTCAAGCCTAGAGTTATCCTTGACTTGTGAACTGTCGAAAGGGTGTAGGCGGATCGCTGCCCTAAAAAAAACTGTACATCGTTATTGAAACGTTGAGATGTTTTCAGTGCTAGTTAAATGTTGAGTTTACTTATATGTTGATGTTACTGAGAACATTATGTAGAAGAAAGGTTCAAAAGTAATGCATAACATTTTTCTTTTAAAAGAAAGGGGATGTAACATTTGCATATTGATTTATCATTGGCCCGCAGGCATCTGTAAGGAATACCTATTATATTCACGTGATCACATGCTGAGTTGTCATTGGCCTGCAGGCATCTGTAAGGACTGCTATTGTTTAGAAGACCCATGGGCCCTGACTCCATCTTGTACACACGGTGCTGTACTGATATGAGTAAGCACAGACCTGATGCTTCATTAAAAGAGTTTAAACTGTAATACTCCGTTGTCCTTCAATTTATTATTTTTATACAAAGTGTGCAAAACAAGACAGACAAAGGAATTAATTAAGAGGGGGAAAATAGAATATGAGATTAAGCTTGTGGGGAACATAAAAACTGACTATGAAAGCTTCTATAGATATGTGAAGAGAAAAAGATTGGTAAAGTCAAGCATAGGTCCCTTGCAGTCAGAATCAGGGGAATTTATAATGGGGAACAAAGAAATGGCAGACCAATTAAATACATACTTTGGTTCTGTCTTCACAAAGGAGGACACAAATAACCTTCCAGAGATGTCGAATGAGAGGGAGGAATTGAATGAAATCAGTATTTGTAGGGAAATGTCAGGGTTGGGGAGCCACGGGGCCGTATAAATACGAGGCCGTGCTCTCCGGGCGAGGTAGGTTCTGGACCCAAGTGCAGAAACCAGACAAGAGGCAAATATACAGTACTTTGTTTGAACTTTACTAGATTCGCACATAACCAGATTAACACAAGGGACACAGCAATATACATAAGAACTAAGGACAAAAGAACTCGAGACAGAAACACAACAAGCATACATAAGAACTAGAGACAAGTTACGAGACAGCTAGTCAAGATAGGAACTCCGGACAGCTTCCATGAGGAAGCCCACTTGTCTATACTGAGCTTGCGACAAGCTACCACAAGGGGCCAACGGCTTGCCGAGGCACAACTCCAGACAAGCTACCCCAAGGGTAATCGGCTTATCAATGCAAAGCTCAAGACAAGATCCCAACGGCTCCCACATAGCAACACGCTTGTCCAAACAGCACATTACCAAGACAAGCAACTTAACAGAACAACAGACTTAAGAACATCTTAAATCCAGAAACAAGAACACAGACTTAGATACATAGCTCGAGAGAACTATGGCAGCCAGCTTGTGAAGGCAAGCTGCCATAGAGAAAAGGCTAGTCACACAGAGCACCTAGTCAAGACAAGGAACATTGTCAAGACTAACTCCCTGGTTCACCCTAGTGAGGACTGAGCACTGAGTGAAACAACCATAGAACTTATATACCAAGAAAACCAGGTGAAACCCATGAACAGCTAACAGGCCATTAAGAATTAACACAGGAAACTAGGAACAATTAACAAAGGACACAAACAAGATCCAAACAAGTGAAGGTGCCATCTAGAGGCTAGGAAAGGGACTGACTGGCACCGTCACAGGAAATGGTGTTAGGGAAATTGACGGCAGTATAATGTGGATAAATGCGAGGTTATCCACTTTGGTGTCAATAACAGGAAAACAGATTATTATCTGAACAGCAATAGATTGGGAAAAGGGGAAGTGCAGTGAGACCTGGGTGTCCTTGTGCACCAGTCGCTGAAGGTAAGCATGCAGGTGCAGCAGTCGGTTAACAAGGCAAATGGTATGTTGGCCTTCATAGTAAGAGGATTCGAGTACAGGAGCAAGGATGTCTTGCTGCAGTTGTACAGAGCCTTGGTGAGACCACACCTTGAGTATTGTGTGCAGTTTTGGTCGCCTTATCTGAGGAAGGATATTCTTGCCATGGAGGGAGTGCAGCGAGGATTCGCCAGACTGATACCTGGGATGGCAGGAATGACATATGAAGAGAGATTGGGTTGATTAGTCTTATATTCGCTAGAGTTTAGAAGAATGAGAGGGGATCTCATTGAAACTTATAAAATTCTAACAGGACTAGACAGACTAGATGCAGGAAGGGTGTTTCCGATGGCGGGGGTGTCCAGAACCAGGGGTCACAGTCTAAGGATAAGGGGTAAGACATTTAGGACTGAGATGAGGAGGAATTTCTTCACCTAGAGAGTGGTGAACCTGTGGAATTCTCTACCACAGAAGGCAGTTGAGGCCAACTTATTAAATATATTCAAGAAGGAGTTAGATATATTTCTTAAGGCTAAAGGGATCAAGGGATATGGGGAGAAAGCAGGGACAGGGTACTGAATTTGGATGATCAGCCATGATATCATTAAATGGCGGAACAGGCTCAAGGGGCCGAATGGCCTACTCCTGCTCCTATCTTCTATGTTTCTATGTAGAGATAGCCAATGAAAAGGTTTCCTTTCGCAATACAGGTATTGAATTTATATTAATTTACAATTCATATATCTCAACTCTTTGAGTTGTAAAATATGATTTCAATGATGACATTGAAATACTTACTGATTTACTTTGACAGCGCAAAAACCATTTGCTGCACCATTTTTTATAAACTATAATTTTAAAAAACATAAAATCAAAGGCGACCGCCCACCCCTTATCGAACCTACTCCATTTTCACTTCTATTGATTTCAGTAGATTTGAAATCCGGGCGAGTTCTATCACAAGCAGTTTAAATAAAGTCTACAGCACAGAGACCATTCAGCCCAACTGGTCTATGCCGGTGTTCAACACGAGCCTCCAACCAGCCCTCTTCATTTAACCCCTATCAGGGCGATCGATCCAGTTTACTGCCCAAGCAGTGAAGGTGAAAATCACCCTCATGGTATTCCTAGAACAAACAAAAACATTGGGATCCAGTTGTATTTTTTTTGGTCCACAATAGTAGCTGCAGTATTAAAATACTTAATTAAATCAAAATAGTTGGTTAATCTGATTTTCTAATGTTGTTGTTTTCCGTTTTCAATTTTTATATTGTCTCATCTATGCTCTGGTTGATTTTCCATAATAAAATTTTTTCATCTGTGGCTCCAACTGGTAGAAGTGTGAAATTCCAATTACAAAATGGGAGATAATTACAAGCCCCATGCCACTCGCCATCACTTTGAGGTGTCTGCATGATCTCTGAATCAGCCTTTTTCCAATTAATCATGTTTTTAGGCAAATAGTTCAGTTGGGACACCTCAGCGATTCCATTGAGGCTCATAATCAAGGAGCAATAGTAAAAGGATCATGGCAAATTGGTTAGATAAATACATCCAAAAATTATGTTTTTTTTGTTGCATCAGTTTAAGTATTTTTGATTAATGAATTTGAAATAAATTCAATTTACAGATGTGCAGTCACCAATTTGAGCTCAAGTGTGGAATTGTTTTTTAACTGGAAAAATGAAGGGTCATCGACCTGAAACTTTAACTCTGTTTCTCTCTCTACAGATGCTGCCTGCTTACTTTTTCCAGCATTTTCTGTTTTTATTTCAGATTTCCAGCATCCGCAGTATTTTGCTTTTGTGTTAATGATCTTTTAATGCTTCGCGAGCAACTAACGAGCCACTTAACTGGTATAAATGCTGGAAAGTTTTGAATCCAGCTGTGGAGTGTGCATTATCTGTGCTAACATCATCAGTGAAGATGCAGAAATTGTCAAATAAAAACTGAAAATGCTGAAACACTCAGCAGGTCAGGCAGCATCTACGGAAAGAAAAACTGCGTTAACATTTCAGGCCGATGACCTTTCATCAGAAGCGGAAGAAGTTGAAGATTTAACAGCTTTTTAAGCAGGGAAAAAGAGGGAGGAGGTAAGAACAAAGTCAGCGATAGAGTGGAGGGCAGGAGTGATTAAATGACAAAAATGCATAATGGTGCAATCAAAAGGAGGAGGTAATGGGACCAGTAAAGGAACAAAAGATGGGTCCAGAGGAGGTGTAAATTGTTACCGCAAAACAATTACCAACACCTGCTGTCTGAGAAAATGGGGGCAGTGGCTATAATCTAAAGTTGTCGAACTCAATGTTGAGGCCGGAAGGCTTGTAAAGTGCCTAATAGAAAGATGAGGTGCTGTTCTTCAAGCTTGTGCTGAGCTTCATTGGAATAGTGTAGGAGGCCAAGGACAGAGGTCAGAATGGGAGTGGGAATGGGATGGAGAATTAAAGTGGCAAGTGACCGGAAAATCAGGGTCACGCTTGTGGACTGAATGGAGGTGTTAGGCACGGCACAATCGTCAACTGCATTTCCAGGCAAACATCCACTGTCTGGTAAGAGGAACAGATACGAGTGCTCACAGTCCCCACAAACTCCCTCACTGCACAAAGTATTTTTTTAAATTTTACTAATGAATTTACCATAAAATATGTATTGATAAGAAAGCTGCATCATATTAGGCATGCAATTAAAGTAACGTGTTGCAAGTGTTGTTGAAAATTATCGGCCAGGATTGCTCACATTCCCATTCTAGTTCTTTCGTGAATCAATTTGTTGTACATGCACTTTTCTGCGAAGGCAGAGGGCTTGCTGGGTCTGGATCGAGTACCCTTAAGGCGGGTGGGCTGGTGGCAAGTCATGTGCCACTAGATTCTAGGGCTGAATAGTACGAGGGGTGGGGGGTGCTGGAGGCGGTGCAGCTGGCCGACCATGCCTGAGGACTCGGAGAAAGGTAGACACAAAGGCCAGAATTTCTCGGGAGGGGAGTCAGTGGGGGCGTTTGGAGGCGGGTCAGCAGGGAAAATGATTTTTTTTTTGACAGCGGCTGGAAACCTGCTGTCAATCCACCTCCATGCTAGTCCCCCAGATGTCGGGTCTGTCATCGCAGAACAGACCCGACACCAAGTGACGGGGGAGGCAATTGACATCATTAGATGCATTGTTAAGAGCCAATTAAGTAGTATTTTATGCCTACCTTTCAATTTTACTTGTTCCCTCAGGGGTTACACACTGCTTGGGGATCACATCAGGTCAGGTGTTGCGTCAGCATGTGATGATTTCTTTATTTGACAGCTGCAAATGGTCTGTAAAAGCTCCCATTTAATAGGTGTTCACTTTGCAAGGTTAGAAGCTGTAACTTACTGCATTTGGAAGACCTATTGAGATTTATGCAGTTAGCAAGTGTTTGGAGCAAATTCTCTATCCAGTGTCACTTCATTGGAACAACCCCTCTCACCATTTACAGATCGCTTCTGTCATCTCAACCTCACCTGCCATCTATTCCATCAGCATCGGTGCCCTTGAAAAGATCTCACCTTGGTCCTCAGAATCCCACCATGATCAGCCCCAACACCAGCAGCACCAGGCACACCAGCAGCACCAAGAACAACACCAACCTTCTCTGCAATTAGCTGGTGCTGCACAGGACACAATGCATCAGCACCCGACCACATTGCTGCCCGGGAGGCCAGGGATGGCCTCAACCATGGTCAGATTTACTTCACTTGACGCTGTACACCTTGGCTGCCACATGATGCGTCAGGTTGGCACCATCCCACACCAATGCCATAAAGCATCCCTACAATGCCCAAGCCATTCCTTTCACACTCATCGCCATTGCGGGGGTTATCGTTATGTCTCACCATTCACTGCAACTCACTAAGCCACTTCCAAAGGTGCACACAAATCTGTCCAAGAACGCAAAATGTTGAAAATAAAGGTTTCATTGTTTGACACCACATTAACAGAAACTTTACAAGAATATTGCATAAAACACCCAAGTGCCTACCCTTGTGTGCTATTAGTTGGTATGATTGGACTAGGATGAGGATGAGTGTGAGGGGTGGCTAGTGAGAGGGGGATGAGATAATGTAGATAGAGAGGGATGGGAGGAGGTGCAAGGTAAGTTGGTGTGAGTAAGGGTGTGCAGGAGTAGGATAGGGAAGGCAGAGAGATGGGGATGTGATGAGAGGCACAGCAGGATGAGGTTGAGTGTGGCTTGGCAGTAACGTTTCGTGAACTACTGAGATCATTGAAAGGTTGGTGCCACTGCAGCCTGGTCCTCCTGACAACATCCCTGCTTGTGCCCTCCTGTGCAATGTGCAACCAGGCTGCATTGATCTCCTGGGGAGATCTCTTCCGCCCATCGAAAAGGAAGAGGATCTCCCTGCGTGCTGTGACTCCCTCCATAAGCATATTACACCTTTAGTTGGTGTAAGGGGTCAGTGGCACTAGCCACAGAGATTTATTTATTCACTCACGGGATGTGGATGTTGCTGACGAGGCCAACATTTATTGCCCATCTCTAATTGCCCTTGTTTAGGTGGTGGTGAGACGCCTTCTTGAACCGCTGCAATCTGTGTGGTGAAGGTACCTCCACGGTGCTGTTAGGGAGGGAGTTCCAGGATTTTGACTCAACAACGATGAAGGAACAGTGATATATTTCCAAGTCAAGATGGTGTGTGACATGGAGGGGAACTTGGAGGTGGTGGTGTTCCTATGCGCCTGCTGCCCTTGTCCTTCTAGGTGGAAGAGGTCGCGGGTTTGGGAGGTGCTGTCAAAGAAGCCTTGACAAGTTGCTGCAGTGCATCTTGTAGAGGGTACACACTGCAGCCACGGTATGCTGGTGGTGGATGGAGTGACTGTTTCAGGTGGTGGATGGGGTGCCAATCAAGTGGGCTGCTTGATTGTTGTTGGAGCAGCACTCATCCAGGCAAGGGGAGAGTATTCCATCACACTCCTGATGTGTGCCTTGTAGATGGTGGAAAGGCTCTGAGGAGTCAGGTTGTGAATCACTCGTCGCAGAATACCTAGCCTCTGACCTGCTCGTGTAACTATAGTGATTATGTGGCTGGTCCAGTTAAGTTTCTGGTCAGTGGTGACCCCCAGGATGTTGATAGTGGGGGATTCGACTGTGGTATTTCAACTATGGTAATGTCATTGAATGTCAAGGGGAGCTGGTTAGACTCTCACTTGTTGGAGATGGTTATT
This sequence comes from Somniosus microcephalus, assembly GCF_052327205.1. Classification (NCBI taxonomy): domain Eukaryota; kingdom Metazoa; phylum Chordata; class Chondrichthyes; order Squaliformes; family Somniosidae; genus Somniosus; species Somniosus microcephalus. The sequence continues at coordinate 136,971,076 of NC_140999.1, read as the reverse complement.
GCCTGGCACTTGTATGGTGCAAAGGTTACTTGCCACTTATCAGCTCAAGCCTGGTTGTTGTCCAGGTCTTGCACATGGGCGTGGACTGCTTCATTTTATGAGGAATATCTGAAATTGCACATCTCTCAAGCAGATTTCCATGCAGCTTATCGGCTTCTGAGACCCAGGAGCATCAGCAATCGTGGCAGTGCAGCTATTGAGGAGCACGTGGTCTTCATGAGTGTGCTGTAGGTTCCCTCCAATTCTGGCCTCTTGTGCATCCTCGATTTCCTTCAGTCCACCACTGGCAGCTGTGCCTTCAGCTGCCTAGGCCCTAAGCTCTGGAATTCCTTGCCTAAACTCTCTGGGCTGGATTTTGTGAATGGAGGCGAGTTGGCGGTGGGACTGCTGCTTGTCGTGTCAATGTCCCGCCTCCATCCTTGCCTGACCAACCAGATGGATTTTCCCCTGATTGAGCTTGTTAAGCCTGCCCTGTGAGCTCAGCAGGCCAATTAGCGAGGAAGTCACTGACGTCAGATGTGCTATCCGTCAAGACTTCTTGAAAGAAGAAATGTCAGTGTTTGACAGCTCTGTGGAGTTGTCAAACACTGACATTCTCTTTAGTTTGATGAGTTCTTGTGTTCAGGACTCAGCAAACCTTTCAAATTTGTAAATTTCACATGGCTGTTGATTCGGAGGTTCCAACAGCCAGTCTGTGAAATTGACAAGGAGGATGTCGGCTCTTCCGATCCAGCGCGGCTGAAGACTGTAGGAAGAAAACAAGGTAAGTGAACACTTTAAAAACTTATCACTCATCTTGCATACTTACCACTCCACACTTGCACCCATCACTCACCTCTACATCTTACTTCCAGGTGCCTCCGACCGCCACAGACCTCCTCCACATCTCCTCCAACCCGGCGGGGTTCTCCGATGTCGGAAAGCCTTCACCTGTAAAGGTAAAATGGCACTAATCCTTTTTTCTGCCTGTTAACTACCTGTTAACAGGCAGTTAAAAGGATTAAATGCCTTTCCCGCCTCCAGGAGACGGGACCCAAAGCTACACATCGTCCTGCCTCCTGGCAAAATGGCATGGAGGCAGGATGGGGGCGGGTTTGCCATCCATCCCCACTTTCTCTGAATTTACCGGCTGTCCCGCCTCCATGCCCGCCTCCTCGGGGCTTGGAAAATACAGCCCTCTGTCTCTTTACCTCTCTCTCCTCCTTTAAGACACTCCTTAAAGCCTATCTCTTTGATCAAGCTTTTGATCACAAGTCCTAATACCTCTTTACGTGCCTCGGAGCTAAATTTTGTCTGATAACGCTCCTGTGAAGTGCCTTGGGACTTTTTACTATGTTAAAGGCGCTATATAAATGCTTGCTGTTGTTGTAGACCTCACTCATAAGGGAAATATGCTGCAGTGCAGAATTTTTTGTCTGGAGAAAGAATTTGGAAAAGGGTTTATAATACTAGTTTAAATGTATATTTTCATGATTTTTTTTTTTAAAAACAGCATCCAAATGAAGGGTAGCTAATATGTTTATAGAGATCATGTTAGGCTGAGACCCGACCTACCCAAGTCCCAGCCTAACGCCTGGCCTTTCTAACACACTCCCACTGGAGTTAGTATGGGATTGTAATCCAAGCAATTTCTTGGGAAATCTCGAACATATCCTTTGCTGGAAAGAGAGGTTGCTTTTGGAAGACTTATTAGCAATTCCCAAAGCAAACAGATAAGCACAACATTATTACAATTTAAAAAATATAAGTTGGTCCTACAACATTCAATCCTACAGATTGGGAATGGTAGTGCAGTGGTAATGTCACTGGGCTAGTAATTTAGTAGACCTGGACTAATGATCCAGCAAACGTGAGTTCAAATCCCACCACAACAGCTGGGGAATTTAAATTCAATTAATTACATTTGGAATAAAAATAGTATTAGTAATGGTAACTGTTGTGTATGTACCTTGAAGAGAGAACTGTTTTACAGCTCCTGTATACTGTAGTACCGGCAGTGACCACACCTGTATATAAAGCCGGAGCAGGCTTCTGTACTTCAGTCTTGAGACTACCCTACTCCAGTAAATACCTGTTGATTGTTAAGTTACAGCATTCGTGTAGTTCTTGGGGAAACATCCTATTTAAAGAATCACGGATCTAACAGTGGCGACGAGTGTCGATTCAAATCCACTTGCAACTCTGCATTTCCCTTCGAGGATTCGCTCCGGGAGGGCGGTGGAAGAAAGTCGAGGCCAGAAACACGGGCGTCGAACACGAGCAACCGCCCAGTCGTCCAGCAGAGAGTGAACATCGCAGGGGAGGCTGTGGAGAGCCGGGCTTGGTTCCCCAGCCACGACGATCAGCAACAGACTGATGACAGGTACAGTGCAGACCCTTCCCGGAGCCGACCGACGGCAGAGAAAAAGCCGAGCAGCGTCGCCGGGGTAAGATAGAGGGTGAAGTGCACAGGGCGCAGCCGGGGGTTGAAAACCAAGCGGCGTTGAGGAAAAACAAAACGGAGAGAGAGAGGGTAAAGCAGCAGCCGGGTTCAGGACCGAGCGGCGGAAACGGGAAAGGCGCACAGAAAAAAAAAAATGCGCAGAGCACAGCCAGGGCTCAAGGGCTGAACAGTGTCTGTGAGGAGAAGAAGGGAGAGCGCGGGAGACACCATTGAGCTGCGGAGAAGAAGGAAGAGTGCGGGAGATGCCATTTTTAGAAGCCGCAGCGGAGAAGAAGGGTGAGCGCGGGAAGAAAGGAAAGCACGGGAGACGCCATTTTTGACAGTTAAATCACACCCAGGGATGCCGAAGAGTGGCAGTATCTCTACGTTTGACAATGAAGTTGAAGATTGGGTGACATATGTGGAACGTATTGAAGTGTACTGCAGGGCGAATGAAGTGCCAGATACTAGGAAAGCACTGGTTTTGTTAAATTCCATGGGTGCAAAAACTTATGGGTTACTGCGAAACCTAATAACCCCAGAGAAGCCTGTGAATAAGAATTTCGAAAGCATAGTAGAAATCCTACAGGACCACTTAAACCCCACACCGCTGCTGAAAGCAGAATGATTTAAGTTCCATAAAAGCAACCAACACAAAGACGAAAGCAATGCCAGTTTGGAGTGGGACTAGCAGATACGTTAAGGGACAAGTTTGTGTGTGGGCTTCAAAGTGAAGGAACCCAGAAACGGCTTCTATCAGAAAAGGATCTTACGCTAGACAAGGCTTTCAGTATGGCAGTATCACACGAAGCAGCGCAAGGGACGTTGCAGAGATACAACGGAGACCACAAGAATATGGCACCAATGAAATGTCCTATGGAACAGGGAAGTGTTATCGCTGCGGCAGAACAACACACGACCAGAAGGATTGTTGGTTCAAGGAACAAGTGTGCAAACAGTGTGGAAAAGCAGGACACATAGCAAGAGTCTGCAGCTCTGGGAAGAAAACCAACAACAAGAAATCTCCACAGGAGAAGTACAAAAAGGTACACCAGGTGATGGACAGTGGTTCAGACGAACAGAAAAGTGACACAGACTCTGGAAGCAAGGAGCTGGGTTGTCTGAAACTACATAAGGTAACCAAAATGGAGGATCACCAGATTATCTGGGTTACACTCAATAAGAACATAAGAACATAAGAAATAGGAGCAGGAGTAGGCCAATCGGCCCCTCGAGCCTGCTCCACCATTCAATAAGATCATGGCTGATCTGATCCTAACCTCAAATCTACTATCACTGTGCATCCACCCGAACCCATGTGATCTCCCGGGAGAGGCGAAAAACCAGATAAAGACCCAATGGCCAATTTGGGAGAAAAAAATCTGGGAAATTCCTCTCCGACCCATCTAGGCGATCGAAATTCTTCCAGGAGATCACGCTGTCCCTATATTTTCTACAGTACTTACCTTCTGTAAAGGCGATCTCCACCCCAGCCAGGAACAGGAATAAAACCATCTCCTGAAATCTAACACAGAATTAGAACACAGTAGGAGCAGAACCAGGCTACACGGCCCCTGGGCCCACTCCACTACCCACAGGGCCATGACCATTTCGAACCTAGACTCATGTCCAATTTCCTGCCCGTTCCCCGTAACCCTTAATTCCCTTTACTTCTAGGAAACTATCTATTTCTGTTTTAAATTTATTTAATGATGTAGCTTCCACAGCTTTCTGGGGCAGCAAATTCCACAAACCTACCACCCTCTGAGTGAAGAAGTTTCTCCTCATCTCAGTTTTGAAAGAGCAGCCCCTTAGTTTAAGATTATGCCCCCTAGTTCTAGTTTCACCCATCATTGGGAACATCCTCACCGCATCCACCTGATCAAGCCCCTTCACAATCTTATATGTTTCAATAAGATCGCCTCTCATTCTTCTGAACTCCAATGAGTAGAGTCCCAATCTACTCAACCTCTCCTCATATGACCACCCCCTCATCCCCGGGATTAACCGAGTGAACCTTCTTTGTACTGACTCGAGAGCAAGTATGTCTTTTCTTAAGTATGGACACCAAAACTGTATGCAGTATTCCAGGTGCGGTCTCACCAATACCTTGTACAACTGCAGCAATACCTCCCTGTTTTTATATTCCATCCCCCTAGCAATAAAAGCCAACATTCCATTGGCCTTCTTGATCACTTGCTGCACCTGCATACTAACTTTTTGAGTTTCGTGCACCAGGACCCCCAGATCCCTTTGTACTACAGTACTTTCCAGTTTCTTGCCATTAAGATAATAACTTGCTCTATGATTTTTCAAGATAGACGGAGTCCAAGTGAAAATGGAATTGGACACAGGATCAGCCCTAACAGTCATAAACCAAAGGGACTACAAGCGGCTATTTTCACATATACCCTTGAAAGCTACAGAGATTGTCTTGAAGACATACAAGGGGCAAAATGTCTACCCCAAAGGAAAAATAAGGGTGAAAGTGATATACAAAGGCCAGGAAATACCTAAAATGGACTTATATGTATTGCCAGATGGAGGACCACCACTGCTAGGGTGTGAATGGATCCGGAAGATACAATTAGATTGGCATTCCATACAGGCACTGAAGGTTGAGGCCAAAAAGGATGACGACGTCATACCTGGACGATTGTCAAAAATGCTAACTGACGCAAAAGAAGTGTTTCAGGAGGGACTCGGAACACAAAAAGGCATAACAGCAACGATTAAAATAGAGGAAAATGCAAGCCCAAAGTTTCTTAAGGCCAGACCAGTGCCTTATGCGATCAGACCAGCCGACGAAGCAGAGCTGGAAGGGTTGGAACGTTCAGGAGTACTGTCCAAAGTAGACTGGAGCGAGTGGGCTACACCCATCATTCCTGTAATGAAGAGGTTGTTGAGTAATACGCCTGGGGAACCAAAGAAGGTCCGCATCTGTGGGGATTTTTAGGTGACAGTGAACCCAGTCCTTCACACAGGGTACAATATCCGCTTCCACGAATTGAGGATATTTTCACCTCACTATCTGGAGGTAAACGCTTCACCAAAATTGATCTAGCCCAGGCGTACTTGCAAATGGAGGTAGAAGAAGCCTCGAAACAATACCTCACGATCAACACTCATAAAGGTCTCTATCAATACAACCGGCTGGTGTTTGGGGTAGCATCAGCTCCGGCTATTTGGCAAAGGGCGATGGATCAAGTCCTGCAAGGGATTCCAGGGACCCAGTGTTATTTGGACGACATCCTAGTCATGGGCGAAAATGACAGTGATCACCTCGCCAACTTGGAGAAGGTGCTCACCAGATTAAAGGAATATGGGCTACGAGCTAATCGCCACAAGTGCGAGTTTTTCCAGAAGCAGATCTCGTATTGTGGCCACGTCATCGATGAAGAGGGGTTACATAAGTCCCCTGAAAAGATTGAGGCAGTAGTCAAGGCTCCAGCACCGGAAAATGTGTCACAACTGAGGTCGTTCCTCGGGCTGGTAAACTACTTCCATAAGTTCTTACCAAATTTGTCCACGGTATTACACCCACTGAACACCCTACTGCAAACAGGGGTGCCATGGAAGTGGAATGATGAACGTAGACGAGCTGTCCAGAAGTGTAAAGAATTGATCACATCAAAAGAGGTGTTGGCCCATTTCAACCCAGCACTACCAATTCGTTTGGCATGTGATGCATCACCCTATGGTATTGGAGCGGTGCTGTCGCACAAATTCCCAGACGGGTTGGAGAGGCCAGTAGCCTTTGCATCTCGGTCACTAACCTCAGCCGAGCGCAACTACGCCCAGATTGACAGGGAGGCCCTCAGCCTAGTATGGGGAGTAAAAAAATTCAACCACTATCTGCATGGGCAGAAGTTCACCTTGCTGACTGACCACCAACCACTTGTCTCCATCTTTAATCCTAAAAAGGGCGTTCCAGTAATGACTGCACAACGGTTACAAAGATGGTCCCTGTTTCTAGGGGCGAATCAATATGAAATAGAATATAAAGGCACGAAACAGCATGGAAACGCTGATGGGCTATCACGCCTGCCACTGCCTACTGTGGAGGAAGCACCAGCAGTGGACCCTATCGAGATATTTTATTTGTCAATAATTGAACGATTGCCAGTAATGAACTCGGATATAGAGAAGGAGACCCGCAATGATCCGACACTGTCTCGGGTATATGATTTGACGGTGAGGGGATGGCCAACACATGGCGACTCACTTATGCCAGCATTCTCATCCAGAAGAGAACAGCTGTCAGTATGCCAGGGGACAGTGATGTGTGGATCCCGAGTGGTGATTCCACCCAAGTTAAGGGAGAGAGTGCTAAATGAGCTTCATGAAGGTCATCTGGGAGGGGTGAAAATGAAAAGCCTTGCTAGGGCTTATGTGTGGTGGCCGGGGATCGATCAACAAATTGAGGACCTAACCAAGAGCTGCTCAGGATGCCAGAAGGTCCAAAATGCACCACCACATGCCCCTCTACACCCATGGGAGTGGCCCTCCTCTCCATGGCAACGGGTGCACATTGATTTTGCTGGTCCATTCATGGACTCAATGTTCTTAATAGCAGTGAATGCTCACTCGAAATGGCCTGAGGTGAAAAAATGTCCTCAACCACTACAGAGAAAACGATTGCAGTCCTACGGACCATATTTGCCAGGAACGGCTTGCCAGAGCAGATTTGCTCTGATAATGGACCACAGTTTGTGTCCGAAGAGTTTTGAAAATTTATGAGAAAGAATGGGGTAAGGCATTACACATCCGCCCCGTATCATCCAGCCACAAATGGATTGGCTGAAAGGTTCGTACAAACCTTTAAAAAGGCGATAAAGGCCATGTGCGATGATGAAATTCCACTACAGCATAAGGTGGACAATTTCCTATTAGCCTACAGAAATGCGACACATGCAGTTACCAACCAGACCCCGGCCATGATGTTCTTTAACCGAAGGTTGAGATCTCGTCTGGATTTGCTCAGACCCAATGTGCGAAGAAATGTTGAGGATAAACAATTCCAGCACATCAATGAGAAGCCGACAAGGAGCTTCAATGTAGGACAACCAGTCTTGGCCCGTGACTACCGAACAGAAAAATGGCAACCCGGAACGATATGCACAAGGCAGGGGCCATTAATGTACACAGTGGATGTCGGGGAGAACATTGTGAGATGCCACGTCGATCAGATCTTAGCATCATAGGAACGAGTCAACCCCATGTCTCGAGTACCTGGGGATGAACCCGACATATCGGTAGCTTCTACCTCCGAACCAGTAGCAGTGGAAACCAATGAACTAACCGACGAAAAGGGGCCAGAATCGCCTCCGCACCAAGAACAAGGACCTCAGGAAAGGCGCTACCCCGAAAGGATCAGGAAGCCGCCCCAAAGACTGAATCTATAAATGGACTATTTTCAGTTAATGTTGCATGTTAAAAATGTTAATTGCTAAATGAATGTTATGGTACTGTTAATCTTAAAGGGGAGGAATTTTTGTGTATGTACCTTTAAGAGAGAACTGTTTTACAGCTCCTGTATACTGTAGTACCGGCGGTGACCACACCTGTATATAAAGCCGGAGCAGGCTTCTGTACTTCAGTCTTGAGACTACTCTACTCCAGTAAATACCTGTTGATTGTTAAGTTACAGCATCCGTGTAGTTCTTGGGGAAACATCCTATTTAAAGAATCACGGATCTAACAGCAACTATGAAGCTATCGGATTGTCGTAAAAACCCATCTGGTTTACTAATGTCCTTTAGGGAAGGAAATCTGCCGTCCTTACCTGGTCTGGCCTATATGTGACTCTTAACTGCTCTCTGAAATGGATGAGCAAGTCACTCAGTTATAACTAACTGCTGCGAAACAAAATAATAAGAATGAAACTGGATGGACCACTTGGCACCGGCTATGGACACGGCAACAGCACACCCAGCCCAGTCAAACCTGCAAAGTGCACCTCGGCAACATCTGGGGACTTGTGCCAAAATTGGGAGAGCTGTCCCGCAGACTAGTCAAGCAACAGCCTGACATAGTCACACTCCCAGAATCATACCTTTTGTTTTGATTTCTTTTTGGGTTCAATAAAGACTCATTTCTGAAAGAGAATGTTGTTTAATCTAAAGTCTTGTTCAAGACTTTCTACAGCTTTTTACAGAACACACTATGCTGTGATGCATCTAAAATGAAACTGAAAGTAAAACTCCTCTGGGCTGCTTGTCTCTCACATGACCTCTGCTGGTCAGGCACAAGTAATCAAAAACACAGACAAATATGCTGTAAGGCATAAGTAATCAAACACAGACAAATATCATCACTATTTGCTGATATCATTACATCTCCCTTTCTTAAAACAAAAGTATTTTACTTTTAACTAACAACATTTAATGAACTTACATTATCATTATCATGATCAAGGTTTTTTACCCTTGCTTTGTGTGTTCACATGAAATATGTCAATACACTAGAACTTGAAGAAAGAATAAGATAACATTACTTCCTTCTTTAACAATAGTCCTTATATTTGCTCAATGAGTCTCTCAGGAGGCTTCACATGTCTTGAGGATTTTCTGATTGATTGTCCTTGAATCTGAGTTGTTGCCTCAGATGATTGGTTCTCAGCTGTGTGATCAGGTTGTTCACCAGTATCAGTCTCTTGACCTGCTGTGGCTGGTCCCATGAGAAGATCTCGACGATTTCTTCTCAGAACAGCACCCTCATCTGTCTGAATGGTGTATGATCTTGGTTGAACTTCACTCAGGACAGTTCCCTTCTGAGTCCATGTGTTTGTTTTGTCTTTCAACCTTACTTGGTCACCAGTGTGGAGTTCAGGTAGGTTTTGTGTTCCTCTGTCATAGTAGTACTTTTGCTTTTCTTTCTGTTGCTCTTTGAACTTCCTCACTTTCTCCCCCTCTTTTGTTTTCAGGAGGTTCTCCGGGATGGGTAGGTTTGATCTTAGCCGACGTCCCATCAGGAGTTGGGCTGGTGACATACCACACTCGAGCGGCGTTGTGCGGTATACAAGCATGCTTTGGTAGAAGTCAGTTCCACTGTCTTTTGCCTTGTACTCCAGTCTTTTCACTGTGTTTGCGGGCTCTCCTGGGCCAACAGCTCTGAACAACGTGTCTGCTGTATACATCAGCTTACCCGGTGTGTACGCAACATTCAGTTCATCATAGACTGTCTCTCTTTCACTTTCCACAACGAGGACTCTCTTTACCAGGTTCAGTCTCTCACAGGCTTTTAAACCTAGTATGGCTTGCACATCCTTTGGCACCACGATTAATGCTAGCGTGTGCTCTCTGTCCTTGTGTGTTACTTTGACAATGCATTTTCCTTTCACTGGTATATCAGTACCTGAGTATCCGGTCACTTTCACTTGTATTCCATGTAACTTTGGTCTGGGTCTAATTCTCTTAAAATCCGTCTCTGATATCACATTAACTTGTGCTCCAGTATCCAATTTAAATGGAATGTGTATGTCATTCACTTTTAGTGTCAACATCCAGTCTCTTTCTTCTTTTTTGTTTTCAGACACAACATCTACATTGAATTCCTCTATCTCGCTTTCATCTACTGTATGGACCTTGCTTTGTTGCGCTTGGTTCTTACAGCAACGGGCATAATGGTTGTTTTTGTTGCATCTATTACATGTTTTACCATATGCTAGACACTTTCTTGGTGGATGCTGTGTACCGCATCGACTACATGACTTCCGATTGTCTCTTTCATTTTCGTTTGCTGGCCACATCTCTTTTTTCACATTGGCGCTCTCTTTGTTAAACGGTTTGTATCCGTTCTTTCTCACTGCATCCACGTTGCAGCTACTGTCACTGAACAGCTCCTTTGCCTGCAACTTCACAGTCTCTGTAGCCCTACACAATGCTATGGCTTTTCCCAGGTCTAGATCTTGCTCTCTTAGCAGCCTTTCCCTTAGACCATTATCTGGAATACCACACACCAGTCTGTCTTTTATCAGCGAGTCTGTGAGTCCCCCAAATTCACACGATTTGCTCCAGTTTCTCAGTTCAGCCACATACTGATCAATAGTCTCGCCGATTTTCTGTACACATGTGAAAAATTTGTGCCTCTCAAAGGTCACGTTGCGTTTAGGTATGCAGTAGGCCTCAAACTGTTCCATTATTTTATCTAGCTTCATTTTGTCTCCATCAACAGCAAATATGAAATTATTATATACCTCCAGCGCTGCATCACCCACGACATGTAAGAACACGGACGATTTTTGTTTATCACTTTTCTCGTCAGCTCCGATTGCCGCTAAATACAACTCTAAACGTTGTTTGAACCTTCTCCAATTTTCAGCCACATTACCTGTCAATTGAAGCGTCGCCGGTGGGGGTAAACCTTCCATTTTTTCACTTCGTTAGCTATTCTCTAATGGTAAGCAACGATGTTCTCTTCTGGCTTGCTAATATGTGGAGAGCTGATTTTGCTTACTTGCCACAACTGCTTTCACTGTCCCATCAAGTTGCTAACTTCAGATTTTTTCTCTTTCAGCCACTTCTGACATCATGTTTTGATTTCTTTTTGGGTTCAATAAAGACTCATTTCTGAAAGAGAATGTTGTTTAATCTAAAGTTTTGTTCAAGACTTTCTACAGCTTTTTACAGAACACACTATGCTGTGATGCATCTAGAATGAAACTGAAAGTAAAACTCCTCTGGACTGCTTGTCTCTCACATGACCTCTGCTGGTCAGGAACAAGTAATCAAAAACACAGACAAATATGCTGTAAGGCATAAGTAATCAAACACAGACAAATATCATCACTATTTGCTGATATCATTACACCTTTCAGCCAATGTCCCGAACTCCTCCATCAAAATCCCTGGGTATGTCCTGTCCCACTGGCAGGGCAGATCCACCAGGGGTGGTGGTGGCACTGTGGTATACAGTCAGGAAAGAGTGGCCCTGGGAGTCCTCAACATTGACTCCGGACCCCATGAAGTCTCATGGTTTCAGGTCAAGCATGGGCAAGGAAACCTCCTGCTGATTACCACCTACTGCCCTCCCTCAGTTGATGAATCAGTACTCCTCCATGTTGAACACCACTTGGAAGAAGCACTGAGAGTAGCAAGGGCACAGAATGTACTCTGGGTGGGGGACTTCAATGTCCATCACCAAGGGTAGCTCAGTAGCACCACTATTGGCCGAGTCCTGAAGGACATAACTGGCAGTCTGGGCCTTCGACAGGTGGTGAGTGAACCAACGAGAGGGAAAAACCTACTTGACCTCGTCCTCACCAATCTACCTGTCGCAGATGCATCTGTCCTTGGCAGCAGTGACCACCGCACAGTCATTGGGGAGATGAAGTCCCGTCTTCACACGGAGAACACCCTCCATCGTGCTAAATGGGATAGATTCAGAACAGATCTAGCAGCTCAAAACTGGGCATCCATGAGGCATTGTGGGTCAGCAGCAGAATTGTATTCCACCACAATCTGTAACCTCATGGCCTGGCATATCCCTCACTCTAACATTACCACCAAGCGAGGGGACCAACCCTGGCTCAACAATGAGTGTAGAAGAGCATGCCAGGAGCAGCACCAGGCGTACCTAAAAATGAGGTGCCAACCTGGGGAAGCTGCAACACAGGACTACATGCATGCTAAAAAGCAAAAGCAGCATGCTACAGACTGAGCTAAGCTATCCCACAATCAATGGATCAGATCAAAGCTCTGTAGGCCTGCCACATCCAGTCATGAATGGTGGTCGACCATTAAACAACTAACGGGAGGAAGAGGCTCCAAGAATATCCCCAACCTCAATGATGGTGGAGCCCAGTACGTGAGTGCAAAAGACAAGGCTGAAGCATTTGCAACCAACTTCAGCCAGAAGTGCCGAGTGGATGATCCATATTGGCCTACTCCCGAGGTCCCCACCATCACAGAAGCCATTCTTCAGCCAATTTGATTCACTCCACGTGATATCAAGAAACGGCTGAGCGTACTGGATACAGCAAAGGCTATGGGCCCTGACAACATCCTAGCTATCGTGCTGAAGACTTGTGCTCCAGAACTAGCCAAGCTGTTCCAGTACAGCTACAACACTGGCATCTATCCAACAATGTGGAAAACTGCCCAGGTATGTCATGTCCACAAAAAGCAGGACAAATCCAACCCGGCCAAGACCACTCGGCTCCCGACCTCATTACAGCCTTGTTCCAAACATGGACAAAGGAGCTGAATTCCAGAGGTAAGGTGAGAGTGACTGCCCTTGACATCAAGGCAGCATTTGACGGAGTCTGGCATCAAGAAGCCCTAGTAAAACTGAAGTCAATGGGAATCAGGGGGAACACGCTCCACTGGCTGAAGTCATACCTAGCACAAATGAAGAAATGGGGATGTTCGCTGATGACTGCACAGTGTTCAGCGCCATTTGCAACTCCACAGATAATGAAGCAGTCCATGCCTGCATGCAACAAGACCTGGACGATGTTCAGGCTTGGGCTGATAAGTGGCAGGTAACATTCACGCCACAGAAGTGCTAGACAATGACTATCTCCAACAAGCGAGAGTCTAACCACTGCCCCTTGACATTCAATGGCAATACCATCGCCGAATCCCCCACTATCAACATCCTGGGGTCACCATTAACCAGAAACTTAACTGGACCAGCCACATAAATACTGTGGCAACAGGAGCAGGTCAGAGGCTAGGTATTCTGCGGCGAGTATCTCACCTCCTGACTCCCCAAAGCCTTTCCACCATCTACAAGGCACAAGTAAGGAGTGCAATGGAATTCTCTCCACTTGCCTGGATGACTGCAGCTCCAACAACACTCAAGAAGTTCGACACAATCCAGGACAAAGCAGCCTGCTTGATTGGAACCCCATATCGCCAATCCTTCATCGTGGCTGGGTCAAAATCCTGGAACTCCCTACCTAACAGCACTGTGGGAGTACCATCACCACATGGACCGCAGCAGTTCAAGAAGGCGGCTCACCACCACCTTTGCAAGGGCAACTAGGGATGGGCAATAAATGCTGGCCTTGCCAGCGACTCCCTGATCCCATAAACGAATAAAAAAAAGAAAAAAAAGAAGCTAAGATATGTTCTCATCAGCATACCTTCATATCATTTACATACTACAACCACAAAGTATAAAGTGTTGTTTCATTCAGGTTAGGGAACAATCTGCTATTTACAACTGGGCAACCATTAGCAATTCAAAAGGGCAATCATCATCTGAAATTTAATTTAAACCATTTCAAGCATATCCACACATTTACAACTTACATCTTTATGAAAAGTTTACATTCGTTGTTATTAGAAATGCTTAACTAGCTTTGTAGATGATACGGGAATTGCACTAACGATCTACATTACCACAGCAGGAAGATAATGGAAATAATAGATATATGTTTTACACAATATACCATTTACACATCCTGAAATTTTCTTTTCAATCAGGCTTGCTTTATCTTTTTACTATCATTTATAGTTTTTTTTAATGTATATTTGCTCTGTCTCTTTATATCTCTTCTTATCATTAGACTCAAATAATAAGGGCAATATAAGTAAATCAATATTGTAAGACTTCATGATGCAGGTTCATATTCAGTACATACTGTGGGCTAGATTTTCAGTATAGACAGTTTTGGGGCGCTAACCTTAGCGCCCGCCCGAAGTTAGCGCCCGCCCCAAAGTAGCGCCCCGTTGCCGGAAATTCAGTGGCTTCGCCCTAAGAGAGTGGTGGAGCGCTAAAAGAGGCGTTCCACTCCTACCTTTAGGCGCTAAGCCGGCGGTCCAGAGGGATAGCGCCCAGGCGGGGCGCAGCGCGGGTGCGGTCATTTTTGCACTGACAGCAGACCCCGTGGTGCCGACCAGCTCTTAAAGGGGGAAGGGACGAATTGGTCTGCTGCCACGCCCTGCACACTGGAGCCTTGCAAAGAGGCCTCAACACTGCTGCTCAGCCCCAGGGAGTCATGGCAACGCCAGAGAAGGCCCGTGAGCGTGCCCTGCGCTTCTCAGAGGGTGATCTGGACATAATGGTCACAGCTCTGGAGGTGAGGCGCAAGATCTTGTTTCCAGAGAGTGGGAGGAATCCAACCCACCATAACTACACCAAAGCCTGGAAGCAGATCGCCCAGAGGGTGACGTTCACCGGCGAGGCCCCCAGGACCCACAAACAATGCCGTAAAAAATACAACGATCTGACCAGGATTGTGAAGGTGAGTAGCCTTTCCAGTCTCCTCCTCATTCTTGCATATACACCTGACATGATGGGCAAAGGGAGCTGAAAGTCCTATTGGCCAGCCCTCAGCCAGCAGCATTGGGACAGTCATGAGCATCAAATGGCCATTCGGCACTCTACACTTTGGCCAAGCTATTCCACCATGGGAGGCAGTGCACACTACATCAGGGCTTCACTCTGTCCAAGCTATTCCACCATGGGAGGCAGTGCACACTACATCAGGGCTTCACTCTGTCCAAGCTATTCCACCATGGGAGGCAGTGCACACTACATCAGGGCTTCACTCTGTCCAAGCTATTCTACCATGGGAGGCAGTGCACACTACATCAGGGCTTCACTCTGTCCAAGCTATTCCACCATGGGAGGCAGTGCACACTACATCAGGGCTTCACTGCGCACTTACAGCCCATCCTTTCTCTTGCAGGCTAAAGTAGCGTTTAATCGCCAGGCCCGTGCCAGGGGTGGCCGCGCCAAGCTGCAGAAGCTCACTCGGCTGGAGGAGCGCGTGTGTGTGCTCATGGGAGCCCGTGTGATTGTCCCCACAGCGTGCGGTGTATCCGACCCTCCACTGCCCGGCAATGGTAAGGACCTCGCCTTTTGGCCCTCTCGCGTCGCACTGGCCCATCCGAGCTACCTCCTTTGCCACTGTCCCACCAATGCGCTGAATCCCACCAGTCCTAACTCCCTCGCTGACGCCGTCTCCTCACTCTGAAGCTACTCTTGTGCATTCCTGCTTTCAGCTGGTGACGACCAGGACCCTGAAGCTGCCAGTGACAGCACCTCCGACCAGGAGGAGGAGGAGGAGCAAGCCGGACCTTCGGGGGAACAGTCACGTCCCGCAGGAGAGGAGGAATTGCTTGACACCTCCTCACTGGACGAGTGCCTGGAGGAACTGTCGCAGGGCAATGCAGCTTCTGGGACCAGTGGCGTCCAGCCACCCAGCAGCCGTGCGCGTGGCCCGCGGCCTTCCCTCCAAAGGGGGGAAGGATAAGAGGGGAGTGCTGCTGCTCGGCACACTCGCCATCACCAACGCGGCAAGGGTCCCCTAGTTTGGCCCCCTCCTCCCCAGCGGGAGAGTCGCGACTCCAGTCCGGACACCTTCACTTCGGAGGAGGTGCGGAAGCTGGATAAGATGGCCGACGACTCGGACCGGCGCCACACGGAGCTCATGAGCGTGGTGGGGCGCATGCCTGAGGCCATCGAGTCGCTGGCGACCAGTGTGCGCGAGTTCGGGGCAGCAACTGCCGCGAGTGGCCGCATGCTGACTGATGCCGTCAAGACCCTGGCGGATGTGATGCGCGCGCACACCAGGACCACAGGGCCACTCACTGCTGCCACACGCGCTGTCTCAGGCAGGCATCGCCAGGGCAGGCGCCGCGCTGGACCATCCCAGCAAGCCGCCCGTCGGCTGATTGCTGCGGATCCTGCAGTGCGGGCCCGGCCGAGTGCCACCGCGCCACAGCACCAGCCAGCGCATCCCAGACGCCAGCTGGCCCACATTGCGCCATCCGTCACCGCCATTCCCCCTCTGGGGCGTCAACGGCAAGCGGCTGCAGCTGATGGTGGCCAGGCTCAGGTGCGCCACTCAGCAGACGGCCCCTCGAGGCCCAAACGCCGTGTAGGCCGCCCCCCAGCGGCATCTGGCGGAAGGGCATCTGAGCCTCAGGCGCCTTCCCCCAGCCTCGCAGCAGCCACTGGGCAGAGCTTGCGAAGGAGCAGCAGGCAGGGCAGGGGAGGCAAAATGCTGGCCAAGGTCTCGCCCTCGCGGGCCACTCAGCAGAGGGTGTGGGCAGCTTTCCTTTAATATGGCGGTGGCCATCTTTATTTTGCCCATGGTTGTGCTTTTGGAGGGCTTATTTTTTGCGTTAGGCCGACGTTGAGGCCCGGTTTGAATAAAGGTGGAGTGGCTCCTCCCCAGTTTGTGGGAGTGAGTCGTTTGTTGGGCTTTTTGTGGGGCCCGTTTATTGTTTTTGGGGATTCATGTGGGAAGGGCTTTTCATTTTTGTGCAATAAAAAATTATCTTTATTCATGCAGTCTCCATGGTTGTTCTTCTTAGTGTTTGTTGGCTTCGCCGGCTGAGGGCTTGCGGAGCGGCTGCATTCATCTTCCCTCATGGCCCCTGGCCATTCCCTGACAGGGGGCTTAGAAGTACCGTGTAATAAGGTGGCGTCGTGCGGCCCTTGGCCCTGGTCGCTCCCTCCTGGGAACGTACTCCTGCTCCTCCTCCTCCTCCTCCTCCTCATGCTCCTCCTGCTCCTCCTCCTGAGGTGCTGGTCCAACATCAGGTGGCAGTGCCTGAGTCCTGCGGATAGCCAGGTTGTGTAGCATGCAGCAAACCACCACAAATTGGGAGACCCGGTCCGGCGAATAATGGAGAGCTCCTCCGGAGCGATCAAGGCAGCGGAACCGCTGCTTGAGGACCCCAATAGTTAGCTTGATGATGTTGCGGGTGGTTTGATGGCTCTCGTTGTAGGCCTCTTCAGCAGCGGTCCTGGGCGCGCGGAGCGGGGTCATGAGCCAGGTGCACAAAGGATAGCCTTTGTCCCCGATGAGCCATCCTCTTGGGGGAGGCTGTGCCTGGAACATGTCATGCACAGTACTCTGCCGCAGGATAAAGGCATCGTGGCTGCTGCCTGGGAAGCTGGCATTGACTGCCATGATGCGCTGCTTGTGGTCACATACCAGCTGCACATTCAGAGAATGGTAGCCCTTCCTGTTGCGATACTGCTCGCCATGCTCCAGAGGGGCCCGCAAAGCCACATGCGTACAGTCAATGGCGCCCTGCACCAAGGGGAATTCCCCGAGTCTGGCAAATCCCAATGCGCGCTGATGCTGGCTCTCGAGGGCCATGGGGAAGGAGATGAATTGGCTTCTCCTTCTGAACAGTGCTTCGGTCACGTGGCGGATGCAGCGATGCGCGCCATACTGGGAGATGTTTGCTATGTCCCCAGCAGCGTATTGGAAGGAGCCGGTGGCATAGAAGTTCAATGCCACCGTCACCTTCACTTCCACCGACAGAGACGTCCTGCACCTGAGCTTTGGCCGCAGATCTCGGCGAAGCAGGTGGCAGATCTCTGCAATCACCTCCTTTCGGAATCGGAGCCTTCTAACACATCGCGCGGCACTCATGTTTAGGTAGGAGCGCTGCTGGCGGTATAGCCTGACTGGGTAAGGCCTACGTGGCCGACGCCTGTAGCCCCCTGTGCCTCTAGCCAGGGCTGCCCCTCTCACAATGCGTCTGCGAGCCCTACGGACATGGCGCTGCAGCTGCGCGTTGGCACCCCATGCAGCCCCCATCAAATCCTGGCAAACAGTCTAATTTCCAAATGGCCACTTGCAGCGCTATTGCCTGAGTCCAAAAATACCTGGCTCTTGCTGCTTGAAACCAGTTAGCTATCCTCCTTGTTGTGTCTCCAGAAATGCGTTGCACAAGACTGTTTTCTGAAAAAAGGATGGCCTTTATACTGGAGAGGACGTTCCCTTTAATTAGCGCCCCCCGGGGCCCGCGCTGGTTGTGTTGCGTTCCTTTTTCCAAACGCTCCGGCCGCCCGCCGCACAATGGGGCGGTCCGACTGAAGTTTGCAATCGGGGCGGCCAAAGGGCGTTGCACGAGGATGTGACGTCATTTTCTGCGCGCGCATCCGGGCGGGCGCTAAACTTTGCGCCGGCGCTAACGGGCAACTTAATTTGGGGCGGGGCGCAAACTGCGCTGCGCCCGGGCGCTACACGCATAGCGCCTGGAAATCACTTCTCTTAAGGCGCTAACTGCTGGCGCAAGCGACTGAAAATCTAGCCCTTTGTTTCTTGCAGGTTCATCATGAATCAAGGTTGGCCATTATGCCAAAATCCTATAATAAATACGTATTTAAGAGAGCTACAATTTATAGGCTTATGAAATCTAAGCTTTATGTCACCTAAGCACATTTCTCAAGTTATTTTGATGAAAATAGGAGAATGGTAGCTGTGGGTTACTCTACAATGTGGGGGATGAATAGCCTGCTTTGCAACTGTGACCAGGAACCCTGAATGGCATGTTGCCTCCCAGGTGTCAGGATCAGAAACTCAACAGAGCAAAAAAACTTCTGAAAAAGAGGAAGATTAGCCTAACATTGTGATTCACACAGAAAGCAATGACATTGTACCTATAATAACTACTGGTCAGTTTGTGGGAAGGGAGCACTCAGCACCTCTGGCCACCAACTGGTTAACAAGTGTTCTTTTACATTTTTCCTCCTCTTCTGCTGAAGGCAATATCTGACATTGAGATACTAGGAACAAATCCATGATCCAGTAGTCACAGAGAGAAGTAGTACTGGCAGTGAGTGCAACCTTCGATCCAGTATTCACAGAGAGAAGTAGTACTAGCAGTGAGTGCAACCTTCGATCCAGTATTCACAGAGAGAAGTAGTACTGGCAGTGAGTGCAACCTTCGATCCAGTATTCACAGAGAGAAGTAGTACTGGCAGTGAGTGCAACCTTCGATCAGTATTCACAGAGAGAAGTAGTACTGGCAGTGAGTGCAACCTTTGATCCAGTATTCACAGAGAGAAGTAGTACTGGCAGTGAGTGCAACCTTCGATCCAGTATTCACAGAGAGAAGTAGTACTGGCAGTGAGTGCAACCTTCGATCCAGTATTCACAGAGAGAAGTAGTACTGGCAGTGAGTGCAACTTTCGATCCAGTATTCACAGAGAGAAGTAGTACTGGCAGTGAGTGCAACCTTCGATTTTCCATGCATTAAAATTAATTAGGATGAATGGACACAAACCATGGGCCGGGGGTCTGAAACAATCCCTGCAAGTGCTGCTCCCTCCTATGAGTGCTGGATTGTGGAATCAGCTCCAATATTCTGCCTACATTTCCTCAGTACAGTATAATTAAGGAGCATATGAAGTAGTACAATGTTTCTAATTTGTTCATTCTTTCCCAGCGTAAGGAATATAATCAGTTAAAGTTATGTAAGTTCTCACCTACAGCACAGAATATACTAAGTATGTGCTCTCCTGCCTGTGGTATAGAATATAATAGGTTAAAGGTATGCATCCTCTTGAGTGCAGGGTAGACTATAGTGGTTTAAAGATATTATTAAAGGATTCACTGTTGATGCTTCTACAAAATATTTTTAAAAGGTTTGCAAACACAATGAGATATTTCCAAAGCATCACCGTTATCTTTAAGAAGAATTGCAAAAACATGGGTGGCAAAACACACTTTAAGATTAACCTTAGTACAATTTATCGGTTGTATAAATGTGCCAATTGCACAGTTTCTAGGTAGATATTGATCATCCTTTGCCATGACTTCCCACAATGTTTGCAAAAATCTGAATGGGAGCTGGAATATTTTGAGGATGATCCACAAAAGGAATCGTGTGGTTGCTTTTTTGTGTCCTTGTATTGTGAATAGAATGGAACAGTTAGGAGCAACAAACGCATTCTTTTAAAATTTTAAGATAGGAGTCGAAAACCGTGTAGAACACTTCGCATTGATTAATGAGACTTTTATAAATCCATTTCCATCACCTTTAGAAATGTTCAGCAAAAGACTTGTCAGATGTAAGTGTAGAGTGTGATCTCCAGACCTGAAAAATCAATCACAGCAATTATTTTACTAAATTATTTTAAATTACTAGCAGAGCCTCCAGTCCTGGCAGCAAAATTTTGCTGTCATTTAAACAAGACAAGTCTCTCTCCTTGTTTCACCTCTAACCTTGACTTTAAAGGGAAACCAGAGTTGAAAAAGGAGAGTAACTTTAACACTCTGAGAAAAAAAAACATAAATTTAATGAAAGGTCTTCATCTTCTCCAATGAACAACTCTTGCCCAAAACGTTAGTTTGTCTATTCTCAGATGCTTATGAATCTGCTCTATATTTCCAGCATTTTCTGTTTTTATATCAGATTTCCTGAATCTGCAGGTTTTCTAAAAATAGATAGATCTTTATTTCCCTATTTTTCCAATTTGTTCACCATCAGAATACTTGTAGCGAAGCTTCATACACCAATTCTCCTGCCTGTGCAGCTCTATTCCAGATAATGTAATTGCTCGAAATGTTATCCTTTAGGAGCAGAAGTTCATCACTTGCTGAATTAGAGTTGTTGGAGCATGCATTAGACTATTGGAAATCTGTCATTTGCCTGCTGGTATCTTAGTACAATCTCTCCAAGATTTCGGCCGCGATTTTGCCGGCACTCAGAGGGCGGGTTTGAAGGCGGGTCTGGAGTTAAAATGATTGACGGGGGTTGCGAACCCGCTGCCATCCCGTCTCCACGTAACTTTACAGAGTGTCGGGTCTGCGAGTCTTGATCAGACCCGACACCAAGCGGCGGGAGAGCCACATTAGGCAGTTAACAGCTTGTTAACTACCTGCTTAATCCTATTTTGAGAGGCTTTTTCGACTTTGCCACATTTTCAGCGTGTTCCACGTCATTTGGCAAACACGCCAGCTGATTGTATCAGGTATTGCAACAAGCTGAATAGTTCACAGCTGCAACTGCAGCATAAAGGCGGACCTGCCACATCAGTTCAATTTCAGATGCCAGAACTTTCTGGTTTCAGGATTTGGAAGACATATTTCAGGTGTATTGAGGTTGTAAGTGTTTGTTCTGAGATCCATATGTACTGTGACCTCCTTGGAATACCCTCTCCCCACATTAACTGAGCGATTATAACATCTCTTCCTCAACTGACATATATACCAGCAGAATGGGAACCATTTATACCCTCTCATCCTGGTCCTCAGAATCAGAGGAAGAGCAGCCGTGGCAGCAGCAGAACCAGGCACAGCAGCAGCACCAACAACAAGAGCGCCAACCTTCTCCTCACCCACCTGATGCTACACAGGGCAGAGGGCGTCAGCGCAGGGCTGCACCTTGCTACAGGAGATACCCCCAACACAGGGTTTGCAGGCAGAGGATGAGCTTCCTCAACATGAGTGAGCAGCAGTGCCAACTAGGCTGAGACTTTCGCAAGAGGTTGTCGCTGACATTTGCGCAATGCTGCACCAACACCTGCAGCCCAGAGGAGCAGGTGGACACTCCTTACCAGTGGCTGTCAAAGTCACCACCGCCCTCAAGTTCTTTGCTCCAGGGTCCTTCCAGGGATCAGCAGCAGACATCAGCGGCATCTCCCAGTGGGCCGCACACAGTTGCATCACGCAGGTTACCAATGCCCTGTTTGCCAAGTCACACAATTACATCCACTTCTCAACGGATAAAGCAAGTGTTGCCACATGGGCGGTTGCCTTTGCCAATATGGCAGGCTTCCCAAGGGTGCAGGGCATCATCAACTGCACACATGTGGCCATCAGGGCACCACATCACAACGCAGCTGTACTTATGAACTGCAAGGGCTTCCACTCCTTTAATGTCCAACTGGTGTGTAACAACAGGAAGAACATTATGCATGTCTGCACCAAGTTCCCTGGCAGTTGTCATGTCTTGTACATCCTGCAGCAATCCACTGTCCCTCAGCTGTTCAATCCGCCAAACCAACTTTCCGGATGGTTACTTGGCGACAAGGGCTATCCCCTGAAGACGTGGCTAATGACACCGATGAGGAGGCCATCAAACGAAGCTGAGGAGCGCTACAATGAGAGCCACATAGCCACCAGAAGCATCATAGAGCAAACCATAGGCTTGCTCAAAATGCGCTTCAGATGCCTGGACCGATCTGGTGGAGCCCTAGAGTACGCCCCAGCCAGGGTGTCCAGAATCATCGTGGTCTGCTGTGCCCTGCACAACATCGCACTGCAGCATGGCTTAGCGCTGGCTGACGAACAAGTGGCACAGCGCACAGCCTCCACCTCCTCCTCAGAGGAGGAGGAAGAGCTGAATGAGGCTGCAGATGAGGAACACCTGGTGGAGGTGGCTGTCCCCGTACTACCAGCACGCGAGCTCCTTGCTGGCCATGAGGCAAGGGATGGACTAATCCATGCCAGATTTGCATAACTTTACACAGCAAATACATGTGGCTGGCTCATGGAAATGAGTGTTTGCAGGACCTTCATTACACAAGGAGGACACAAATAACCTTCCAGAGATGTCGGGGAACATAGGGTCTGATGAAAGGGAGGAACTGAAATAAATCAGTATTTGTAGGGAAATGGTGTTAGGGAAATTGATGGGATTGAAGGCCGATAAATCCCCAGGGCCTGATAATCTACATCCTAAGGTACTTAAGGAAGTGGCCCTAGAAATAGTAGATGCATTGCTGATCATCTTCCAACATTCAATGGAATCTGGAACAGTACCAATGGATTGGAGGGTAGCTAATGTTACCCCACTATTCAAAAAAGGTGGTAGAGAGAAAACGGGAAATTACAGACCAGTAAGTCTGATATCGGTAGTGGGGAAAATGCTAGAGTCCATTATAAAAGATGTAATAGCAGAGCACTTGGAAAACAGTGACAGGATCGGACAAAGTCAACATGGATTTACAAAAGGTAAATCGTGCTTGACTAATCGACTGGAATTTTTTGAGGATGTAACTGGTAAAATAGATAAGGGAGAACCAGTGGATGTGGTGTATTTGGACTTTCAGAAGGCTTTTGATAAGGTCCCGCATAAGAGATTAGCGTGTAAAGTTAAGGCACATGGGATTGGCGGCAAGGTATTGACTTGGATAGAGAACTGGTTGGCAGACAGAAAGCAAAGAGTTGGAATAAACGGGTCTTTTTCCGAGTGGCAGGCAGTGACTAGTGGGGTACCGCAGGGATCGGTCCTTGGACCCCAGCTATTCACAATATATATTAATGATCTAGACAAGGGAACTAGATGTAATATCTCCAAATTTGCAGACGACACAAAGCTGGGTGGGCATGGGTACTGTGAGGAGGATGCCGAGAAACTCCAGGATGATTTGGATAGGTTGGGTGATTGGGCAAAAGCATGGCAGATGCATTATAATGTGGATAAATGTGAGGTTATCTACTTTGGTGGCAAAAACAGGAAGGCAGATTATTATCTGAATGGCAATAGATTGGGAGAAGGGGAAGTGCAACGAGACCTGGGTGTCCTTGTGCACCATTCGCTGAAGGTAAGCATGCAGGTGCAGCAGGCGGTTAAGAAGGCAAATGGTATGTTGGCCTTCGTAGCGAGAGGGTTTGAGTACAGGAACAAGGATGTCTTGCTGCAGTTGTACAGGGCCTTGGTGAGACCACATCTTGAGTATTGTGTGCAGTTTTGGTCGCCTTATCTGAGGAAGGATGTTCTTGCCATGGAAGGAGTTCAGTGAAGATTCACCAGGCTGATACCTGGGATGGCAGGAATGACGTATGAGGAGAGATTGGGACGATTGGGCTTGTACTCGCTGGAGTTTAGAAGAATGAGAGGGGATCTTATTGAAACTTATAAAATTCTGACAGGACTGGACAGACTAGATGCAGGAAGGATTTTCCCGATGGTCGGGGAGTCCAGAACCAGAGGTCACAATCTAAGGATAAGGGGTAGACCATTTAGGACAGAAATGAGGAGGAATTTCTTCACCCAGAGAGTGGTGAACCTGTGGAATTCTCTACCACAGAAGGCAGTAGAGGCCAATCATTAAATATATTCAAGAAGGAGTTGGATATATTTCTTAAGGCTAAACGGATCAAGGGATATGGGGAGAAAGCAGGGACCGGGTACTGAAATTGGATGATCAGCCATGATCGCATTGAATGGTGGAGCAGGCTCGAGGGCCCGAATGGCCTACTCCTGCTCCTATCGTCCATGTTTCTATGTTTCTATGTAGGAAGTTACACAACACCAGGTTATAGTCCAACAGCTTTATTTGAAATCACAAGCTTTCGGAGCGCTGCTCCTTCTTCAGGTGAAGTGGAGAAATGCATAAAGACACAGCTTATATAGTCAGAGAATCATGTCAGATGTTTGCAGGTAACCTTTCCAACTGCCATTTATCACACCTCGGCAGAGAGATAATCACAGCAGTCAAAGGTGTGAATGGTGTCCAAACAGGTCAGTCAGGGAAACATTACATCAAAGAACAATGAGGTGGGGTCACAGGGGGTCAAATATTACAGATGCTGGGGTCTGTATGAAAAACAAAAAAACAGACAAGAAACATTTTTTTTGGCTGGAAATCACAGCAGGTCCGGCCGCATCTGTGTAGAGAGAACAAGCCAATGTCGACTCGAGTCTGAATGACCCTGCATCAGGTGGGGTTACATGTAGCGTGACATGAACCCAAGATCTCGGTTGAGGCCGTCCTCATGGGTGCGGAACTTGGCTATCAGTTTCTGCTCGACGATTTTGCGTTGTCGTGTGTCTCGAAGGCCACCTTGGAGAATGCTTACCCGAAGATCGGAGGCTGAATGTCCTTGACTGCTGAAGTGTTCCCCGACTGGGAGGGAACAGTCCTGCCTGGTGATTGTTGCGCGGTGTCCGTTCATCCGTTGTCGCAGTGTCTGCATGGTCTCGCCGATGTACCATGCTCCGGGGCATCCTTTCCTGCAACGTATGAGGTAGACAACGTTGGCCGAGTCACATGAGTATGTACCATGTACCTGGTGGGTGGTGTCATCACGTGTGATGATGGTATCTGTGTTGATGATCTGGCATGTCTTGCAGAGGTTGCTGTGGTAGGGTTGTGTGGTGTCGTGGTCGCTGTTCTCCTGAAAGCTGGGTAATTTGCTGCGAACGATGGTCTGTTTGAGGTTAGGCGGCTGTTTGAAAGCGAGTAGTGGAGGCATGGGGATGGCCTTAGCGAGGTGTTCGTCGTCATCGATGACATGTTGAAGGCTGCGAAGAACATGGCGTAGTTTCTCCGCTCCGGGGAAGTACTGGACGACGAAGGGTACTCTGTTGGTTGTGTCCCGTGTTTGTCTTCTGAGGAGGTCTATGCGATTTTTCGCTGTGGCCCATCGGAACTGTCGATCGACGAGTCGAGCGTCATATCCCGTTCTTACAAGGGCGTCTTTCAGTGTCTGTAGGTGTCCATCGCGTTCCTCCTCGTCTGAGCAGATCCTGTGTATTCGCAGGGCTTGTCCATAGGGGATGGCTTCTTTAACGTGGTTAGGGTGGAAGCTGGAGAAGTGAAGCATCGTGAGGTTGTCCGTGGGCTTGGGGTAGAGTGAAGTGCTGAAGTTCCATCCCACCATCAAACTCACCATGGACTACTCCTCAGAATCAGTCTCATTCCTGGACACACAAATCTCCATCAAAGACGGACACCTCAGCACTTCACTCTACCGCAAGCCCACGGACAACCTCACGATGCTTCACTTCTCCAGCTTCCACCCTAACCACGTTAAAGAAGCCATCCCCTATGGACAAGCCCTGCGAATACACAGGATCTGCTCAGACGAGGAGGAACGCGATGGACACCTACAGACACTGAAAGACGCCCTTGTAAGAACGGGATATGACGCTCGACTCGTCGATCGACAGTTCCAACGGGCCACAGCGAAAAATCGCATAGACCTCCTCAGAAGACAAACACGGGACACAACCAACAGAGTACCCTTCGTCGTCCAGTACTTCCCCGGAGCGGAGAAACTACGCCATGTTCTTCGCAGCCTTCAACATGTCATCGATGACGACGAACACCTCGCTAAGGCCATCCCCACGCCTCCACTACTCGCTTTCAAACAGCCGCCTAGCCTCAAACAGACCATCGTTCGCAGCAAATTACCCAGCTTTCAGGAGAACAGCAACCACGACACCACACAACCCTGCCACAGCAACCTCTGCAAGACATGCCAGATCATCAACACAGATACCATCATCACACGTGATGACACCACCCACCAGGTACATGGTACATACTCATGTGACTCGGCCAACGTTGTCTACCTCACACGTTGCAGGAAAGGATGCCCCGGAGCATGGTACATCGGCGAGACCATGCAGACACTGCGACAACGGATGAACGGACACCGCGCAACAATCACCAGGCAGGACTGTTCCCTCCCAGTCGGGGAACACTTCAGCAGTCAAGGACATTCAGCCTCCGATCTTCGGGTAAGCATTCTCCAAGGTGGCCTTCGAGACACACGACAACGCAAAATCGTCGAGCAGAAACTGATAGCCAAGTTCCGCACCCATGAGGACGGCCTCAACCGAGATCTTGGGTTCATGTCACGCTACATGTAACCCCACCTGATGCAGGGTCATCCAGACTCGAGTCGACATTGGCTTGTTCTCTCTACACAGATGCGGCCGGACCTGCTGTGATTTCCAGCCAAAAAAAATGTTTCTTGTCTGTTTTTTTGTTTTTCATACAGACCCCAGCATCTGTAATATTTGACCCCCTGTGACCCCCCCTCATTGTTCTTTGATGTAATGTTTCCCTGACTGACCTGTTTGGACACCATTCACACCTTTGACTGCTGTGATTATCTCTCTGCCGAGGTGTGATAAATGGCAGTTGGAAAGGTTACCTGTAAACATCTGACATGATTCTCTGACTATATAAGCTGTGTCATTATGCATTTCTCCACTTCACCTGAAAAAGGAGCAGCGCTCCGAAAGCTTGTGATTTCAAATAAAGCTGTTGGACTATAACCTGGTGTTGTGTGACTTCTTACATTTGTCCACCCCAGTCCAACTCCGGCATCTGCACTCTATGTTTCTATACACACTATGCAGCATCTGTACAATTAGCTGTGCATTCCTATCACTCTCCCCACCATCACTGCAGATGAAAGGCGCCCTCACCCCTTACTGTGCCACTGTAGGAGTCTCTGCACTCCTAACAAAGAATCTATAACTTACTGGAAGTTGACAAACTGAATTTATTGTCTAAGAACTTTACAAAACAAGAAACTACAGGAGAAGCTCAAAACAGGTCTTTTCTCTTTCAATCCACACGAGGACTCTCTGGTCCCGCCCTCTACCTCTGACGTCATGACGTCATCACGTTTCCCGCCGAAGGGAACGTCACGTGACCCACGTGATGACATCATCGCGTCAGATCGCGATGTTGTCGATCTAGCTCTGTCTAACCAGAGCCAACTTGAAAGGTAATAACATTGGTTACAGACAATTAATGCTAGAGGTAATAACATTGGTTACAGACAATTATGTAAGTCACTTAGTGGTTTTGCCACATACGCCCCCCCAGACTTGTCTTTAATGAAAAGAGTCAATCGCTGAGGAGGTCGGACAAGTCTGTTGGACCGATTCCGAAATTCCCGGAGGGGAAAATGCTGAGCAGGCGGCGAACTGGTAGGCGGTACGGCGGTGTCAGGTGTGGTAGCGGCCGGCGGCCGGCCAGCGGCGCGGAGGCTGCGCCAGCTCGATCGTTCGTTCGAGGTCCAGGTGCGCAGGCTTGAGGCGATCGACAGAGATGTGATCCGGTTTGCCCCCGACGTCAATCATGAAACTCTTGTCCCCTGCCTGCAAAACATTGAAGGGTCCGGCATACGGCGGTGCGAGCGGGGTACGATGGCCGTCCTGGCGCACAAACACGAACTTGGCTTTCGACAACTCCCCCGGGACGTTGGACGAAAGCAAACCGTGCCGTGAGGTCGAAACTGGGCGGAAACAGCGGGCCGCATCCCGGAGGGTCTCTTTTTGTGTGGCCGCGGACCATGGTCGCGTAGGTAACGGCAGGAATTCACCTGGGACTCGAAGCGGTTGCCCGTAAACCATCTCCGCCGCCGCCGACTGGAGATCTTTCTTCGGCGCCGTGCGGAGTCCTAACATCACCCACGGTAGTTTGTCGACCCAGGATGCATCCAGCATGCTGGCCCTGAGCGACGCCTTCAAGGAGCGGTGGAACCGCTCGCACAAGCCGTTCGCCTGTGGGTGATAGGCCGTAGTGCGGTGGAGTTTAACGCCCAACACGGAAATCACCTCGTTCCACAGTTCGGACGAAAATTGCGGCCCCCGATCCGACGAAATGTCCGCAGGGACGCCAAAACGGGCTACCCAGGACGAAACGAAAGCTCGAGCAACGTCCGCAGATGTGGTGGACGTCAGGGGAACTGCCTCCGGCCACCTCGTGGTGTGATCCACCATCGTCAAAAGGTACGTAAAGCCCCGGGAAGGTGGGAGTGGTCCCACTAAGTCGATGTGAATATGATCAAATCGCCGTTCCGGGACGTCGAAGGTGGCGAGCGGGGCTCTGACATGGCGCTGCACCTTGGGCCGTTGGCAAACAACACAAGTGTTCGCCCAGTCCCTGGTGTCCTTGCGTATTCCCCTCCATGCGAATTTGGAGACCAGCAGTTTTTGCGATGCCCGCACCCCAGGGTGCGATAGGCCGTGTAAGGCATCGAAAATCGTACAACGCCATTTAGACGGGACGATCGGACGGGGTGCACCCAGCGAAACGTCGCAGAGCAGAGTGGTACCTGCGGAATGGAAAGGCACATCCCTCGGCTGGAGGCTGTTTGGAACCGAACGAAAACCCTGGGTCTCCGGGTCATCCGCTTGGTCAACCGCCATCTGTGCGTAGTCATTGTCCAATTGGATGGCCTGGACGGCGGCGCGGGATAGGCAATCGGCGACGACGTTTTCCTTACCGGCCACATGTCGGATGTCGGTGGTGAACTCCGATATGTACATCAGCTGCCGTTGCTGCCGAGCCGACCATGTTTCCGCAGACTTGGCCATTGCAAACAGCAATGGCTTGTGGTCGACAAACGCGATGAAGCATCGTCCTTCGAGGAGGAAACAGAAATGGCGGATGGCCAAAAACAAAGCCAACAGCTCTCGATCGAAAGTACTGTACCGGCGTTCATGCCGTTGTAGCTGGCGGCTAAAAAAGGCCAGGGGTTGCCACGCGCCGTCGACCCACTGCTCCTGGATGGCCCACACCGCGTAGTCTGACGCGTCCGTCGTGAGAGCGAGGGTGGCTCCCGACAGGGGGTGTGCTAACATGGTCGCATTGGCGAGTGCGGCTTTCGACTCCTCGAAAGCACGATCCATGTCCTGTGACCATACCACAGGGTCCTTTCCCGTCGAGCCTCTGAGGGCCTCATATAGAGGACGCATGAGCTGTGCAGCCCTGCGGATGAAACGATGATAGAAGTTAACCATCCCCAGGAACTCCTGTAAAGCTTTCACGGATTTCGGTTTTGGGAACGCCGCAATTGCCTCCACCTTGACCCGAAGTGGCGTTGCCCCCGTGGGGGTTATGCAGTGGCCCAGGAAAACCAGTTGCGATAGGCCGAAACGGCATTTGTCCGAGTTAACGATGAGGCCGTGCTGCTGAAGCCGTCTGAAAAGGACCCGAAGGTGCTCGAGGTGTTCCTCCTTGGAGGTGCTGGCAACCAGAATATCGTCCAAATAAACAAACAGAAAGTCAAGGTCCCGCAGGACTGAATCCATGAGGCGCTGAAACGCCTGTGCCACATTCTTAAGCCCAAAGGGCATTCGCAGGAATTCAAAGAGTCCAAAGGGGGTAATTACCGCTGTCTTTTCGACATCCTGAGGGTGCACCGGCACCTGATGGTCGCCACGGACGAGGTCGATTTTGGAGAAGATGGACGTCCCCGCCAAATGTGCTGAGAAGTCCTGTATATGGGGAAAGGGGTAGTGGTCGGGCGTCGTTATGTCGTTGAGGCGGCGATAATCCCCACAGGGCCGCCATCCCCCGCCGGGCTTGGGGACGATGTGGAGCGGGGAGGACCAGGGGCTACTGGACCGACGGATGATCCCCATTTTTTCCATCATGGCGAACTCCGCCTTTGCTGCCGCTAGCTTACTGGGCTCTAAACGTCGCGCCCTGGCATAAACGGGCGAGCCGGTAGTCGAAATATGGTGCTCCACCCTATGCTTGATGGTCGGAGCCGAAAAGTTGGGCTTCGTCAGCTCGGGGAAATCCTCGAGGAGCTGGGTGAAATCGTCGGGCTGTGGCCGCGCACATGAAATCGTGTGTGACGCAGCCGTGCTGCGCACCCCTGAAATCTCGTCGAGCGTGGCGGCGCGAACGAGGTGTCGATTTTTCACGTCCACCAACAGGCCGTTGGCGCCTAAAAAGTCAGCACCCAACAGGGCCTGTGAGATTTGAGCGGTGATGAAATTCCAGCTGAAAAACTGTCCACCGAAACATACTCGGACGAGGCGCTTCCCGCAAGTGCGGATCGAACCCCCGTTGGCCGCTTGCATAGGGGGACCACGGCTGCCGGAGCGAAGGTGTATGACCGAGGTGGGCAGTATGCTGCATTGCGCCCCCGTGTCGCATAGAAAACGACGGCCGGAGATGGAGTCGGTTACGTAGGTGAGATTTCCGGAAGCACCGATCGCCATCGCGGCAGCGGGGGAAGTACCGGGACCAGCGTGCATGACTCGCAGCGGTCTATTCGACGGTCTGGTAATGAAAGTGCACGGCGAGCAGCAGCAGCGGGCCTTCGGGCCAAAACGAGCGTGGTAGTAGCAGAAACCGGTTGTCGGAGGCACCTTTGTCGGAGCCGGGGCCAGGCTCTTCGTGGCAGGGCGTTGTGCGAGGGCGCAGTATTGTTGCCGGACCGCGTAAATCTTATCCGCCTCTTCGGCGAGCGCGACGCAGTCTGCGGTTTCTGCTCGGGCGAGGGACGCCTGTACTTGCTCAGGAAGTTGAGTAAGGAACAGTTCGCGAAACAGAAAGCACTGGGGCTCGGACCCCAGGAGAGTCAGCATATGACTCATCATTTCCGAGGATTTGGAGTCTCCTAATCCTGGTAGAGCCAGTAAACGGCGAGCGCGCTCCGCTTTGGTGAGACCAAATACCTGCAGCAATCGTGTCTTGATGGCGACATACTTGTCAGCAGTCGGAGGACTCTCCAGCAGGCTGATGATTCTCGACGCCATCGAGCTCTCGAGGGCGGAGACCACGTGGAGATATCTGGTCTGATCCTGAATGATGTTGCGGAGCTCAAATTGCGCCTCGGCTTGTGCAAACCAAGAGGCTGCCTGTTGTTCCCAGAATTGGGGGAGCTTCAAGGCCGCTGCATTGGCCTCCGTCACTGGCCTGTGTTTGGCGTTCACCGCGAAAAATGATCGCGAGGAATCGGGGTCACCAATGTAGGAGTCTCTGCACTCCTAACAAAGAATCTATAACTTACTGGAAGTTAACAAACTGAATTTATTGTCTAAGAACTTTACAAAACAAGAAACTACAGGAGAAGCTCAAAACAGGTCTTTTCTCTTTCAATCCACACGAGGACACTCTGGTCCCGCCCTCTACCTCTGATGTCATGACATCATCACGTTTCCCGCCGAAGGGGACGTCACGTGACCCACGTGATGATGTCATCGCGTCAGATCGCGATGTTGTCGATCTAGCTCTGTTTAACCAGAGCCAACTTGAAAGGTAATAACATTGGTTACAGACAATTAATGCTAGAGTTAATAACATTGGTTACAGACAATTATGTAAGTCACTTAGTGGTTTTGCCACACCACTTCCAATTCTGAGCACGCATAGGTCAACTCTTTGATTCTTTGACATCGCATTTGTTTTGTACAATTGAAATAAAGATGACAAACGTAACTTTGCATTGTATGAAAACACCCAAGTGACTACCCTTGTGAATATTTGTGTGTTAACTTTCTCTTATGCGTGCTACTACGTGGTGCTTTCCCTGTGGCTTCAACAGATGTAGAGGCAGCATGCTCACTTCTCTGCTGCATCTGCTTAGACACCTTTGGCGGGCGTCCTCTGGGTTTAGGAGCCTGGAAGGGCTCGGCAACAGTCTGCTCCTCCTATAGCTGTGCATGGGCAGAGACGGACATCTCAGCTGGGTGAGGAATCTGGGGCTCTGACCGAGGGCTCCGCAGTGGCTTAGGAATGTGAGCGCTTGGAGAGGAGCCCACACTTCCTTGTTATCGACCACCAACATCTCTCTCATGGGTCACCCGTACTTCTCTGCGAGCAAGTAGCTGGAGAGCACCTTGCTGCACATCAGTGGGGCCATGAGGACCCATTTCTGTGCTGACATTCCTCATAACAAGGACATCCATGTACCTCTGGTATCTTTCCACAATAGGTGCCCATCTATTGAGAAGTGTTACCATGTTCTGCTGTGTCTGGCGATTTATGTTCGCCATGGAGCTTGCCATCCTTTCCATGGCAGCATCTACATACGCCAATGTGTGCACCACGGCATTGCTCATGTTTGATATGGACTCCTCCATTCTCTGCACACTCGCAGTTACCGTGGATGCAAACCCAGTCAGAGCCTCCTGCACTTGTTCCTGAAGCTCCAGCACCACTCTCTTTCTGGATGGCCCCAGAGGCACAGCGTCTACATGCAGCTGAGCAGAGCTAGGAGCATCCAGCAGCCTCTGACGAGGACTCTCCAATGCTGTCCTTGTCTCCACCATCTGCTGATGCTCACTTGTGAGCTGTGATACATCACGTGACAACACTACTCTAAGTCGCGAGGGCCCCACCGAGGTGTGCGTTGCTGCGCTGATGCTGGATGCGCTGAGTCCTGGTGACGCTGCACCCTCAGAGGCTGCAGGTTCCTCTGAGGATTCGTCCGACTCTTCCTCCTGGACAGTGGGGAGGGGGGGCTCTCGATGGTCCTGTGGGGGAGTAAAGGCATGAGCTAGACATGTGATATTTAGGTAGCAGTCACATCCCATTGTGCAGATGGTCAGAACTCAATCTCTATGAACATCAGATGCCATATCAGTCACTCATGAAATCTAAATGAGAGGGTTGCAAATCTATTCTGTCACCAGCTTGCTCTACTGTGCCTGTCTCTCCGTCCCCCACTTCCAGCTCCTCTGCACCTCCAACGATCTCGATAGCAGCCTCCTCAGCATTAGTTAAATGTGCCATGGAAGGTGGGCCTCCTCCTGTCCTCCCCCTCTCCCTCTTATTGTGGGCTCTCTTTTCCTGCAATGAGGGACACAAGTGGAGTTTCAGCGAGATTGATGGAATGAGTATAAAGAATCCATAGCATAGATGCTGAGAGGGAGACAAAGATGGAGTGAGGTGTCAATACCAAGGGCCCTCCCTGTGCATTGTTAGTTGTTGTCATTGCATAATAGTGAGAGTGAGTGTGAGGGCTGCATAGTAGAATGATGAAGTGATTCTGTACATAGAGAAAGAGGGATGGGTGAGGGTGCAAGGGATGTAAGTGTAAGTTGGGATGTGCAGGAGTAGGTTGACAATGCAGAGTGCTGGTGATGAGAAGAGATGGGAAGCAGATTGAAGGTAAGTGTGATGTTATGCTCATTTCTGCTGAGTGTAGCAGATCATTGAACCTTTTCCTGCACGGAACCCAGGTGCGTGCACACAATGAACTGGTGCTAATCTCCTCAGCAATTTGCAGTCTGGCTGCCTTGGTTTGCTGAGGAGGCTTCCTCCATTCATTGGAGGGAAACAGAACCTCCTTGCGCCCTCTTACTCCCTCCACAAGAGCATGGAGGGAGTCATCATCAACGCGGGTAGAAGCCTTGGTTCTTGCAGCAGTCATCTCACAAAGGCTAGCACTCAGGAGCATCAGAAAGTAAATGAAACCAAAGGCTACATGGGCCCCTTAAATGCAGCTGAGTCAAAGACGTCAACAGAGGAGAGCAGCAGACCCGCAGCCACTGATCGGCCCTGGTAACGCGCACGGTGGGCTTAATAAGCCCAATCTAATGAAAATCATTATCTCAGTCCTGTTGGAACCGGCAGAGGGACCAGAACCCGCCAAACACCGAACCTGACGTGAACCCAACGTGAACCCGCCTCCGCTGGGAAAATCCAGTACTTCATGTCCTTCCAGCCAACAGTAGGGTCAAATTTCTGAGACAATAGCAAAATACTGCGGATGCTGGAAATCTGACATAACAACAGAAAATGCTGGAAACACTCAGCAGATCAGGCAGCATCAAGGAGAGAGAAAAACAGAACTAGTAGAACCAGTTATTCTTGCACTGAATCAACAAGGTAAAAATTGGTTTAAGTGCATCTTCGGGCATAGAACGGGCACTACGCTCAGTCACGTGGGTGCAACTAAAGCCCCAAATTGATCCCCCATATTAATTTAAATAAAATACGTGGGCTGCCAGTGCTATTCATGCTGTTCATTGGCTAATGGGGCATCAATATCGCGTGTTTCTGACGCCATATAAAGGCAGCCTGCACTTTGTCTGCAGGCAACTATAAGTAAAGATTATGGACAATGACAGGCACAGGACAAGCTGCAAGACACCCTCACCCCCTTCCATTGTTCTGACACTATGTTAGAGGTATTGGTAGAGGAGGCCAGTAGGAGGAGGGACATTTTCTATCCACCAGGCGGCAGGAAGATATCAAGGCAAGCTGACCAGCACAAGTGGACAGAGTTGGCAGAGCGGTCAGTGTCAGAAATATCACCACCAGGTTTTGACTACAATGCAGGAAAAAGCTCAATGACTTTACAAGGCTTGCTAAGGTAAGTCTTCTAATTCATATCTTTCATAACTCTCTTCTTGGCCTTGTACTCACAAAACATTTCCTCCCTGACTCCTTCTATTCACATTACTCTGCCTCCTTCTGCTCTTACTGCAGCAGTGTGCACCTGCTACTCTCCTCACTATTACTTCCTTCAGCTCCTCACAGCTCTGCCATCTTTCACATACCAGCAATACTATTCTACCCTGACATGCACATCCTCAAAATGTCTCACTACTCTAACCCTGACACACTCCTTTCTTTCTTACAGGCCAGGCTTGCACAGAATAACAGGGAGCAGGTAGCCTCAGGGGGAGGGCCATTCTTCATCCACATGCTGTCCACATTTGTAAAACAGGTTATGGACATCGCGTGCAGGGGGAGTGTCAGGAGCCTGAAATCTCTACACACACACACTTTCAGAAGCGACACATCAGTCTCTCTTTACTCACCATGCCAATAAATGCTAACCCTTGTCTTGAACTTCCATTTCGGGTCCAGAAGCACCACACAGCCCTCCGGAAGCAGAAGAAGAAGAGGAGTGCAGCACTGCAGGACAGGAAGCGTCACTCGATCTTACACTCGCAGGCACCAGCTCAGAGACTGGCACCCCACATAGTTTAGAGGGTAGGTTCGACGGGTCTGCACAGGGTGATGCACTCAGCAGTAGAGCAAGGCAGGGGGGTAGGATGGCCAAAGAAGCACTTGCCAGAGAGCCCACTGCACATAACAAGACTGATGCACACGGACCTTCTAAGTACACTGAGCTGCCTGCAAGTGAACTTGCGTACAATGTTGGAAAGCATGGGCAGTTCAACTCCTATTTGGGCGCTATCTTTATGCATGGCATCTAGGCCACACAGTCAATAATGAAGTGAGTGGTCAGCTCTGTGAGCACTGCAGGCACCCCACAGCGATGGAGCCTCGGGCGACAGTTCTGACAGCTTCAATGGAAACTCGGACTGTTGCCATCTTGGTTTTAGGGTCCAGCATCTCTTCTAGCTTATGAAGTCTGAAAGAGAGGATGTTAGGGTCTTCAAGAGCTTCCCAGCACACCTTCTTTCTGCTCTCGCACAGACGCAGGACCATTATTAACATATTCAAATCATGCCTGCAGTTTTTTAGGGGGCTGCAAGGGTAGGCTATTGAGTGCCTGAACCAATATGGCATTGGGTGGACAGGTGGACATCATGCTGGAGCGAAATGTCACGCTGCAGAACTCCACATTGTGGTGCCAATTGTGGACCTGGAAAACGCGTGAAACACATATCAATTTCTCTCTCAGAATCTTGAAAAGAACCTGAGATAGACTTTGTTCACAATTAGATTATTATCACGCTTAGCAAATTCTACCTAATTCAGAGGGAAAAATAATAACAGATTAAGTAATTTTGTTTGTGCCGATTTCACATTTTACACAGGAAATGACAAATATATCTTTAAAAGTATGGATAGATTAATTTCTCACTTAAATTAAACATTCCTTTCTTTACATTTTTAAATGGCATTGACATTTCCTTTCTCTAGACTCTTAAATCCAGTTTCAAAACCTTCTATTCCATCAGTAATCTCCAGGAGCAACATTTGGGAGGTCCGCTCTTAAATAAAGGTGAATTCTTCATCAGTTAATAATCCAGTACCAGTTTTCCTCATGATCCTTTTCTTGGTTGACAGATTATTCTTTGTCCACCCATTGCCATCAATCTCAGCTGACATTCTCTTAATCGAGAAAATTGTATTGATTGTCAATTCTCTTTTACTCTTGACTTAGACAAGAGCTTAGTTCAATGTGCCAAATGTTCTTTTTAAAATTGTCATCTTGCAGCATGTAGTCATTCAGGAAGTTAACCTCTGTGTCACGGAATAAAGTTCTGTGTTGTCTCTCAGCAGTTGCTTTTGCTCCCTCTGCCATTTTGGAAGGCTTCCAGTTGAGGCATTGGGTGGTCCATGTGTAAATAAGGTTGATGCATCATTTCCATGCGCTGATTATGCATCCAGAAGAGATTACATATGGGAGATGATTGGTTGATATAAATCTGCTGTGGCGCATATTAATTGAGCCAGAATGGAAACTATCAATTTGCCAGTGTGCTGCAAATGAGAAACAGTTTGTATTGTTAGCCAAGTTAATACTTGACCATAGAAGAGGGAAATTGGGCCAGTGTATATTATTAGATGCTAAATGATGTCATTGTATTATAGGTCATACATGTTAAAATCATTTTTAAGAAATACTTTTCGAATTAAAAAGCATTTTTATTGCTGTGTATCTCTTCTAATTATTCCCAACATCAACATCATGCTTTCCTTTAAGAATGGACTTGATAGAAGAAAAATAAATTAAATAATAGGAAATAGCAGGTTGATGTTGTAAATAAGCCAGACTTCAAATTGTAATGTGCATGGGTGAGTGAAGGACATTGTTACTTGACCTAACTTATTAGTCTCATTGCTGTTGAAACTGTAGATTTGTTATTCACAAAATGACCATCCAGAGCAGTTGTTTACTGGTCATAGAATCAGAATATAGTACAGCACAGAAGGAGGCCATTCGGACCATCGAATCTGCGCCAGCTTTTTCGAAGAGCAATCCAATTAGTCCCCCTCCCCTGCTCTTTCCCCATATCCCTGCAATTTGTTGCTCCTTCAAGTATTTATCCAATTCCCTTTTGAAGGCTACTATTGAACCTGTATCCATCACCCTATCAGGCAGTGGATTCCAAACCCTAACCACTCGTTGCATCAGAAAGTTTTTCCTCATGACTCCTCTGGTTCTTTTGCCAATCGCCTTAAATCTGTGCCCTCTCATTATCGACCCTTCAGCCTCCAGAATTGGTGCGCTTAGAAAATAAAAACAATATTCTATCTAAAACATGGGGGAAATGTTTTATAACCAGCATGACAAGGGATTTCAGCTAATCAGTATTTTTAGAACTGTTTCATTGTCTCATTTTTGTCAGCATTATATTGTAAGCAAGTGATTCAGTGATTCAGTGATGGAGCGCACGTCAACCCAAACACCCCACCCACCCGCCCCTTCAACCACCATCTGCACCACCTGTGACAGAGACTGTAGGTCCCGCATTGGACTCATCAGTCACCTGAGAACTTATTTTTAGTGTGGAAGCAAGTCATCCTCAGTTCCGAGGGACTGCCTAAGAAGAAGAGAAGATGTACTCCAGCACAATTTACACGGTAGCATCATATTTTTGTAAACAAAGAGAAGATTTCTTGCCAGACCAGCTCCCCCTTAAAATATTTTTTGTTTTTATGGTTGCTGGGGCAATTATTATTCCTGGTAATTACAGAATTGAGGCTACCTGCAATACCAACCTGCCATGCATTGTAACACTCTCAGATGGGAAGCTAAGGAAAATTACAGATGTTTCCATGGCCCTATTTTGGTTTTCTAGCTAGATCAGTGTGGTAAACCACTGTTTGTATTCCTGTTTGTCCTGTTTGTATTCCACTGTGTACATGCCTGGACATGCCTCGGCTGACTCCTCCCACAGGTCCTAGTATAAAGGTGACTGCTCCCCAGCCCTTTGTATCCTGGACCGGTCGACCACTCGAGGCAGACCTCCATTCTGTTGTTAATAAAAGCCTTTAGTTACTCTTCTAACTCTCAGTCTTTTATGAGTAATTGATAGCGCATCAATTTTATTAACAACATTTTTATAATGGAGAAGATCCTCACACCAGCATGCCTGGACTTAGATCATCGGGAGGCGGACTCATCCACCAAGTTTACTCACTGGCTTAAGTGTTTCGAAAAATTCCTGACCGCCTCCGAAGCAATCAAATCGGACGAGGACAAACTGGATGTCCTGACCTCCAAAGTGAACCACCGAGTGTACTCGGTCATCCAAGACGCGACCTCGTACGCGGATGCTATCAAGCTCCTCAAGGACCAGTACACGCGCCCAGTGAACGAAGTGTAAGCCAGGCACCTCCTGGGGAGTCGTAAACAACAACCTGGGGAATCGACCGTGGAATACCTTCAGGCACTGTCTGTGCTTGGCCGGGCCTGTGGTTGTAAGGATGTAAAGGCCGCCGTGTACACAGAGGAACTTATCCGGGACGCTTTTGTAGCGGGCCACAGATCCAATTACACACGACAGCGACTGTTGGAGCAGAGTAACCTCGACCTCAACAAGGCCTCTGAACTCGCACTATCGTTGGATGCAGCCTACCAGGGCATGGATGCCTACTCCTCTGCACCGTGGACGCCGCGGGGAATGACATCCTGGGACACGGTAGGACCGCCTCATAGCGCCGTGCCACCCCAGCCACACCGCAACAACGGCCCAACTACCGCAGCAGTGTCCCAAGGCCAGACAGCAGTGCCCCAAGGCCAGAAATGCTACTTCTGTGGCCAGGCAAAACACCCCAGAGCGCGCTGCCCGGCGAAAAACGCGATCTGCTCGGGCTGCGGGAAGAAGGGACACTACGCTAGCGTCTGCAGGGCCAAAGCCACCCCGAACCCCAGCAGCGCCGCGTGTGGGCCATGCGGGCCACCATTTTGGACCTCCCCGGCCGTGTGCAAATCACCGGTACAGCAGCCATTTTGGACGCCTCCAGCCACATGGGGATCATGGACGCCGCCATCTTGGACGACAGCCGGGACGCAGCAGGCCCCCGACACCGCCTCATCTGATACCTGCAGTGACACACCGACCCCTACGCTGGCATCCGTTACACTGGACCAAGCGAGACCGCACCAACTGGCCAGTTCCACAATGGACATTAAGGTAAATGGTCACGATACAATCTGCCTTTTTGACTCTGGGAGCACGGAGAGCTTCATCCACCCCGACACGGTGCGACGTTGCTCTCTCCCAGTCCTGCCTGCGCAACAGCGGATTTCTATGGCCTCCGAGTCCCAGTCGGCGGACATCGGCGGCTACTGCGTGGTGACACTCGTAGTAGACGGGACCGTGTACGATCATTTTAAACTTCTGGTCCTGCCTGACCTCTGCGCTGCCGTCCTGCTGGGGTTAGATTTTCAGTGCCACCTTAAAAGTGTTACGATGGCGTACGGTGGACCCCT
This sequence comes from Somniosus microcephalus, assembly GCF_052327205.1. Lineage (NCBI taxonomy): Eukaryota > Metazoa > Chordata > Chondrichthyes > Squaliformes > Somniosidae > Somniosus > Somniosus microcephalus. The sequence goes on along the minus strand of NC_140999.1, from coordinate 136,931,090 downwards.
ACCCCCACTCACAGTCCGCAACCAGCAGCTTCCAAATTGCCCGCCGCGCACCAGGTGCAACCTCTCCACACTCAGAGTCACCCCCCCACCACTGTTTGCTAACCTCACCCCCGACTGTAAGCCCATCGCCACAAAGAGCAGGCGATACAGTGCCGGGGACAGGGTTTTCATTAAAACCGAAGTGGAGCGGCTCCTGAAAGAAGGGATTATTGAGGGCAGCACCAGCCCCTGGCGAGCCCAGGTTGTGGTCGTTAAGACCAGCGAGAAGCAGCGCCTGGTCATCGACTACAGCCAGACAATAAATCGCTACACCCTGCTGGACGCCTACCCACTCCCCCGTATAGCTGATATGGTCAACCAGATCGCGCAGTACCGCGTCTTCTCGACCATTGACCTGAAATCAGCGTACCACCAGCTCCCCATCCGCCCTGAGGACCGCCAGTACACTGCCTTTGAGGCAAACGGCCGCCTCTATCACTTCCTTAGGGTTCCCTTTGGCGTCACCAACGGGGTCTCCATCTTCCAAAGGGAGATGGACCGGATGGTAGATCAAAATGCGTTGCAGGCCACTTTCCCATATCTGGACAATGTGACCATCTGCGGCCGTGACTTGCAGGACCATGACGCAAACCTCGAAAAATTCCTCCGCACCGCCCAACTCCTAAACCTGACATATAACAAGAAGAAGTGCATATTCCGCACAAACCGCCTCGCCATCCTTGGCTGTGTTGTGGAACACGGAGTCATCGGCCCCGACCCCGACCGGATGCGTCCCCTTATGGAACTTCCACTGCCCCACTGCCTCAAGGCCCTGAAGAGGTGCCTAGGGTTTTTCTCCTATTACGCCCAGTGGGTCCCCTACTATGCGGACAAGGCCCGTCCGCTGATCAAGTCCACCTCTTTTCCCTTGACGGCAGAGGCCCGCTTAGCCTTCCACCGTATTAAGGAGGACATTGCCAAAGCCACCATGCACGCAGTGGACGAATCCATCCCCTTCCAGGTGGAAAGCGACGCGTCCGACTTTGCCCTGGCCGCTACCCTCAATCAGGCGGGGAGACCCGTGGCCTTCTTTTCACGAACCCTCCAAGGCCCGGAGACCAGACACTCCGCTGTTGAGAAGGAGGCCCAGGCGATTGTGGAGGCTGTGCGTCATTGGAGGCACTACCTGGCCGGAAAACGATTTACCCTGCTCACTGACCAGCGTTCAGTTGCTTTTATGTTTAACAACAAGCAGAGGGGCAAAATCAAAAATGACAAGATCTTGAGGTGGAGAATCGAACTTTCCACCTACAACTACGAGATCTTGTACCGGCCCGGGAAGCTAAATGAACCCCCGGATGCGCTATCGCGTGGCACCTGCGCCAGCGCGCAGATCGATAGACTACGGGTCCTCCACAATGACCTCTGCCACCCGGGGGTCACCAGGTTCTTCCACCTCATCAAGGCCCGCAACCTGCCTTACTCTATTGAGGAGGTCAGGACCATGACCAGGAACTGCCAAGTCTGCGCTGAGTGCAAACCACACTTTTATAGACCAGACAGGGCCCACCTGATAAAAGCCACTCGCCCCTTCGAGCGCCTGAGCGTTGATTTTAAAGGGCCTCTCCCCTCCTCCGACCGCAATGTGTACTTCCTCAATATTATTGATGAGTACTCCCGTTTCCCGTTCGCCTTCCCCTGCCCAGACATGACCAGTGCCACGGTCATTAAATGTCTGAACAACCTCTTCACCCTGTTCGGCTTCCCCAGCTATATCCATAGCGACCGGGGCTCATCGTTTATGAGCGACGAACTCCGTCAGTACCTGCTAACTAGGGGTATTGCCACAAGCAGGACCACCAGTTACAACCCCCGGGGGAACGGACAGGTGGAAAGAGAAAATGCGACAGTTTGGAAGGCCGTCCTGCTAGCCTTAAAGTCTAGAGGCCTTCCAACCTCCCGCTGGCAGGGTGTGCTCCCCGATGCGCTCCACTCTATTTGGTCACTGCTCTGCACTGCCACTAACGCCACCCCTCATGAGAAAATGTTTGTCTTCCCAAGGAAGTCCACATCAGGGACATCGCTACCGCCATGGCTGACGTCCCCAGGGCCGGTCCTACCGAGAAGACATGTGAGGACCCATAAAACGGACCCCCTGGTCGAGAGGGTCGACCTCCTCCACGCCAACCCCCAGTATGCTTACATCGCATACCCGGACGGGCGGGAGGACACAGTCTCCATAAGAGACCTTGCACCCTCGGGGACCACAGTAACCCACTACCCACTACCACCCCCCCCCACGATCCGATATCCAGCCCCAGCAGACGGCAGGCCTGGGCCCCGCGACCCGCTCGACATCTACGAGGACGACACGCCTGTGCCACAGCCTACGCTGGACTCGACGCCGGAAGCTTCACTACCCCTGCCGTCGCCACGCCGATCACAGCGGCAGACAAGACCTCCGGAGAGACTCCAATACACTAACTTTTAATACACTTCACCCCGCCGGACTCAATTTTAAACAAGGGGTGAATGTGGTAAACCACTGTTTGTATTCCTGTTTGTCCTGTTTGTATTCCACTGTGTACATGCCTGGACATGCCTCGGCTGACTCCTCCCACAGGTCCTAGTATAAAGGTGACTGCTCCCCAGCCCTTTGTATCCTGGACCGGTCGACCACTCGAGGCAGACCTCCATTCTGTTGTTAATAAAAGCCTTTAGTTACTCTTCTAACTCTCAGTCTTTTATGAGTAATTGATAGCGCATCAATCAGAAAATTCCAAAACCCATGATTATTTATAATAACTTATAGGCCAGGTGATTTTATACAGAAATTATATTTTTTAAATTCTTACTGCTCCCTGTATAAAACATTGAAATGAGTTGATTACATTGGTGAGCAGTCTATTGATAACAGACACACATGACACCAATTTAAATTTACTGATCTTTGAATATAACAGGGGAAAAAACTGACTGTCATAAAAAGAAGTCTATAAAAATCTAGTAATGAATGATACTGGACTGAATATACTGCCAACAGTAACATAAGCAATATCATATTCTATAAACTATGTTGGCTGACAGGGGTGATGAGTGACATTGCTGACAAGCATCATTGGCTGACCAAGGATGAAGACCAGATTGTGAAATAATGGAGCTATTTAAAAAAAAAATTATTTCAAAATGAAAAATTAGTTCTGGGTTGAATGGACTTTCCCTTCTTCAAATTAAAGTAATTTTAAAAATTACCTTGTTTTTCCTCCAGCATTCAACAACAATATTTTCTTGCAGCTGTGGCTCAGTTGGTAGCACACTCGCCTCTGAGTCAGAAGGTTGTGGGTTCAAGTCCCACTCCAAGGACTTGCGCACATAAAGCTAGGCTAACACTCCAGTCCAGTGCAGTGCTGAGGGAGGGCTGCACTGTCGGAGGTGCCGTCTTTCGGATGAGACGTTAAACCGAGGCCCCGTCTGCTCTCTCAGGTGGACGTAAAAGATCCCATGGCATTAATTCGAAGAAGAGTAGGGGAGATATCCCTGGTGTGTTAGCCAATATTTGTCCCTCAATCAACATAACAAAAACAGATTATCTGGTCATTATCATATTGCTGTTTGTGGGAGCTTGCTGTGCGCAGATTGGCTGCCGCGTTTCCCACATTACAACAGTGACTACACTTCAAAGAGTACTTCATTGGCTGTGAAGCGCTTTGAGATGTCCAGTGGTCGTGAAAGGTGCTATATAAATGCAAGTCTTTCTTTAAATTCAATCAGACTTTCAGATATTATGGTTGCACACAAAAAGAAAGTCCATCTTGGTAGTACAAACAGGGCATTTTGGGATTGAACTTGATACCAAGGCAGAAACATATATGAGGAAAACCTTTGAAACCATTGATAAAGATTCAATCCTGTATAGCATTAAATGGTAAAGAAACAAAGGTCCCAGGTCAGATTCCTAATCTTTGCTGAGTCAAAAGTTGAAGGTCCAATGATTGAACTTCACTAGGAGTGTGTCAGGCCTGCAGAGAGCAAAAAAGTCAGCCAGGGTTCCCATTCTCATTCCTGATTGCTGCACAGTAACTCTGTTGGAAATTGCGTGCATGTGGACACCAGGGGAACAATAAGAATGCTTTGAAGCCCTTTCTGAATAGTCTGCCAATGCTCATATGATTTGGACAGGTTGGGTGATTGGGCAGAAGCATGGCAGATGCAGTATAATGTGGATAAATGCGAGGTTATCCACTTTGGTGGCAAAAACAGGAAGGCAGATTATTATCTGAATGGCAATAGATTGGGAGAAGGGGAAGTGCAACGAGACCTGGGTGTCCTTGTGCACCAGTCGCTGAAGGTAAGCATGCAGGTGCAGCAGGCGGTTAAGAAGGCAAATGGTATGTTGGCCTTCGTAGCGAGAGGATTCGAGTACAAGAACAAGGATGTCTTGTTGCAGTTGTACAGGGCCTTGGTGAGACCATACCTTGAGTATTGTGTGCAGTTTTGGTCACCTTATCTGAGGAAGGATGTTCTTGCCATGGAGGAAGTGCAGCGAAGATTCATCAGACTGATACCTGGGATGGCAGGAATGATATATGAGGAGAGATTGGGTCGATTGGGCTTATACTCGCTGGAGTTTAGAAGAATGAGAGAGGATCTCATTGAAACTTATAAAATTCTAACAGGAGTAGACAGACTAGATGCAGGAAGGATGTTCCTGATGGCAGGGGAGCCCAGAACCAAGGCTCACAGTCTAAAGATAAGGGGTAAGCCATTTAGGACAGAGATGAGGAGGAATTTCTTCACCCAGAGAGTGGTGAACCTGTGGAATTCTCTACCACAGAAGGCAGTTGAGGCCAATTCATTAAATATATTCAAGAAGGAGTTAGATATATTTCTTAAGGCTAAAGGGATCAAGGGATATGGGGAGAAGGCAGGGACAGGGTACTGAGCTTGGATGATCAGCCATGATCTCATTGAATGGCGGAGCAGGCTCGAGGGGCCGAATGGCCTACTCCTGCTCCTATCTTCTATGTTTCTATGTTTCATTTATGATGGAACACAATGATTTTAGTCCTTATTGGGATCTAGAAACCTGAGTAAAATAGTGGTGATAAACAGTGATAAACAATAGTGGTGATAAACAGGGATAAACAACTATTTAGGAGAGTACTAGCTGCTGGTTTGATCTTTCATGTAACCCAGTAAATAGGATAAAAAAGGAAGAAGTGGGTGCAGGGATACATTTGAATTTTGTATTTGACTTGGAAACAACCTTTCTGTTGATCTTTGAGTTGCTTTGGTCCAAGTCTGGTTCAGGAAAGAGGAGAAATAACATAGGGAGATGTACCAGCAGTAGGTTCAGATTAGCCAGCAAGAGTGGGGCTCAGGAGAAGTGTCAGGAAGGGATCTCAAAAGGAAATGGCAGAACATCGAGAAGAGGCTGATGAAGCCCTAACAAAGGTATAAGAGGAGAAACCAATCCCACCTGAGAGATAGTGGCCCTGTAATAGCAGCAACTGGTGATGGTTGATTTTTAATTAGAGACTTTACCAGCATTAGGATGATCAACTGCAGAAAGTTTCTTGTCTCAAGGGGGCTGGAGTTATTGGAAATAGAGCTCGTAACTGTAACATTTAAAAACATTAGAAGTGCGTCAAAGACATTTTGAAATGACTAAACTTCCCTTTCTGCTTTGTCACTTTAGAGGCGGTGAGGTTTGCAGATTTATTACTGCTGCTGCTTGGGATAATCCCTCGTCAATTGCTCATTTCTGAGGCATTAGCTGACTTGTAGAGTTCTTTTTAATAAAGGGAATTTTATTTGAGTTTGAAACGCAAATTGTAAAAAGAAACAGCTGACGGTACAAAGAAAGATTGATATCTGGTGCAGCATACATAATAACAGGGTCACAAAGCATGACACTAATTATTTCAATTCTAATATTCCAGTGTCAGCTGTGGCTCAATGGGTAGCACACTTGCCTCCTGCGTCATGAAGGTTGTGGGTTCAAGTCTCACTCCATGGGACTTGAGCACATAAATCTAGGCTGACACTACACTCCAATGCAGTAGTGAGGAAGTGCTGCACTGTCGGAGGCCTTTCAGATGGGATGTTAAACCGAGGCCCCATCTGCTCTCTCAGATGGATGTAAAAGATCCCAAGGCACTATTTTGAAGAAGGGCAGGGGAATTATCCCTGGTGTCCTGGCCAATATTTATCTCTCAATCCACGTAACAAAAACAGATTATCTGGTCATTATCAGATTGCTGTTTGTGGGAGCTTGCTGTGCGCAAATTGGCTGCTGCGTTTCCCATGTTACAATAGTGACTACACTCCAAAAGTACTTCATTGGCTGTAAAGCGCTTTGAGACATCCAGTGGTCGTGAAAGGCGCTATATAAATGCAAGTCTTTCTTAATATATTTCTGAATTCCCTTTTCTGTGTAGCTCAGTACAGGAAACTTTCTGGTATCCGGCACTGACGGGACCGAGCTGGTGCCGTTAGATCAAAACTGCCGTATAAACCAGCGGCAATGTTAAAACATACAGAGCTTTTCAGCTCCGTGTGAATCAACAAACCCTGTTCAGTCGGCTGCAGCTGCAAGCGTCTCTAGCTGAAGCTGTTGCTTAGCTACAGATCTTGCAGAGCCTGACTGGGAAAAAAAAAGCAATGAGAAGTAAAAAAACTTATAGAAAACGGCTCCTGAATTTTGCCAGTAGATAGAACTTTCCGGACTTTTAACCTCTGGTTAAACGAAAGTTTCCTGTAGATGCTCAACTGCGTGGATCTGTTGGGCCGAATGGCCTGTTTCTGTGCTGTAAGTACTAGGTAATGGGTCCAGTACTTTCCCCCCAAACATAGTTAGTCTATGTCCCCAACCCCATGACAAGGGATTTTGTCCTGACAGTATCAGACTTGGCTTAGTGGTAACACTTTCACTTGAGTGAGAAAATCCGTGGGTTCAAGCCTCTCTTGAGCACATAACCTAGGCAGTACCGAGAGAGTACTGCACTGTTGGAGCTGCCGCCTTTAAGGTGAGACATTAAACTGAGGCCCTGTTGGCCCTTTCAGATGCTGTAACAGATCCCATGGCACAATTCAAAGAAGAGTAGAAGAATTCTCTCGGTGTCCTGACCAACATTTATCGCACTACCAACATCACTAAAAAAAAACTGATTATCTACTCATTTATTTCATTGCTGTTTGAGGGACCTTAATTGAGGGACTAATTGGCTGCTGCATTTGCCCACATTACAATAGTCATACACTTCAAAAGCACTTCATTGGCTGTGAATCACTTTGGGACATCCTGAGGTCATGAAAAATGTTTTATAAATGCAAGTTTTTTCCTTTCCTTTATTTTCTCACAGTACATTAACTCCCACCCTAGTTAAGGATCACCCTCTCTCAGCCCTTGTGACAGCAGCAGAGCTCCATATTGCTTCAAACAATTAAGCCTCAATTATAACCTAACCCACCCCATGTGAGTGAGTGGTTAGAGTGGCGGATGGAGGGGTTTGAACCACATTACCATGGCTACCATTTTAACCAGGCACATTTGATGCATGAGAGAGCCACACAAGTCCAGGCTGGCGGGGACATAATGAATATGGTGACACCCTGGCCCGATGGTGTCATTGCCACCACAAGGCTGTTTTTAACTGAAATTGGGGAAGGCCCACACAGTACCAAACCGGCCAGTAAATCCTGGCAGGAGGAAGCAGAGTGGCCAGAATAACAAAGCAATACAAAAAGGACCTTCTAATGGTAATTGCTACAATGTACTTACTCTCATCAGGGGGTACAAGTTCCATACCTATCAGCCAGGAGGAGCAGGAGTGATACTGGGACTTAACAGCTTAAACCTTGATGAAAAGTTGCACAAACCTGGTTTATATTCCCTTGAGTTTAGAAGATTTAAGGATTATCTAATCAAGGTGTCTAAAATGATAAAGCGATTTGATAGGGTAGATACAAATACATTATTTCATCTGGTGGGAGAATCCAGAACTAGGGGACATAATCTTAAAATTAGAGCTAGGCCATTTAGGAGTGAAATCAAGAAGCACTTTTTCCACACAAAATGCAGTAGAAATCTGGAACTCACCCCCAAAGTCTGTGGATGCTGGGTCAATTGAAAATGGCAAGACTGAGATCAATAGCTTTTGTTAGATAAGGGTACCTAGGGATATGGAGAAAAGGTGGGTTAATAGCTTGAGATACAGATCAGTCATGATCTAATAGAATGGCGCAACAGACTTGAGTGGCTAAAGGGCCTACTCCTGCTCCTATGAGTCATCCTCGGTTCCGAGGGACTGCCTAAGAGAGAGAGAAGAGAGCTCCCATGCTCAAGTTGCTTATTTGATAAGAATTCATACTGTCAGTTTATGGCTGTATACTTTTGCTTTTGTGCAATTCTAATACTAATTCTTACAAATAAAGTCAATTTGTAAGTCTAGCCTGAATAATATGGTCTGATGTATGCTGTTTTTATATCTGTTGAGAGGCCAAAGGTGAATGGCGGGCAATCTATGCCACTTCTAGTACCAAATATCTCTTTAAACAGAGTCATTGTTAAATCTGTGGCATACTACTTCTGCTCATGCAAAATACAAGGTTGTAAGTTTCAGATCATAAGGGGCATAGGTCCATTAATAGAAACTGCAACTCAAATGAAGAAAAAAAATGGTTGGGACATTGGCCAAACTGTAACACCCTATTCTCCAAGGGTCTTCCCCCTTTGTTCCAAATTAGATGGCAGAGGTCCGCCATTCCCATATTATAAAATACCCATCGCTCAAGGTTTATAGACTCAAGGATGGCATTTACCCTGTGAGAGTAGGATTGGCCTTTCAGGACAACAAGCCCTTTTGGCATTAAAAAATGGTGACAGAGTCATTGGGGTAGATTTTCATATGTGGCATTTTATCAGGCAGACACTGTGAGCCCACCTACTGTCTGATGGAGTCGGCCCAAGGCCCGGTCAATTCTCATGGTCGGGCCTTACTTCCACACCTTCAGTGAGAGGCTCGACAATCGGAAAAGGAGAAAATCTGGTGGCTGCAGTGTGGTTAGCTGGGGTGGGGTGGTGATGATGATCCCAGCGGAGGATTGGGCATTGCAGAGATTGAGTTTTGTAAGGTCAGGAAGAGCATTTTTCATTTTAAAAGTTTAACTTACCTGTTTTTGAGCAGCCTACAGTGGTTCCTTTAAGGACCGCTGGTTTGGTTGCTCAATGTAAGTACCAAGGGGCAGAGTATACACAGTGCAAGCTCCACCCATTGATAGCAGAAAATTGTAACAATATTATAAGACACTGATTTGTATGTGCTAATGAGATATCCACCTATTTTGGTAATAATCTGGGCCACCCATTTCGAGGATCCCACCAAGATGGCAGTGGCTTGAATGTCAGTGGGAATGGCATGGCAAGTTCTGTGTTCCAATTTTCTTTGCACTGCCATCCCATTCCTGCCCAAAAATGGTAACGAAAATCATTGTTTGTGAGTACTAATGAGCTTAACCTCTCAATAAGCATATTTTGGGTCATTATTAATGGGTACTCCATCAAATTTGACTAAAGTCCTCTTGAGTACTCCGATACAACAATGCCAGAGTACATGAGAAAGTTTAACATACTGTACATCATTTAGCTGAGTTTGGACATTCTACAGAGAATGTAATAGAATCTGTGAAGGATTTTCAATTGAATTATCATACATGCACATTTGATCAAATTGGAGACCAATGAAATTATGTAATTTTAACAGCAATATCCTCCTCTCAATTTTTTGTGTTTTGTCATAGTCTCCCATCTTGCTGAATATTTTGTAAGCTTTAACCATAAAATGAACTTTATTAATTTTATGTTGAGTAATGTTTGTATTCCAAAGGATCCAAGGATGCTTTTCACGTTAGAATTTATCTTTTAATATCCCTCTCCGAGTTGGGAGAACCTGTCAAATTGTTATGAGCAGCTTGACTTGCTGACTTGGTTGTTGGAATGATATGAAAAGCTCTCCTTAATATTCATCCCCAACACAGCAGATTCTCACAGTTATTCCACTGTAAAATCACATTTGCCTTTGAAAATGAGGGTCCCTTCATCAGAGCAGTGCCCCAGAATGAAACAAATCCATCTTAAACCAACATACACATGCAGAGAAGCATTTACAAAAAGAATATACTATAGCTTCTGAAGACATGTAACTTTGAGCGCTACACCCTCTTCAGCTCTTAGCCAGCCAACATCGTTAATGAGGGGAAAACTCCACTGGGCTATGTACTGGAATTTGAAAGAAAGAAACAAAAGAAAGATTTGCATTTATGTAGCCCCTTTCATGGCCTCAGGATGTCTCAAAGTATTTTACAGCCAATTAAGTAGTTCTGAAGTGCAGTCACTGTTGTAATGTAGGAAACGTGGCAGCCCAACAAGGTTCCACAAACAGCATTACGATAATGACCAGATAACCTTGTAAGGGGTGGTGTGTAGGTCAGCTTTGCCTCTGACTTATGAGCAGTTCGAATCGCTCCCACTCCCTTGGTTCTAGACCTGGACTTATTTGGGGGTTGTAATGAAATTGCAGCAGACAACTGAATATGATACAAGAACTTTGGTTTTTATTTGAGAAGGAAAATACAATACAATAATCTTAACACTCTAATAAAATGGGGAAACACTTCGACATACACAAGGGAAAAATTACAGTCGACAAATACCTCACCCCTCCCAATCCCACCTTACTAGCTAAGTTGGACTCTAAAGGACCAGGGATAATGCTCACCAAGCGCAGGAATAGTTTGTAGAGTGGAAAAACTTGCAGATCTTCGGTTTCTTCCGAGTTGGTTTCTTGTTGGTCGCGGTGGCCCAGTATTACCTGGTTGGCTTCTGGTAATATTTGGTTGTTGGTTTCATGGGGCCCTTGGTGCCTCGAGGTGTCTGATGATGTGTTACTTCTTCGAGAGAGAGAACTGCTTCCAGATGCTTGCTTCTGAAACCGCTGAATTTCGATGGTGTTTTAAACTTGAACGATGGGTCTCTCCTTTCTTCTCGAACTGGTTGAACTGTTTCTGTTGAACTCCTTCTGCTGAACTGTACCTATCGAACTGTTCGAACCCATCGAACTCATCGAACTGATTTCTTGTGAAGACAGGTCTTTAATTTATACTAATTGAGGCCTGCTTATCTGCCCGCCAAATCAGTCTCGGTTCATTGTTAAATTTTGGGTGGGCTTGTTAACATTGTTTGGTCCCATTTATTTAACTGGTTTCGGGATTGCTTCGAAATTGGTTTAAGTGTGTGAAGTGGTTTTGGATGTCTCTCTGAGTGGTTAAACTGTTGTTCGATTGTCTTCTCCTGCTGGGGTCAGCGTCCCTTTTGTTGATCAGTGGCATGTACTGCATTATGCATACTCTTGATGGCTCTGTAATTTTGGTGGGAACTGCTCTCCCATAGGCCTTTTGTCATTTATGTGAAATGACTGAGACAGCCCAGAACATTCCCAGACAGTTTGGCCTATGCCAATACCCAAACTGCTTGTTTTTACAGAGGCCCATCCCAACCCCTTTGTCGCAGCCTTCCACAGGCCTGGACATGCCCTTTTAAAATAACCAAAATCCTGGGGTTTTAACTTTAAGCCCCTTTTTGGCCCAACATTCTTTTAAACAGTTCAAAATCTCTTCTTTGGGGTAATCTTCTTGGTTTGAGGGAATCTGCAGAATTTTGCGAACCTTACAACCTGTTTAATGATGTTGGTTGAGGGATAAATATTGACCAGGGCACCGGGGAGAACTCCCCGCCTCTTCTTTGAAATAGTTCAATGGGATCTTTTGCATCCACCTGTGTGGGCTGAAGGGGTCTTAATTAAACATGTCATCCAAAAAACAGCACCTCTGAGCAGCACTCCCTCAGTACTGCTGGAATATCAGCCTAGAATTTGTGCTCAGGCCTCTGGAGTGGGACTTGAATCAATAATCTTCTGACTCAGAGGCAAGAGTGCTACCAACTGAGCCATAGCTGACACTTATACAGTTTATATAATGCTCAAGTTTAAGGTCTACTGGGCACAACCCCCGGGTTTGTCCCTCTGCAGTCTGCTTCTTGTTCTTGTGAGGGTGGGAGGGGGAGGGGGAGGTTGGTTCCAAAGGAAATTCAGGATTATTTGTTTGGTTTTCCAGAACCAATGTGCCTGTCGTGCCATGGGCATGATATTAAATATATAATTCAGCTCGAGCATTTTTTCATATTGAATGTACATCTTACCTGGTAATGAGAAGGAGACAACTTTCCACCTGCCAAGATCTTTCCTAATGCTCACCAGTAATTTGAGCTTCTTAATATTTGATGCACAGTATAGTTCTGGGAGAATGACAGACTATCACTGTAGGAGACAAAGAAAGATCATATCACACAATTGCACTGTACAGACATGTGCCACAAAATGGGAGGGCCTCTACCTAACCTTGTGGAACAAAATCAAGCCACAATTTTGAATTAACGTCAGCAGATGGGAAAAGGGAGGATGGTGGGTTCTGAAACAATAGTAATGTGTCATCTGTGTACATGTCTATCTTGTATTTTTTAACCAAAATATTCATATGCTTTGGACAAGGGATCTGGACTTATGGTAAACATTAGGGATTACAATATTGCTTCAGTGATGGGAAATGTAAGCATCTGTCATGTTTTGGGGTCTGTTTTTGACCATTTTTCCACAGATAAAAATAAGTTACTTTTAAGGGTTGTATTGTTTTAAAAGTACCAACATAAGAAGTGGTTAAAATGCTAAAGAGCTGGACTTTTACATTGTTTCCCAGAGACTGTAACCAATAAGCAATTCAACATCAATAAACACCTCACGCCCACTGTGTTGGGAAGCCCTAGATTCTGGGTGCACAGTGGGGGTTTTCTGGCTGAGGCCTTCCCCTCAGGTTGAGCAGGGAGATAACAAACAGAGACAGAGGTACATGGGGGATGATTCTTATCTCGCTACTGCCCTATTTTACAGCAGGAATGGGGTGGTAGTAAGATTGAAATTATAAAAATAAACTTATTGCTGTTTTTTCATCCACTGACTTGAAACAAGTGGCCACGAGGTCCATTAATATACTTAAATTGGGATTCTATGATGGACTCAAGACCCCAATTCAATTTTAATGTCCAAATGAGTGGCATCCACACTGCACATACTCCATGCCCTCGCATTGAACGGAACGTGACCAAACCAGCCTCCCTTAGAGGGATTGCTGGAGGTCACTCAGGCAAGGCCAAAAAACAGCTTGTGGTGGATTTTTTTTTCCGGCAGGGGGGGGTGGCGGGAGGGTGGGGAGGAAGGGAATGCTCTTCCTCTTCCACTTATATCCCACTAGCCATTGCCTGAACCTCTGCCGCCCCAGCTGATTGCCTTGGCCTCACCTTTCAGGGTGAACTGCCAGCTCAGTTCCATGGATGAGCTGCTGGATTTCTAATTCTATTCAAATGATGCCTGACCACAAATAGGTTCGGGCCCCCAGCGATTGTTATGCAGCAGGCAGTGGGCTTGTTCCACCCACCACTCATCCGATTAATGGGCCACATGGAAATCGCCCTTATGATGTCAATTGGATTTTTAGAACAGAAAGCTGTGAGGTCAAGCTTTGTACAGGCTCAGGAGGTTAAAATGCAGGAGGGTAATTAAAAGTTATTTTATTTAAGTCAAGCAACAGAACCCATTGATGTTGGAAGCAAAATAAATTTGTACTCATTGAAATAAGTGAATCTGATCATAACGGTTTCTCTGTATGTTCACTTGTGGTGAAATAAAATAGCTTAATAATTCATATCTGGCCTCATTTTACCAAGTGTATTTGCAGTCTGGGTATGACAGGATTGCAGAGAAACTGCAATGGGGAGGGGGAGGGGGAGGGGCACGTGCGAAAGACACGAATATCCAGTTCTGATCATAAGTGGCTACTATTGTTAAACCCCCATGTTATACTATTGTATAGATACTGGGCAGCTTAAAATCACTCCCAAATGCAAGACGCTCAGCACTACTGCACCCAAGAGAATATCTAAGGCAAATCCTCAACTAGTAACAGCATCTTTACTGTATGTCCTTACCCAACTCAATGCTGTTCAGTATAACTGAAGCTGAAAGCAGAGTTTTCATCCTCCTGATGAATGGGTACTTAAATAAGTAATATATTAGGAGTTAAAGCAACCTTCCTTCAATTCTTTATTCCCCCTATCAAAAAACAGCACTTTGTGAAGAATGTCATTGTAGTTCCGATACTAGCAAACGTGATCCTCTGTTCACTTCAGTACATTATATTGCCTTTGCTGAATGACCCTCATTAATCTTAAAATCCATTCCATAATTTTTTTCAATAACTATCAATTATTTGATTACCATACTCGGCACAGTGTAAGCAGACAGACATGTTCTCCAAGGTCAATAGGCTCATTGACCAACTCAGATGAGACCTGATGCAATGTTGCAGCTATTGTGTATGCTTCCTAGCTCAAACTCCAACTCACCTGCCCAGATCAGTTACACAAGGGTTAGAGTGCCTGTCCCAGCAGTTAAAATTGAATTATTTTCAGAATGAGTTCAGCAACGTGCTCACTCTAAATACTTAAACCAACTCCAGGTAAATCAAAGTCGAAGAGACCCCCCAGTGGACTTGTTAATCCCAGCTCTGGGACTGCACTCCATGTAGGGTCAAACTCAAGTGGTGTGAGACTGTCTCCTCCAGAGTCTTACACCATTTCTCACTGGAGCTAGGTCGGGCCCTCGCTGTGGTCTTGTGCTTCAGTAACACTAGTTGTACTGTAAATGAACCATGGGACTTAACTCCATGACCAAAATGGCATGCAAAGAGATAAGCCATTATCTATTTACCATGAATAGGAATTCAAAGGATTTAGTAATCTGTTTTTGATTTGTATATGTGTATAAGTTTGTCTGAACAAAGGCTACACAAAGGCCAGATCATTATTTTACCTTGCGCTAAATGCAAGTGCAGCAAGACTGATCTACTCATACAGATCTGATCTACCAAAATAACCTACTATATGGGGGTATAATACTTAAACTAATCTCAAATATTCATTTCAGACATATCTGAAATGTATTTGTTGTATAATCACGCCAGTGCGGTACTGATATAATACAGTAGAATGACAACACTAGTTTAAAATACAGTATGTGCACATATTTTAAATTTTGAAGCTGATTTTTTAAATGATGTTTTATTACTTGAGGAAAAACTTTTTTTTAAGACTGCTCATTAAAACTTTTTTGTAAAAACATTCATAAATTTTAAATAAAAAAACCAATTTTAATATATTTGTATATGGAGTAAAAAATGGTTCCTACAACACAATGTAGCTTCAGGTAATTAGAATTTTATTAAAATGCTTTACAAATATATACTGACTCTGGTAAATTTGGTAATCAACACTAGATTAAAAAACATTAATATCCTTTTGTGAATGAGTTCAAGGCTATAATATAATCGTAGGGTTCAAGTGACGGTTATAAACTTTTAAAGCTTCACTCTTGTGGCATATGACATCATCTGAACCACTTGATTAGATTACATCCTTGTAATCACTTTCAGGATCCATTATTCTCTACATATTCATCAATTATATTAAAAGTGCTTAAAATGGATGCCATTAATGAAACTTCAGTGACCAATGGAAATAATTTAGAAGCATTGAGCCCATCCATTACATTAAAACAAAACGGCTGTGAACAGCTGCATGCTTTTTCATCCTGATACAGACCAACATACTGGAACTGTTCGTTTCTCTTAATCTGCTTCATATAAAAAACACTTCAAAACCCCTTTTCCTGAAGTAAATATTACTCAGTTGCAGCTACAGTTATCAGGTAAACGAGAAGACAAATGTTATTTGCAGGACTCCATTATCTTTTGAGCATTCTTCAGATTCCAAGTCATTTTAAATTGGGTGGCTAATGAAGGATTATGATTTAGCTGCAGAACTGGGTTATTTGAAAAGAAATGACTGAGGTAATCTTCAACTTCTCAATATACCTAGATTCACCCAACACTGTCTTTTAGGGTAACAGTACCCATGTTGGGAATTGCAATTTTTATCTTCTTGCTTCCTTCTATCTCACCATCAATTTGACTCATTGCAGGTAAATAGAAACATGTAAATGACACCATGACCAAAGGTCACAGTTACAACTCTCAGGCTTCCACCAGATAGATCTCTTTATCCCTCTCCAAGGACCACTCTCATAAATAAACCCTTTCTTCCTATGAACCAAATTTCCAGCTTTTGTGTATAATGTCTGGTATTATAGCATAGTCAACAGTTAAACAGACCACTTGTTATCATAATTTACTCAATGGAGAGGAGATAAGCCCCCTTATGTTTTCCTAGCCTTTAGATAACAAAATAATAATAATCATGTGGCTAGATTATAACTACAAATTTGGTTTGTTAATGAAAACATTAAATAATAGCAACAATTACAACACAGCAGATTTAACAATTACTAAACATTTAAATTACACTTTGTTGGATGTAAAAAAAATTCTAAAAAAAAACAGTTCACCAGCTTCCCAATAATAAAACGGGATCAGTGTTTGAGCCACAAAACTTGCACATAAGATTTATTTCAACCCCATTGATCCTTTGCATGCTCACTTCTACAGGGGCTAAAATACAGAACAACTACAGGATGGGAGGGAATACACTCTGTGCCCCCTTTGAAGTTCAAACTGGGACAAAGGAAATCAAAAAACTCTCATAATTAAATGAAGATGTCAATAATCCATCAGATTTAAAACAGAGATTGTTTTCTGCCTTTGTGTTTCAGCAGCTCCAAACAATTAACTTTGTCCTTTTCCCTCCATAAGATTTATTGCTCTCAATCCAAAATGGACTCATGTCCTTCAGGGAAGGGAACCTACCACCCCTACCTGGAACTGGAGTGTGCAAGTCACATCATTTCTCTCGTGTGCTGTTCGTGCAACCTTGCTGTGTGCAAGCTCCGTTTGCACACAGCAAGGCTGCTGCATTTGCCTCCATTGCAATGGTGGCTACATTTCATTGGCTGTGAAGCGCTTCTGGGATGTCCTGAGGTTATGAAAGGCACTTTATAAACGTGAGTGCTTTCTTTCTTGATGCTGGTGATGTGTACCTGAAGACCATTGAACTTCAGTCAGTGGAAATTAGGCAGGTTCTATACCAGGTGGGCAATCTGCTCCAACAGATTACCCCCCCCACCCCCGCCCCATGTGGGAAGATAAAAATTTACCCCACAGTGTTCTTGTGACCGATTCTGCGGTTGTGAGCTTTCCAACTGTGGTATCCCACTATGGGCTGACTCTTCGTTCCCACTAAAAGTAGGTGGAAGCTGTCCCTGTTTTCCAAGGAGCTTGCAGTGTAACTAACCTTGAGGGGTGGGAGCAGGCTTGTGTGGAGCATAAACAACGGCATAGACCAGTTGGGCCGAATGGTCTGTTTCTGTGCTGTAGACTCGATATAACCCCTTTTGATCCTGTGTCCCTGTTGCCGAGCAGTTACTGAGGAATCTTTGACACTGATCATGTGACATGTCTTGGTTAACTGGTGGTGATAATTTGTCTGTTGATCACTCGCAAAGAAAAACTAGGCAATCTTGGATGTCAAAGCTTGGAACTGTTGTTCAGCATTGTTTTCATCACCAGTTTTGTTTTTTGATCCATTAGATAAAAGATGGAAACATTATCTGGAGCTTCCTACTAAGCAATAGTTCTGCGGGTGAATTAGCTGTGATTTGATCAGGTCAAATATGTCAAATATGTGCCCTGCTGCAAAATTGTATGAACTGGTGGCTTCCATTTTGGATTGTTGATGTTAGACTGCAGTGGGGTATCATGGGTGATCATTGTAAACTGACATTTAGAGGTACAAATGGACATGTCGGTAA
Organism: Somniosus microcephalus; assembly: GCF_052327205.1. Taxonomy (NCBI): domain Eukaryota; kingdom Metazoa; phylum Chordata; class Chondrichthyes; order Squaliformes; family Somniosidae; genus Somniosus; species Somniosus microcephalus. The sequence goes on along the minus strand of NC_140999.1, from coordinate 136,913,184 downwards.
GCCTTTACAATAGCTAATACCTCACATTCTGTTCCATTATTCTATTGTGCCATACTTGAACTTCTGGTTGGGCCATAAGGCAAGAGCTAGAAGCTCTTACTGAAAATTTAATTTTAATATTATTATCTATTATAATTAGAGACTTATGGTCATGTGTGCAATTTCCTGAGAGCCTCACCAGGAATTCACCGTGCGCTGAGTTTACCCATATGAAATGGGCCTTGGGAGATAGGCATATTCTGTTTTTAAAGAATATCTGAAAGTACAATCTATTGTTAGATTATGCTAGGTGTTACTTTCACTGCTATTTGTTGTCTGTTCTTTTTGGAAGTTCTGGCTTGTAGATTTTTAGTTTAAATAATTATAATTTTTAAAGTTGGCATTCCAATGAGGATTCTCCTTTTTTTTGCTTATTTGCAGGATTAAGAAGAGGTTGAAGGACTTCCTTTACCTATCCTTACCCACAATGTGGCATGTTCTTTCCAGACTCCTATAGATACAGAAGAAGATACGATAGATGGTGGATATAAAGCAAACCAGAATAGACATTACATAGCTAATCGCGTGCAATAGCGGATTGCTTTAATTTATGGGTGTGAGTAAGTGAGTGAAGTACTAAAAGAAGGATGGTACTAGCTCTGAGCATCAGTGAGTCCTCCAGCTTCAGCATTAGTGAAATTTTCTAACATATGCACACACAACAAATCTATAATGTTGCATGTGTGCACAGAAATATCAGAGCCTGGTCAAAGATTCCTCTCTTTCTTTCTTCAGTTTCTCCCGTTTTCACCTGTAATCCCTGAATATTTTGTCAAATGATTGAATGTATTTTTATTAAAATTGATTGAGTAATACTCATGGATTAAGAGTTAGTGTTCTGGACATAAATGGGTGTTTTATTCCTTTGAATTTCTGGTGCGTTTTATACTCTTATAATGAAGCTTGTCCCATAGGACATGCCAGGGCATGATATTGTTTTACAAGAGTTTAGACTTTGTTGTTGAGAATTCTCCTTACAAGTTGCATATGTTACCAGGTCAATGCGCAAATGAAAAGTTTAAATTTCCTTTCAAAGAGCAGTTTATCACTGTGCCTAAAGGTTGCCAGTCTCATGGCAAAGCATGTTTGCCTGTGACATTGTTTGAGATCACGGAATAGCTTCAATGGGAACAAAGCCATACTTACTCTATTTCTTTTCTTCTTTTGAGCATGCAGTATCTTTTGATCAGTGTATTTCCTCTCAAATGTTCTTCTGGGCATATGCAGAGCTTGTTGGATCACCTCTGGAGGCCTGTCCTCTGTTTCCTGTGCTGGAGAATCAGGCATTGTCATGTGATGACCTGGACCAGCTGGTAAAACATTGTTTTCATTTGTCCCTGGAGTAGATTCTTTCTCCACTTGGCCTGAAGCTATGAGTGAGTTATCACCCGCCACTTGGATTAAGGTGGGGGCTGACCGTGAAACTAATATATGAGCAATATTACTTTGTTTCTGCTTACTATGTAGAAAATTAAATAAATATAACACTATTAATGCCACGTTACAATGAAAGCAATATCTTATACAGTAAAGTCATGGTCTAATGTATTTGTACTAACTACATCACACATTTTAATATACTGAAATATTTCCTGTTGCTTAGGTGTTCTTTATGGTTCAGAATAACTCTCAACTAGATCATTGTACATCTTACTAGTCCTTGACAGGGTGATGGACACTGGATATTGCATTTATTTTGGTAACGCTACTCTGCCACATGTTGTTAGTCTGTCAAAGTGATTATCTTAATCTGCTACAGCTGAGTAGTTTTGACTTAATTCGATTAATTCCGTTTACCTGCAGTTCCAGATCCTGCTTTCTGGACTACCTTTGTCCGTCTTGATTATTTTTTCGTTATTTTCCACGCACTTGTGTTGATCTTTTGTTGCATAGTTGTCAAATATGTGAATACGGGCAATTGTCTATGATTAGTATGTGCTCAATAATGGTCATATCATTGCATGTCTATAAAACCCCAAGATTGTATTTTTGAAAATATTTTAGTGATATGTTGGAATTCAGCCAATGCAGCAATGGAATACTTACCATAATAGTATAACTTTCAAAGATAGCTGAAATTCAAGTCCATAAGGGAAGATTTGCTGGTCACTGAGGTTGCTGGGGCAGCAGTGGAACTGGCATTGGGAGACTTTAGAACCTGACTCAGATACCAAAATTGGATCTGTGCCATTGATTTGCCGCTGTGATTTTCCATCAGGCCATCCAGACAGGTCTGAAATGGTCACGTTGAAAAGCAGCCTTATTTTTTAAAAATATATAATAGTATTAACTGATGTCTAGCTCAATTTTCCATCTAGTTAGGATGGATTAGGATCTTCACCATCTGCAATGAGCCTAAGGGAAGTTATATGAGTGATGAAGCTTTTAAAAGGTCCAGTTTTAATTTTTTAATTTTTCAGTTTGATAGTACATCTTTAGTACTGGCTTAGTTGGCATTTTATGAAATATATTTTTACCTTTCTTTAAAATGTTGATACATTTTGTGGTCTTACATCATTATTTGGAGCCTAAAATAGCTTAATATTGTCTGTCAATTCACCAGAGAGATGACAGTAATTGAAGTATTCCAAGACTTCAGCAGAACAGGAAAAGCCAAAAACAGGGGGGGTCATGGGAAAGGAGCTGTTACAGTACAAACTTTTGCAGGAGCTTAGGGAACAACATCATATCTAAGTGAAGAGGCTTGTGGGATTTTGGAAGTCAAACAACAACAATAACAACTTGTATTTATATAGCGCCTTTAATGTAGTAAAACATTCCATGGCACTTCACAGGAATATTATAAGACAAAAAATTTGACACCAAGCCACATAAGGAGAAATTAGGGCAGATGACCAAAAGCTTGGTCAAAGAGGTAGGTTTTAAGGAGCGTCTTAAAGGAGGAAAGAAAGGTAGGGAGGCAGAGAGATTTAGGCAGGGAATTCCAGAGCTTAGGGCCCAGGCAACAGAAGGCACGGCTACCAATGGTTGAACGATTATAATCAGGGATGCTCAAGAGGGCCGAATTAGAGGAGCGTAGATATATTGGGGGGTTGTGGGGCTGGAGGAGACTACAGAGATAGGAAGAGGCGAAGCCATGGAGGGATTTGAAAACAAGGATGAGAATTTTGAAATTGAGGCACTGCTTAACCGGGAGCCAATGTAGGTCAGCGAGCACAGGGGTGATGGGTGTAAAATTAATGGTGGCGGTTGGTTTAGAAGCATCAGAAATGCAATATTTCAAGGTTGAAAGAGTACAACATGAAGGAAGGTATGCCAAGGAGATCAGCAGGAAACAGAGCCAGACTTCCCACACCCACTATTATGCCACCAAACATATCTACAAGTCCTGATATGCCTACCTGGCAATGACCATGAGGAACTGGCTCAACTGATGCTAAAGCCAATTCCAGATCTATAACATCTACCTTAGAGAGACTTGCAGCCAACCTGCAGCACAGGTATAGCAGTGCTGGAGACCAGGCCATCTTGTCCTTAAATCTTTTTCCTTCTGCCTCTTTCCGGTCTAGCACAGGGATCATATGCAGTAACAGCCAATGTACTGCCCACACATGAATCAAACAGGTGACTGATGAATAGGTCAATATGGCCATCTCCTTTCATACTGAATACCAAAAGCAAAGTGACACTGCTTCCCAATGTCACTGCAATTCTTCAAGTAGAGGGGTTATTGATCATAGCCCTCTGTCAACCTATCCCGTGTAATAGTAAGTGACCATATATCATACAGGTAGGTTATGTTACAATGATTTTATGTTTGAGCCCCTTTGAATATGGGAGCATGCCAAGGGTGTCAATTATAAGTTGCAGCTTGAATGTGTGCCCTCTTTGAGTATAGCCATGCATGATTTGCAAAGAAAGAGCTGTAAATTGTTTGAGGGGTTGGTATGGGCCACCATTAAATATGGAGCACTTTGATAGCCAACACGTCAACTGCAATTTCGCCTTCCGAGGCAGTCTGTTAATGCTCTATAGAGGGGCTGTGTTATCTCCAGTCCGTGTGCTGCTCTATGGAGTGGCTGTGTTATCTCCAGTCTGTGTATCGCTCTACGGAGGGGCTGTATTATCTACAGCCTGTGTACCGCTCTATAGAGGGGCTGTGTTAGCTACAGCCTGTGTACCGCTCTATAGAGGGGCTGTATTATCTCCAGTCTGTGTGCTACTCTATAGAGGGGCCAGTGGCAGGGTGCAACACTGCTGCTGGCTCTATCCCACTCTGTGAAAAGAATTTTCCACTGATTGGGCTTGTTAAGCCTGCCCAGCGCATTTCCCAGCCAATTGAAGGAAATGGGTCTGATGACGTCACTTGATGACGCGTCATCAGCTGCTTTCCTTAAAGGGACCATGTGCAAATTGATTTTGACAGTTCTGCTGTCAGTACTCTGCAGCATTGAGGTGCTGCAAACACTGACAAGCACTGCACAGAGGTGCATGGCTGCACCCAGGCTCTCACATGACTCTCTCCATATGCTTATGGAGGGAGTCACAGCATGTAGGGAGGTCCTCTTCCTTTCCCATGGGTGGAAGAGACCTCCCCAGGATACCAATGCAGCCTGGTTGCACATTGCACAGGAGGACACAAGCAGGGATATCGTCAGGAGGACCAGGCTGCTGTAGATCATGAAATGTTACTGCAAAGCCAAACTCAAACTCATCCTGCTGTGCCACTCATCACATCCCCATCACTCTGCCTTTCCTACCCTACTCCTGCACATCCTTACTCACACGAACGTACCTTGCACCTCCACCCATCTCTATCTACATTATCACTTCCCCATCTCACTAGCCACCCCTCACACGCACCCTCATCCTAGTCCAATCATACTAACTAACAGCATACAAGGGTAGGCACTTGGGTGTTTTAGCCAATGTTCATGTAAAGTTTCTGTTAATGTGCTGTCAAACATTGAAACCTTTATTTTCAACATTTTGTGTTCTTGGACAGATTTGTGTGCACCTTTGGAAGTGGCTTAGTGAGTTGCAGTGAATGGTGAGACATAATGGTACCCCCCACATTGATGATGAGTGTGAAAGAAATGGCTTGGTCATTGTAGGGATGCTTTATGGTGTCGGTGTGGGGTGGTGCCAACCTGGCGCATCATGTGGCAGCCAGGATGTACAGCGTCAAGTGAAGCAAATGTTGTCATGGTGAGGCCATGCCTGGCATCCCGGGCAGCAATGTGGTTGGGTGCTGATGCCCCGTGTCCTGTGCAGCATCAGTTGATTGCGGAGAAGGTTGGTGTTGTTGTTGGTGCTACTGCTGTGCCTGGTGCTGCTGGTGTTGTGGCTGATTGTGGTGGGATTCTGAGGACTATGGTGAGATTTTTTTCAAGGGCACTGATGCTGATGGAATAGATGACAGGTGAGGTTGAGATGACAGAAGCAATCTGTAAATGTTGAGAGAGGTTGTTCCAATGAGGTGACACTGGATAGAGAGTTCGCTCCAAACACTTGCAAGCTGCATAAATCTCTATATGTCTTCCAAATGCAGTAAGTAACAGCTTCTAACCTTGCAAAGTGAAGGCCAATGAAATGGGAGCATTTACAAACCATTTGCAGCTGTCAAATAAAGAAATCATCACATGCTGACACAACACCTGACCTCCTTACCTGATGTGATCCCTGAGCAGCGTGTAACCCCTGGGGGAACACGTAAAATTGAAAGGTAGGCATAAAATATTACTTAATTGGCTCTTAACAATGCATCTAACAATGTCAATTGCCTCCCCTGCTGCTTGGTTTTGGGTCTGTTCTGTGATGACAGACCCGACATCTGGGAGACTAGCGTGGAGGCGGGTTGACAGCAGGTTCCCTACCCGCTGTCAAAACATTTTTTTCCCCTGCCGACCCGCCTCCAAACGCCCCCGCTGACCACCCGAAAAATTCCAGCCTTCATGACATGAATAAACAAGACATCTGTCTGATAAGTGGTGCTGTTAGGTAGTCTTACCGTGGCAACTTCCATTATTTGTTTCATCCTTTTCTGTACCTGTTCCCAGGTCCTGCAGGCAGTGTACACAGCAGTGAACCTGACCAGCACTTCCTGCCAGTTATTCTGCACTGCCATCTCTATGGAACAAAGCTATGGAGTGCCGACCAGGACACCTCTGCTCACACCCAACTCATGCAACAGGACAGCCACTGCAAGAGATCATATAGTGGGTTTGGGCGCTGCGCTGCTCACAGACTCCATTTTCTGCCTCCATATTTGTGTATATTATTGTTCTTGCCACCCATGTCCTTTGCCAGATACAGCCTTTGTTAAGGTTGAAATATACTTTTAAAATATTTACAGCATTTATAAAGGCTGCAGCAATGCCTGACCCCACATGCGGCACTTGCCTTTAAGTGGCACCACCCTTTAAATTTTAGTGCACTATTTGTCCCAACTCCCTCCTGCCAGTACCAGATCCAATTTGGCCTGGGAGCTTGACATGAGTAAATCATTAGGCCAACCCTGGAACGTGCTGGGAGTTTGGCCTGGCCAGAAATCTGTGAGCATGCCACGGCTTTAGCACCAAATTCGGAAAATATATCCTAAAGGCTCTTTAAGGGTTAGTAAAAGCCAACAGTTTTTTTGTAAGTGATACTGTTCTAAAAGCGTTTGAAAAAAATAAAAGAACAAGAACTCTGATAAATCACTGGATTTATCACAATCGCAGCCACTACCTTTTAATTTAATACTTTACTGAAGTTTATGGGGTTTTGTTCATTTTCCTGGGTCACCTCCTCGTCTATCTGTGACCGAGGGATTGTGCCTAGGCTGTGACTATCTTGACACGGCTCTGTCCAAGCTGGATTTGATCAGCTATGAGTTTTTTTTTTAAAGTAAGCATTGAGGAGAAAAAGCAGCTCAAGTTTGATTTGACTCAGCTCCACGGCTTACCTTACAGTACTTAGTACAAACACCACAATGGCTACCTTTTCTTTTAATATTTTACTCAGGTTTGCTTACTTCCCTTCCCTTTTCCAGTCAGCACCTTAACTGGCAGTGGCCTAGAAACATTTATGCAACGTTAAAGAACTACATAAAATTAAGATGCAAACTTATAATGGTGTGTGAAATATTAATGCGGAAGGCTTTGGTGTTTATTCTCAACTTGCTCTACAATAACTATGATGATAATTCTATCACTGTGAATTTTCACAGTTGTTACAAACTGTTTTTCCTCTTGCTGCAAGCGGCAAAACAGATTAATCACTACAAGGATGTTCTATAGAATATCCTTGTAAGATTTATGAACTTCATTTTCTTTTGCATTTTTTGTTGTTAATTCTGTTTTAATGTTTCACCACTGAACTATAATTGATTTATATGATATGTTTTGCTTTGAACTATAGTAACAGACCCAATTAAAGTCCACAAAGCACAGATTGACTTGCAACAAACATAGCAAAAATACTTGCCTCATATCCTAGAGACTACGCCAACAGGTTTATGTTCTCGAGCTGCCTGACATCCATGTCCATCAGCTTCCATTATGATTAAAGATGTCACAATATGGTAATTATTAAAACATCAACAAAGTACAGCAGAGACCTGTTGTATAGAAATGGTTAATGCAGACAAAAACAACGTGGTTGAATCTTAATTGCTATCTGAAGTGGCCTAGCAAGCCGTTGAGTTGTATCACCACCTTCTCAGGGCATCTTAAAGAAATTACTATTAATAAAAAAACAGTACCAGCAAAATTAATGGGACTAAAAGTCAATAAATCCCAAGGACCGGATGACCTACATCCTAGGGTTTTGAAAGAGGTGGCCATTAGGATAGTGGACGCATTGGTTGTCATCTTCCAAAATTCTATAGATTCTGGAACTGTTCCTGCAGATTGGAGGATAACAAATGTAACCCCGCTATTCAAGAAAGGAGGGAGAGAGAAAACGGGGAACTACAGACCTGTTAGTCTCACATCAGCAGTTGGGAAAATGCTGGAATCTATTATAATGGATGCAATAATTGGGCACTTAGAAACTAATTGGGCAGTCAACACGGATTTATGAAAGGGAAATCCTGTTTGACAAACCTATTGGAGTTCTTTAAGGATGTAACTAGTGGAGTAGACAAAGGGGAACCAGTAGATGTGGTGTATTTGGATATTCAGAAGGCCTTCAATAAGGTCCCACACAAAAGGTTGGTGAACAAAATTAGGGCACATGGAATTGGGGGTAATATACTAGCATGGATTGAGAATTGGTTAACAGACAGAAAACGAAGAGTAGAGATAAACGGGTCTTTTTCAGGATGGCAGGCTGTGACTAGTGGGGTACCGGAAGGATCGGTGCTTGGGCCCCAGCTATTCACAATCTATATCAATAATTTGAATGAGGGGACTAAATGTAACATTTCCAAATTTGCTGATGATACAAAGCTAGGTGGCAGTGTCAGTTGTGAAGAGGATGTGAAGAGGCTTCAGGGGGATCTCGACAGGCTCAGTGAGTGGGCAAGAACATGGCAGATGGAATATAATGTGGATAAATGTGAAGTTATCCACTTTGGTAGAAAAAACAGAAAGGCAGAGTATTTCCTAAATGGTGAAAGATTGGGGAATGCAGATTGTCAAAGGGACCTGGGTATCCTTGTACATGAGTCACTGAAAGTGAATGTGCATGTGCAGCAAGCCAGTAGGAAGGCAAATGGTATGCTGGTCTTGTAATACGAAGGTTCACGTGGTATGAGAAGAGATTGAGTAATCTAGGCCTGTATTCTCTTGAATTCAGAAGAATGAGAGGGGATCTCATTGAAGCATATAAAATTATTACAGGGCTTGATAGGGTGGATGCTGGCAGAATGTTTCCCTTGGCTGGGGAGTCTAGAACCAGGGGCCACAGCCTCAGGATAATGGGTAGGCCATTCAGGACTGAGATGAGAAGAAATTTCTTCACACAGAGGGTGGTGAATCTTTGGAATTCTGCACCCCAGAGGGCTGTGGAGGCTCAGTCATTGGGTATATTCAAAACAGAAGTCGATAGATTTCGGACTAGTTAGGGCATCAAGGGATATGGCAATAGAACCGGTGAATGGAATTGAGGCAGAAGATCAGCCATGATCACATTGAATGGCGGAGCAGGCTCGAAGAGCCAAATGGCCTACTCCTGCTCTTATTTCTTATGTTCTTATGTTCTTATCTAGGGATGGGCAATAAATGTCAGTCTTCCCAGTGACGCCCATATCCCGAGAATGAATCAAACAAGAATAAGTATCCCTTATTGTCCTAAACAATGGTTAGGTGACAATTTGATTTTATTTGGAGTTTGCTTTATTTCCACATATGGGGATAGCCATGATCATCTGAAGTATCTTTAAATGCTAATAGTTTCAATGAAATGTAACTTTTATTACCATTGTAATAACCTTGTCCCAGAACCCATTTCCTATTAACTTTTTAGGACTGATAATTCCCACAATATGAAAAAGAACAGCTTTTCTTAGCCTCTTACCGCTAACTGCCGCCGTGACATCGGCCGTCTCCATTTCTCTGCTCCCCTCACTCACTCCAACCTACCTCCCTCTGAACTCGCAGCACTCCATTCTCTTAGATCCAGCCCTGACATTGTCATTAAACCCGCTGACAAGGGTGGTGCTGTTGTTGTTTGGCGAACTGACCTCTACCTAGCGGAAGCTGAACGCCAACTCTCCGACGCCTCCTCCTACCTCCACCTGGACCATGACACCACTACCGAACATCAAACCACCGTTTCCAAGACTGTCACTGACCTCATCTCCTCTGGAGATCTCCCCCCCGTGGCCACCAACCTCATAGTTCCCCAACCCCGCACAGCCCGCTTCTACCTCCTTCCCAAGATCCACAAACAGGACTGCCCTGGTAGACACATCGTTTCAGCCTGTTCTTGCCCCACGGAACTTATCTCTTCCTATCTCGACTCTATCTTTTCTCCCCTTGTCCAGTCTCTTCCCACCACATCCGCGACTCTTCAGACGCCCTCCGCCACTTTAACAGTTTCCAGTTTCCTGGCCCCAACCGCTTCCTTTTCACCATGGACGTACAATCCCTCTACACCTCCATTCCCCACCAGGATGGCCTGAGGGCGCTCCGCTTCTTCCTTGAACAGAGGCCCGACTAGTCCCCATCCACCACCACCCTCCTCCGCCTGGCTGAACTTGTTCTCACATTGAACAACTTCTCCTTTAACTCCACTCATTTCCTCCAAATCAAAGGTGTTGCTATGGGTTCCTGCATGGGTCCTCGCTATGCCTGCCTTTTCGTGGGATATGTGGAACACTCTTTGTTCCAGTCCTACTCAGGCCCTCTCTGTTAGATCCGTGTGTTAATGGAGACACGGAATGCAGGAGTTGATTTAACAAGTGTTTACTGAACAAAGTCTGGAGGTGAACTAACTACACAAGACGCTACACAGGCTTATATACCTGAGTGGTCACTACTGGTACTACAGTATACAGGGGCTTCAAAAACATAGTTCCTCTTAAAGGTACATACACTACAATTTCTCCCCTTTTAGATAAATAGTACATAACATTTTAAGTAATCATTAAATAACATTTTTACAAGAACAATAATATACACATTTGCTGAAGTTAATCAATTACAAAATCAGTCTCTCTGGAGGCTTCCTGACTCGGTCCGGATAACACCTTGGTGGTGTAGTAGGTTCTTTTGGCAAGGTCGATTCGGCTTCAATGCCAGTGTCGGGTTCATCTGGTTCCAGTATCACCGGATCGGAGGTAGATACTATGGGTATCTCTGCTTCATCACTAGGCATTTAGAGTTGTGGTGTAGGTTGTCCCTTTTCGGATGACTCTATGATCTGGTCAGCATGGCGCCTTATTATGCTTTCTCCAATGTCCACGGTATACATCAGCGGTCCTAGTCGTGTGCAAATAGTTCCAGGCTGCCATTTCTCGGTACGGTAGTCCCGGGCCAAAACTGGTTGACCTATCTGGAAAGTTCTAGTTGGCCTTTCATTCATGCTTTGAAATTGCCGGTTCTCTACGTCCCTTCTGACGTTTGGCTTGACCAAATCCAGCCGGCATCTTAGGCTTCTATTGAAAAACATCATGGCGGGGGTTTGGTTTGTAACCACATGTGTTGCATTCCTGTACGCAAACAAGAAGTTATCTACCTTATGTTGTAGATTTATGTCTTCATTACCCATGGCCTTTATGGCCTTCTTGAAGGTCTGGACAAACCTTTCAGCCAATCCATTGGTGGCGGGATGGTATGGGACGGACGTGTAGTGCTTAACCCCATTGTTTTTTAAGAACTTCCTGAATTCTTCGGATACAAATTGCGGTCCATTATCAGAACAGATCTGTTCAGGCAGCCCATTCCTGGCGAATATGGTCCTTAATACTGTGATGGTTTTTTCCGTGGTGGTGGAGGACATCTTTATTACCTCCGCCCACTTGGAGTGTGCATCCACCGCGATTAAGAACATTGAGTCCATAAATGGACCAGCAAAGTCGATATGTACCCTTTGCCATGGAGATGAGGGCCACTCCCATGGATGTAGAGGGGCTTGTGGTGGGGCGTTTTGGACCTTCTGGCATCCTAGACAGCTCTTGGTCATTTCTTTGATGTCTCCATTGATACCTGGCCACCACACAAACGCTCTGGCTAAGTTCTTCATTTTCACTTCACCCAGATGCCCCTCGTGATGCTCCTTTAGCACTCTATCCTTGAGTTTGGGTGGAATCACCACTCTGGATCCACACATCAAGGTTCCTCGGCACACTGACAGCTGTTCTCTTCTTTGCGAGAATGCTGGCAACAGTGGTTCGCCATGTGCTGGCCATCCCTTCACCGTTAAATCGTAGACTCGTGAGAGAGTCAGGTCATTTCGCGTTTCCTTTTCAATGGTAGAATTTGTCACCGGTAGACATTCCACTATGGTCGAGTGGAACATCTCCACTGGGTCCAGTGTAGGCGCCTCTTCCACCGTTGGCAACGGTAGGCACGATAACCCATCAGCATTCCCATGCTGTTTTGTTCCTTTGTATTCTATGTCATATTGGTGTGCCCCTAGGAAAAGGGACCACCTCTGTAGCCTTTGCGCTGTCATAATGGGAACGCCCTTTTTAGGGTTGAATATGGAGCCGAGGGGTTGATGGTCATTCAACAAGGTAAATTTTTGTCCGTGTAGGTAATGGTTGAATTTCTTCACCCCCCACACCAGGCTGAGTGCCTCCCTGTCGATCTGGGCATAGTTACGCTCAGCTGAGTTCAATGAGCGTGACGCAAAAGCTATCGGTCGCTCCGAGCCATCAGGGAATCTATGCGATAATACCGCTCCCACGCCGTAAGGGGATGCATCGCACGCCAGTCTGATTGGCAGTGATGGGTTGTAATGAGCCAACACTTCCCTGGACGTGATCAAGCCTTTGCATTTATGGAAGGCACGTTTACAATCTTCGCTCCATTTCCAAACTACTCCCGTTTGTAGCAGTGCGTTAAGAGAGTGCAGAACCGTCGACAAGTTTGGTAAAAATTTATGATAGTAATTTACTAATCCCAGGAACGACCTTAATTGTGAGACATTTTCAGGCGCTGGGGCCTTTACGACCGCTTCAATTTTTTCAGGTGACTTATGCAACCCTTCTTCGTTAATGACATGGCCACAATATGATATTTGTTTCTGGAAAAATTCGCACTTGGGGCAATTTGCTCGTAGGCCCCGTTCTCTCAGCCTCGTGAGCACCTGCTCCAAGTTGGCAAGGTGCTCGTTGTCGTTTTCTCCTGTTACAAGGATGCCGTCGAGGTAGCATTGAGTCCCCGGAATCCCTTGCAGGACCTGCTCCATAGCTCTTTGCCAGATAGCCGGAGGTGATGCCACTCCGAAAACCAGTCGATTGTACTGGTACAGGCCTTTGTGTGTGTTTATCGTGAGATACTTTTTAGAGGCCTCCTCAACCTCCATCTGTAGATATGCCTGTGCCAAGTCAATTTTGGTAAAACGTTTCCCTCCGGATAGTGAGGCGAAAATATCTTCTTTGCTCGGAAGAGGATACTGTACCGTGTGAAGAACTGGGCTTACAGTCACCTTGAAGTCCCCACAGATGCAAACTTTTCTCTGTTCTTCAGATTTATCATTATTCAACGTTTTCTTCATGACCGGGATGATGGGTGTTGCCCACTCGCTCCAATCTACCTTGGATAACACGCCTGCTTTTTCCAAATTCTCCAGCTCTGCCTCGACGGCTGGACGAATTGAGTATGGCACCGGCCTTGCCTTAAAAAACTTGGGAATTGCCGCATCTTCCACTTTTATTGAGGCGGTGGCGCCTTTCAGGTTTCCTAGTTCCTGTTGAAACACTTCTTTGGCGTTAGCCAAGATTTCTTTTAATCGTCCAGGTATGACGTCATCATCGTTTTTTTTCTTACTGGTCACCGTCAGTGCCTGAATGGAGTGCCAGTCTAAACGTATCTTTCTGGTCCATTCACGTCCCAAAAACGGTGGACCACCATCTTGCAGAATGTATAAATACAACTTCTGTATTTCCTTGCCGTTGTATACAACAGGCACCCTTATTTTCCCTCTGGGGTATACTTTCTGCCCCGTATATGTCTTCAAGATAATGGATGTGTCTTTCAAAGGTATATGCAGAAATAGCCGCTCGTAATCCTGTCGACTTATGACGGTCAGAGCTGATCCTGTATCTAGCTCCATTTTGACTGGGGACCCCGCTATCGTGAGGGTAACCCAAATGGTCTGGTAATCTTCTTTGGCAATTACATTATGTAATTTGAGACAGCTTAGTCTCTTGTTTCCGGAGTTGCTATCGCTCTTCTGGCCTTCGGAGCTACTGTCCGTCATCATTTGTACCTTTCTGTACTTTTCCTTATTGACCTTTTTACTGTCAGCGGATTTCTTTCCAGATCTGCATACACGTGCAATGTGTCCCATCTTTCCGCATTGCCTGCATGCTTTGTCCTTGAACCAGCAGTCCTTCTGGTCATGGGTGGATCTGCCGCAGCGATAACATCTCTCGAAACCCCGTGTCATTTCATGGGTGCTGAAGTCCTGTGGCTTTTGCTGTATCTCTGCAGCTCCTCTTGCTGCTGCTTCATATGATACAGCCACACTGAAAGCCTTGTCCAGTGTCAAATCTTTCTCAGAAAGTAGTCTTTTCTGTGTTCCTTCGCTTAGGAGACCGCAGACGAATTTGTCTCATAGAGAATCTGCCAGTCCTGCCCCGAATTGGCAGTGCTTTGACAGCTTTCGTAATTCGGTGAGGTAATCAGCGTTACTTTCATTCTTGTGCTGATTCCTCCTGAAGAATTTGAATCGTTCCGCTATCAGCAGCGGTGTTGGGTTTAAGTGCTCCTGTAAGGTATCAACAATCTCCTTAAAATTCTTGTCCATCGGTTTGGCTGGAGTGATCAAGTTTCGTAACAGCCCGTATGTCCTTGCGCCCATCAGATTTAGAAGTACCGATGCCTTTTTATCATCCGCTACTTCATTCGCCTTGCAATATACCTCCACTCTTTCCACATATGTGGTCCAATCTTCTATATCACTATCGAAAGCAGTAATATTGCCAGTGTTCGGCATCTTGAAAATCTAAAATGGCACTTCCCGCGCTTTTCCTCTGTCCCCGATGGATCAAAATGGTGCCTCTCGCGCTTTTCTTTCTTCCCCGCCGAGTTAAGATGGCGCCTCCCGCGCTTTTCCGCCACTTCAGCTGCTGCCAACGCTGTTATCCGCGGTTCCCGTTGCGACCTGCAGCTTTTCGCGGTATTTCTATTTTTTTTTAATATATCGCTTCAATAGTTTCTCCGTTACTTGGAGAACCGTTCCCGTCGTGGAGCGGACCCTCTGGGACTTTCCCCTCCCTCTGCTCGGTCCGAACGCCGACCTGCTTTGCAGCACCGGCCGCGCCCTGAGTGCTCCACCCTCTCTCTCTCTTTGCTTCTGCTTCCCGACTCGCTGCCCGGCCCCATTGCAGAGCCACCCGATCGAGCTCTAGCCCGCCGCAGCCCAGGAAGGATCAGTGCACTACCTGCCACCAGCCCGTTTAGCTGGTGAAACCACAGTTTTTTTTTTCTTGCTTCTGGCTTCAACCTTCGTCTGAGGAATCGATCCCCTTGAGGTGCTGCCGAATTGCAGGTAAGTTCGTTTCTAACTTGTCGCCACTGTTAGATCCGTGTGTTAATGGAGACACGGAATGCAGGAGTTGATTTAACAAGTGTTTACTGAACAAAGTCTGGAGGTGAACTAACTACACAAGACGCTACACAGGCTTATATACCCGAGTGGTCACTACTGGTACTACAGTATAAAGGGGCTTCAAAAACATAGTTCCTCTTAAAGGTACATACACTACACCCTCCCTCACCTCTTTTTCCGATACATTGATGACTGTATCGGTGCCGTTTCCTGCTCTCGCCCCGAACTAGACAATTTCATTCACTTTGCCTCCAATTTCCACCCTTCCCTCACCTTCACATGGTCCATCTCTGATTCTTCCCTTCCCTTCCTCGACTTCTCCGTCTCCATCTCTGGGGATAGGATATCGACCAATATTCACTACAAGTCCACTGACTCCCACAGCTACCTGGACTATACTTCCTCCCACCCCGCCTCCTGTAAGGACTCTATTCCATTCTCCCAGTTTCTCCGTCTCCGCCGTATCTGCTCCGACGATGCCACCTTCCACACCAGTGCTTCCGACATGTCTTCCTTTTTCCTCAACCGATGATTCCCCTCTACCGTGGTTGACACGGCCCTCGACCGTTTCCGTTCTATCTCCCGCACTTCTACCCTCACCCCTGCCCCTCCCTCCTAGAACCACGATAGGGTTCCCCTTGTCCTCACCTTTCACCCCAACAGCCTCCACATTCAACGGATCATCCTCCACCATTTCCGCTACCTCCAAAGTGATCCCACCACCAAATGCATCTTCCCCTCCCCTCCCCTTTCAGCATTCCGTAGGGACTGCTCCCTCCGAGACACCCTGGTCCACTCCTCTATCACCCCCAACAGCCCTTCCCCTGGCACCTTCCCGTGCAAGCGCAGGAGATGTAACACCTGCCCCTATACCTCCCCCCTTCCCACTGTCCAGGGCCCCAAACACCCCTTCCAGGTGAAACAGCGATTTACTTGTACTTCTTGCAATCTAGTATACTGTATTCGCTGCTGACGTTGCGGTATCCTCTACATTGGGGAGACCAAACGCAGATTGGGTGACCGCTTTGCGGAACACCTCCGTTCAGTCCGTAAGGGTGACCCCGAGCTTCCGGTCGCCTGTCATTTTAATTCACCGCTCCATTCCCACTCGGACCTCACCGTCCTTGGCCTCTTGCATTGTTCCACGGAAGCTCAACGTAAACTCGAGGAGCAGCACCTCATCTTCCGATTAGGCACGTTGCAGCCTTCCGGACTCAATGTCGAGTTCAACAATTTCAGATCATAACCTCGGCCCCTATTACATTTTTACTGATAGTTTTTTTTCCACCCCTTTGTTTTGGGTCTTCCCTTCACCCCCCCTTTCCTTTTTTTTCTCTCTCCCACATGGCAGCTGTCTCTCATCCTGCCAGTACACTTCACACCTAATCTGAGCCGTCTTTTGTCTCCACTCTCCTATTACCATCTCGTCTGGTTTTGAATACCTCTTAATGTCTCTTTACTTCTTTTGTTCTATCGCAGCCTTGCCTTCGATCTATTTCATTTCCTTTCCAGTTTTGAAAAAGGGTTTTGACCCGAAACGTCGACTCTAATTTCTCTCCATGGATGTTGCCTGGCCTGCTGAGTTTTGCCAGCATTTTCTGTTGTTTTTAGCTTTTCTTAGGTTTTTAGGTTTAGGTTTAAATAGGTTTTACCAATCAAAATTTTCAGAGATCATAATGGTTTCCCAGTAATGGTTACAGGCATAACACCATAAATCAAGATGTTTACAATGATCACCTGTTGTCAAAGGTGAGATTGCTGTCTTTGAATCAATCCCTATCTATCTGTCCATCAACCTGGTTGTGACCTTGTGTCAGGTTGCTTTTTGCCAAGTCACTTGATAATCAGTGCACTGTATCGCTGATGTGCTAAAGGCAGGCTCTGACGAAAAAATGCATCAAATTCTCCACAGTCAATCAAGAGCTTTTATAAACATTTTGTTTCCATGGTGGGCAAAAGAAAATATTGGCGACAATTTTTTCCAGTTGGTACAAAATGGAAGATGAAGTAGAGGAAAGCTCTGTTTCTGCACTGTAATTTAATTTAGATCATTATTGAAAATATAAATGAGTGCTTGAGAGGAAAGTTGCATTTGAGCTGTCTAGCATTTATATGTTAATAAAGGTGATCTGTTCTCTTGTGGGGTTGCTCATAGGTGGTCTGTGCTGTGCAGCATGGCTGTAATGTTTAGTTGCTAAACCTGGCGTGTCTCTATAAAGTCATTGCCCAGCTACTCCCTGCGGAGAAGCTGTCTAACTAGGTCCTGAGGTCATAGTCTAATCACTGTTTGATGAGGAAAATTTGAAGATTTCTTGTAAAAAATGGGCATTAGGAACAAAAACATTTTTCTTTCTCTTTATTTTACATAAAGTTGACATTTTGAAGTGTTATGTTAACTGCCCTTACCACCTTCCTTCCCTGAGATTTAGTTCAATCATTGCTTAGAGTTTGAGGTTGGTTGTTCTCCACACCTCAATTCTGACTGGATTCGATCAATAATGGGTTCTGATTGCTTATTGTTTACAAATAAAATTCTCTCAGCTGAGAGATGTCGTAGGAGTTAGAAAGTGGGAGAGACAGTAGACTAGGAAATACAGCCAATGTTAAATAATTAGGAAACATGACTGGTTCTGTTTGGAAGCCTGTCACCCTTACTGAGTTTTTTTCTAATTTGTTCATAGGATGTGGGCGTCGCTGTCAAGACCAGTATTTATTGCCCATCCCTAATTGCCCTTGAGAAGGTGGTGGTGAGCCGCCTTCTTGAACCAATGCAGTCCGTGTGGTGAAGGTACTCCCACAGTACTTTTAGGGAGGGAGTTCCAGGATTTTAACCTAGCAACGATGAAGGAACAGCGATATACTTCCAAGTCAGGATGGTGTGTGACTTGGAGGGGAACTTGCAGGTGATGGTGTTCATATGCGCCTGCTGCTCTTATCATTTTAGGTGGTAGAGATCGCGGGTTTGGGAGGTGCTGCTGAAGAAGCCTTGGCGAATTGCTACACTACAGCCATGGTGCGCCGGTGATGGAGCGAGTGAATGTTTAAGTTGGTGGATGAGGTGTCAAATGAAGTGGGCTGCTTTGTCCTGGATGGTGTCAAGTTTCTTGAGTGTTGTTGGAGCTGCACTCATCCAGGCCAGTGGAGAGTATTCAATCACACTCCTGACTTGTGCCTTGTAGATGGTAGAAAGGCTTTGAGGAGTAAGGAGGTGTAGTGGGTGGTGTGTGGTGCCCAGCCAGCTTTGCCTCTGACTGTCCCCTTTTGAGCGGTTCGAATCGCTCCCACACCCCTGGGTTCTAGACACCAGACTTAGGTACAGGCGGCGATATAGAAAATCAGGTAGACAAGTGGTTTGGTGTAAGAAAACCAAGATTTTATTAAAGGCAAAATACAACAATCTTAAGAAAATTACTGGTATGAAAATACAGGCATAAAACAATTACACTTATGTGGGAATGGGGAACACAAGGCACATCGGGGGAAAACAACTACATTAACAATCTCCTTATCCTTATCCCACCCCCTATACCTAACTAGATTAAGCTATGAGGGGCCAGGAATTCATGCTCACCAATCCAAAACCTGTTGCTTTAACGGATGTGAGTTTTGAGGTCTGTCCTTACTGTCCTTTGGGGTACCCCATCGCCACGTGGTCTCAGGGTGCAGCGCTGAAGTTGTTGCTGCAAAGCACCCTCCCTTTTCCTCAGCTATCATCGTCGTCTCGTTGCGATGGGTTTTCTTCTTCTCCCTTGGGCGGTCGGCGGCGGTAATGTTACGGTCAGAGTCGATTGGCGGTCTTTACCATCTAAAAGATTTTACTACCCATCCTTCGAAAGCCAGGGCACTGCCACCCACTCTTCGAATGCCTGCTTATTCGTAATGTTCAAAACGCCAACTTATTCTCACTGTCCATACATGCACTGCCAATTTCTTCACCAAACGCCAGCTTATAACTAGGCGTTTGGGTTTTTACTAATGCGTCTTTCGCTGCCCTTCTCTGCTCTTATCGGTTTACCTTCTTCTTCGTCTCGTCTCGTCTCGTCTCGTCTGCCCCTTTTTGGCCTGTGTGTCCTGTGTGAACTTGGGTCTCGTTTTCCTCCTGCATTTGGTCCCGGTGTAATGGGCGTCCTTGGTTGTTGGGCGATGTGGGGAGCGAGAAGAGAACCTGCCACGAGGCCAGGGCGTGAGCACGAGCGGCAGCAGGCCAAAAGCCAAACGATGAGAGCAGCAGCAAGAGAGCTAAGAGAGCGATGACCACTGATGGGCCTACAATTATACCCGTTCTTCAACTCCTTATCTGCGCGCCAAATCAGGTCAGTCCATTGTTTAACTTTTGGCGGGCTTGTTTAAATGATTACAACTATTTACTTTAACGACTTTTGGAGTGGTTGTCTCCGGGTCTAATGGCCCCGATGTCCTGGTTGTTTGTCATGAATATTACCTAATTGTCCCCATCCTGACTTGATGGCTACTGTGAACTGTTACCGATTAAAAGATGCAGAAACCTAATGGCCACGATTACAGGCCCATTCTAGCTTGATTAGATTCAAGTCGAATGAATGCATATTCTGTGTTTACTTTGTCTGGCTGGCTCCAGAGAGTCCTGTTCTCACAGATTCCTGCATTTTAAGTTTCGTCTCCGGGCCTGCTTGTCTGCAGAGCCTTGCTTTTTTAAAATCCTGTCAATTTTGGTCACAAGGTAGCCGAAGCCATTTTGAGTTCCCTGGTTTTAATAACTTGTCCAAAACAGGGTCCCTTGATCCATAATTTGGGGAGTGCGGGAATTTTGAGAACCCTGCACCTTACACTGGAGAGATACTCACCGCAGAATACCCAGCCTTTGAGTAGATGTCAGTGTTGTAGCTGTACTGGAACAGCTTGGCTAGAGGTGTGGCTAGGAGCACAAGTCTGGAGTAAGCTATATGAAGTCTTGGACACCTGTATTATATAGGGGAAATTAAATTGCTGTATTTTAACAGGTTTGTACTAGGCTTGGGCCTGAATTTGTCAGGACTGCCATAGAATCAGTTGTGTTGTTCACCTGCTAAACCTCTCATCTTGTAGACCCAGCCTTGCTGTGACCTGCTGACAAGAGCTACTTTCTTCAGGAAATATCAAGGGCTGGATTACACATGATTGTAATACTTTAAAAGAGTTAACATTGTTTTCAGTGACACACAAATGAGTTCCATAGGAATGAAAACTCAAACCCACGCAGCATTCCACTTTGCTGGTCTCCAATCTCATCAAAAATTTATGATCATATAAAATATAATAAATAGTAAAATATTATACCTATTTTAATGAAGAAATCCACTGCCCCTGCTATTTATGATTCCCAATAGACCCATCTTGATAGGATAGGAAGTGACTGTGCTGTTTGAAATGTGCCTTCTACATCTTCTGTCAGTGTGTCATTAGCATATTAAAATTTATAAGACTTCCATTACAATTGGCTTGTAAATAAGGGAGGCCTGCTGAAAGAAAAGAACAATGGACATGCTGGTACCCTAACCTCCAGGTATTGAATTCATTCTTAAGACAACATTAGCAAAACCTTTAAGCCGTTTACTTGTTTGAAAAGCTTTGTACATCATTGTGAAAATTTTAAATCTTAATGGTTGAAAATAAAAAAGAGAATGTATTTTAATTGCAACTGTTAATTCACACAGATTCAGACAGGCAGTTTCTTTGCATGTAAATTGACATCCTTTATAGCGTTTTTCAGATTAGAATCAGAATGTAGTCCGTAGCTTCCTCTTTCTTTGAAGGAGAGTCAATCACTGTACGCTCTGGAATGAACAACGTAGCAGGCCCAGATTCCTCTCTTAATGAAAAATGGAAGAATGTCTCCTCTTGCCCATAATTAATGACTACTAATGAATGCATCCCTTTGAAACATGTGATCTCTGAAAATGCAATTTTGTTAGCCAGTCATTAATTACGGAGAAAAACAGCCATTCTCCTACTTATCATTAAAAAGAGGATTTTAAAGGTCTTCTGGTAAATCTCATTAACTTTTCAGAAAATTCTTATAGTTTTTAATTCTATTGATGACACTGATTGCAATTGCAAGAAATGGATCAATGATTATATATAATAATCGTAGCCCTCCCATCGCATTGCTCATAGTGAGTTAGAGGATTCATTGTTTGATAACATTAGAAATGTTTATGCCATGTAGGAGGTAACATTAGTGCCACTGATTTACAGAGACTGAAATGGGTTGGATCACTGCCTGAAATTGAGTGGTATAGCAGCAGAAAATCAGGGAACTGGGGCAGAGAGGCCTACCACTGCATCCCCCATCCTTACCAGTACTGCCATGGATTCTCCTGCCACACCCATGCAGAAGACGGCTAGTAACCTTTTGACCATGCCACTGCATGTAAAAGAAGGCGTAAAGGTGGGGCCTAAAAACTTGCCTGATTCTCCTGCCTTCCACTGCTACTACCACCAGAAAATGGGTGGCAATAGGCTCTGGGATAGTAACAGAAGGTCCATTAAGCTCCCTTTGGAGGGAGAAAGCACAGTACCGGGTGTTAAATCCGTGATTTTGATGTATGGTGTCCTTCAATAAATCGACAGAGACTGCAGAGGAACAATCAACAGGTGTTTACTGGATGAGGGTTATTCTAAAATTAAAAGTACAGATCCCTACTCAGGGTTTATATACAGGTGTGGTCACTGCCGGTACTACAGTATACAGTAGCTGTAAAAAAGTAGTTCTCCCCTTAAAGGTACATACACTACAATTCCTCCCCTTTTAGATTAACAGTACCATAACATTCATTTAACAGTTAACACTTTTAACATGCAACATTAACTGAAAATAGTCCATTTATAAATTCAGTCTTTGGGGCGGCTTCCTGATCCTTTCTGGATAGCGTCTTTCCTGAGTGTCTTGCTCTTGGTGCGGAGGCGATTCTGCTCCCCTGTCGTTGGTTGGTTCATCAGCTTCCGATGCTACTGTTTCTGGGGTAGATGCTACCTGTATGTCGGGTTCATCACCAGATACGTGAGACATGGGGTTGACTCATTCCTGTGATGCTAGGATCTGGTCGACATGGCGTCTCACAATGTTCTCCCCAACATCCACTGTGTACATTAGTGGCCCCTGCCGTGTGCATATCGTTCCTGGTTGCCATTTCTCTGTTCGGTAGTCGCAGGCCAAGACTGGTTGTCCTGCATTGAAGCTCCTTGTCGGCTTCTCATTGATGTGCTGGAATTGCTTATTCCCAAAATTTCTTCGTACATTTGGTCTGAGCAAATTCAGACGAGATCTCAACCTTCGGTTAAAGAACATCATGGCTGGGGTCTGGTTGGTAACTGCATGTGTTGCATTTCTGTAGGCTAACAGGAAATTGTCCACCTTATGCTGCAGTGGAATGTCATCATCGCACATGGCCCTTACTGCCTTTTTAAAGGTTTGTATGAACCTCTCAGCCAATCCATTTGTGGCTGGATGATACGGGGCGGATGTGTAATGCCTTACCCCATTCCTTTTCATAAATTTCCGAAACTCTTCGGACACAAACTGTGGTCCGTTATCAGAGCAAATCTGCTCTGGCAAGCCGTTCCTGGCAAATATGGTCCGTAGGACTGCAATAGTTTTCTCCGTGGTGGTGGAGGACATTTTGATCACCTCAGGCCATTTCGAATGCGCATCCACGGCTATTAAGAACATTGAGTCCATCAATGGACCAGCAAAATCGATATGCACCCTTTGCCATGGAGAGGAGGGCCACTCCCATGGGTGTAGAGGGGCATGTGGTGGTGCATTTTGGACCTTCTGGCATCCTGAGCAGCTCTTTGTCAGGTCCTCGATTTGCTGATCGATCCCCAGCCACCACACATAAGCCCTAGCAAGGCTTTTCATTTTCACCCCTCCCAGATGGCCTTCGTGAAGCTCATTGAGCACTCTCTCCCTTAACTTGGGTGGAATTACCACTCGGGATCCACACATCAAGGTCCCCTGGCATACTGACAGCTGTTCTCTTCTGGATGAGAATGCTGGCAACAGTGAGTCGCCATGTGTTGGCCATCCCTTCACCGTCAAATCATAAACCCGAGACAGTGTCGGGTCATTTCGGGTCTCCTTCTCTATATCCGCGTTAGTTACTGGCAAGCGTTCAATTATAGTCGAATAAAATATTTCAACAGGGTCCACTGCTGGTGCTTCCTCCGCAGTAGGCAGTGGCAGGCGTGATAGCCCATCAGCGTTTCCATGTTGTTTCGTGCCCTTATACTCTATTTCATATTGGTTCGCCCCTAGAAAAAGGGACCATCTTTGTAGCCGTTGCACAGTCATCACCGGAATGCCCTTCTTTGGATTAAAGATGGAGACAAGTGGTTGGTGGTCAGTCAGCAAGGTGAACTTCTGCCCGTGCAGATATTGGTTGAACTTTTTTACTCCCCACACTAGGCTGAGGGCCTCCCTGTCAATCTGGGCGTAGCTACGCTCGGCTGAGGTTAGTGACCGAGACGCAAAGGCTACTGGCCTCTCCAAGCCGTCCGGGAATTTGTGTGACAGCACCGCAACAATACCATAGGGTGATGCATCACACGCCAACCGAATTGGTAGTGCTGGGTTGAAATGAGCCAACACCACTTTTGATGTGATCAATTCTTTGCACTTCTGGAAAGCTCGTTTACATTCGTCATTCCACTTCCATGGTACCCCCGTTTGCAGTAGGGTGTTCAGTGGGTGTAGTACTGTAGACAAATTTGGCAAGAACTTATGGTAGTAGTTCACCAGCCTGAGGAACGACCTCAGTTGTGACACATTTTCCATTGCTGGAGCCTTGACTAGTGCCTCAATCTTTTCAGGGGACTTATGTAAACCCTCTTCATCAATAACGTGGCCACAATACGAGATCTGCTTCTGGAAAAACTCGCATTTGTGGCGATTAGCTCAGAGCCCATATTCCTTCAATCTAGTGAGCACCTGGCTCCAGGTTGGCGAGGCGATCACTGTCATTTTCGCCCGTGACCTGGATGTCGTCCAAATAACACTGGGTCCCTGGAATCCCTTGCAGGACTTGATCCATTGCCCTTTGCCAAATAGCCGGAGCTGATGCTACCCCGAACACCAGCCGGTTGTATTGGTAGAGACCTTTGTGAGTGTTGATCGTGAGGTACTGTTTCGAGGCTTCTTCTACCTCCATTTGCAGGTACGCCTGGGCCAGATCAATCTTAGTGAAGCGTTTTCCTCCAGATAGCGAGGCGAAAATATCTTCAATCCGCGGAAGCGGATATTGTACCGTGTGAAGGACTGGGTTCACTGTCACCTTAAAGTCCCCACAGATGCGAACCTTCTTTGGTTCCCCAGGCGTATTACTCAATGACCTCTTCATTACAGGAACGATGGGTGTAGTCCACTCGCTCCAGTCCACTTTGGACAGTACTCCAGAACGTTCCAACCCTTCCAGCTCTGCTTTGACGGCTGGGTCGCATAAGGCACCGGTCTGGCCTTAAAAAACTTTGGGCTTGCATTTTCCTCTATTTTGATCATCGCTGTTATGCCTTTTAATGTTCCGAGTCCCTCCTGGAACACTTCTTGTGCATCAGTTAGCATTTTTGACAGTTGTCCAGGTGTGACGTCGTCATCCTTTTTGGCATCTACCGTCAGTGCTTGTATGGAATGCCAATCTAACTGTATCTTCCGGATCCATTCACGTCCTAGTGGTGGTGGTCCTCCATCTGGCAATACATATAGGTCCATTTTGGGTGTTTCCTTGCCGTTGTATATCACGTTCACCCTTATTTTTCCTTTGGGGTAGACTTTTTCCCCATGTACGTCTTCAAGACAATCTCTGTATCTCTCAAGGGTATATGTGAGAATAGCCGCTTGTAGTCCCTTCGGTTTATGACTGTTAGGGCTGATCCTGTGTCCAATTCCATTTTCACTTGGACTCCATCTATCTTGAGCGTGACCCAGATAGTTTGGTGACCCTCCATTTTGATTACATTATGTAGTTTCAGACACCCCAGCTCCCTGCTTCCGGAGTCTGTATCACTTTTCTGTTCGTCTGAACTACTCTCCGTCACCTTATGTACCTTTTTGTACTTCTCCTGTGGAGATTTCTTGCTGCTGGTTTTCTTTCCCAACCTGCAGACACTTGCTATGTGTCCTACTTTACCACACTGTCTGCACACTTGGTCCTTGAACCAACAATCCTTATGGTCGTGTGTTGTTCTGCCGCAGCGATAACACTTCACTGCTCCATATGACATTTCATTTGTGCCATATTCTTGCGGTCTCCGTTGTATCTCTGCAGCACCCTGTATGGCTGCTTCGTGTGATACTGCCATGCTGAAAGCCTTGTCCAGCGTAAGATCCTTTTCTGATAGAAGCCGTTTCTGGGTTCCTTCACTTTGAAGCCCACACACAAACTTGTCCCTTAAAGTATCTGCTAGTCCCATTCCAAACTGGCAGTGTTTCGATAGCTTGTGCAGTTCGTTAAATACTCAGCATTACTTTCATCTTTATGCTGGTTCCTTTTGTGAAACTTAAATATTTCTGCTATCAGCAGTGGTGTGGGGTTTAAGTGGTCCTGTAGGATTGCCACTATGCTTTCAAAATCCTTTTCCACTGGCTTCTCTGGGGTTACTAGATTTTGCAGTAAGCCGTATGTTTTTGCACCCATGGAATTCAACAATACCAGTGCTTTCCTGGCATCTGGCACTTCATTCGCCTTGCAGTACACTTCTATGCGTTCTATATATGTCGCCCAATCTTCGACTTCATTGTCGAACGCTGTGACACTGCCACACTTCGGCATCCCTGGGTGTGGTTAGACTGGCTAAAAATGGCATCTCCCGTGCTCTCCCTTCTTCTCCGCTGGCTCAAAATGGCGTCTCCCGCGCTTCCTTTCTTCCCCCGCGGATGCTGCTCAGCCCTTGAACACCGGCCGCGCTCTGCGCGTTTTCCTGCATGCCTCTCTCGTTGACGCCGCTCGGTCCTGAACCCCGGCTGCGCCCTGTGCACTTTACCCTCTCTCGTTGACGCCGCTCTGTCTTCAACCCCGGCTGTGCCCTGTGCGCTTTACCCTCTCTCTTACCCCGTCGACGCTGCTCGGCCTTTTTCTGTGCCGTCGGTCGGCTCCAGCCGCCGCCGTCCGGGAAGGGTCTGCGCCGTACCTGCTGCCAGCCCGCTGCGCTGGATCGTCACGACTGGAGAACCAAGCCCAGCTCTCTGGATGGTCGACGCCCGCACTGGTGGAATCGGCCTTCTTCTGCAGAGTTGCAGGTAGGTTCGAATCGACTCGTCGCCAATGTTAAATCCGTGAATTTTGATGTATGGTGTCCTTCAATAAATCGACAGAGACTGCAGAGGAACAATCAACAGGTGTTTACTGGATGAGGGTTACTCTAAAACTAGAAGTACAGATCCCTACTCAGGGTTTATATACAGGTGTGGTCACTGCCGGTACTACAGTATACAGGAGCTGTAAAAAAGTAATTCTCCCCTTAAAGGTACATACACTACACCGGGCAACTGTCCTTCTCTTCAGACGGTTCAGTCTAAGACCTAAACTTCTATTCCACTTTACATCTTCAACCCCGTTTGATCATCGATGCTCCTCTTCTGGTACTGCATTGACTGTCCTACTGCAGCACCACTGTATCTCCCCCTCCCCAGCAATGGCAGGTCCCCTCTTGATGGTGGGGATTCTGCCAGGAGCCTGCCCTGCATAGTTAAACAACCAATTCCCCGGAAATGGGTCACAGTCATGTTGGGGTTGGCTTGGCTGGCAAAAGTTATTCTCCAACACTTCTGCAGCGGTAACCCCATGCTGGAGGAAATTCAAGCCAATAAGTCAAATTCTATTTTTATTAAATGATTTTCTGGAAATTTTACTGGTGCTTTGGGGACTGAATTTCACAACTCTGTCCGTTATGTAAATGAGTGGCCTTTATGTATTTTATATATATATATTAATTTACCTATCTGTAGTTGATTTTCATCATTTACCATCTGTAGTATTGAGAATATAAAAGGATGGTATTCAAGATGCAAGAGTTGGAGGTATCTATCAATACTGGGGAGGGGCAATGGGCATCAGCTGCACTGGTGGACAGTCTGAGGTTTGGCAGAACTGAAGTGGGGATCCTAGAGTTTGACAATACTGCAGTGGGCTTGATTGGAGTTTGGCAGCAGGGGGGAGTCCTTTGATCTGGCATCATTCAGGAGGGGGAACCTCAGGTTCAGTAGAACTGTGGAAGAATTGAGGTTTGGCACAGCTTGAGGTTGAATGTGAGGTCTGGTTCACTGGTGGATTCCTGGTATCTGTCAGCAGTAAGAGGGTGAGCAGTGCTTGGGCCTGATAGACTGAATGGGGTGACTGAGGAGCTATCATGTTTGGCAGCACTTGTTTATGACTTTCTAAGGGATATCTGTAAGCAATGAATGTGGAGTTTTGTGATTGGCACCTAGATGTGCATCTCTGTGTTTGTCTCTCCTCTCTCTCTCACACAAACACACACAGCTAGAAGAAAATGTAAACATTCTAAGTAATATCGCCAAGGTATAGGTGGTAATTAGACCTTTCAAAACTCAGTTCATTTTTGAAAATAAAAAGACAAATTAAGATGGGGAAAGACACTCGGGCCACTTCTAACTTGGCTAACTCAGCATGAACGAGGCACTAACAGCCTCAAAATAGGGTTGGTAAACTTACCACCCCATTAAAGTCAATTTAGCACTGGTCGTCGCTCCATTTTTAAAGGAGCCTATCACTGGGTGGCTGAAACACCCGCCTGTTCCAGGCAGTAGAGTCTTTTTTAGTATCCAAATATGGACCCTATGACATACAATAGAAGAGGTGGGATGGCAGAAGAGGCCCCAAAAAGGTACATTTTAAATTATTTTTGTGGGGCCAGAGGGAGCAGGGGTTTTCTTCTGGGCCCAACCAAAATTATACGGACCGCTGCCACCTTGAGCTTCCCCCCTTCCCCGCCCCTGCCAGTACTTACCTTGCTGTCGATATTGCAATAGTCTGAATACGGCGCGCTACATTCAGACATTTGTTTGGCATGGTCAGCTCACCAGTTCTATTTAAATGAGGCCCAGGCCCAGGCCTCTTCATTCCTGGCACGAACAGGCAGCCGCAGAGCTTCACCGGTCAGCTGCCTGAAAGGTAAAATCTACCCCACTCTGTATGTGCCTTTGTCTCGGTCTCCTTTTGTGTGTGGCAGCTGTTAGAAATTAGAATGTCTTTTTTCTATACCTCCACCTTTGAAGTTGCTGCCCACATTATTTTTCTTAGCTGGTTGCTGTCCATCAGGTTAACATCACTGGGTCAATCTCATTGTATGATGAGATTGTACTGTCCTATCACAATGTTTTTTAATCTTTATGATTATAGAAGAAAGTCGCATTGATTGCTTCAATACCGTCCAGTTCAATGATATGTGCTCTGTTGTGTGCTGCCAACTCTGCAATTGAGGTCTTTGGCAGGCTATGTTTTGAATGTGTTCAATATAACCCTTTCTATAAGTTTCAATGGAGTGTATGATATAATTGTTGGAACTAAATATTAGCACAGAAGCATTTGACCTAATAGACAATGCACTCTTCAAACTACATGAGGGCATTGATGCAGATCCCAAGGCCTGCTCTGGCATGTGACAGGCCCAAGGCTTCTGCATACACAGTGGCTCCATCCCTGCAGAGCTACAGCCTCTTTAAAGACAGCTCCACCGTCTCATTCGAGTTCTGTAGTTTTGTCCCTCATATATGGTCATCTCCTGAGGGCCCTGCCCTTATGCGCCCTATTCTTCCATTCATCCTTCTGCTTCTTGGAAAGGATTATGGCAGCAAATGCTATTTTTCTATCTTCATTTTGGGTTTGGCAAAATATTCATCCTGACAGCAGGCAGCTTTGATCTCAATTTATAACTGCCACATGTGTAGCTCCTTAAGTAATGAGAATCTGCAATAAAGCTCAATTTACTTGAATCCAGCCACCAATTAATAGTCTTAATTGCTGTGTTCTCAATGGCATTGAAAACCAATTTCCTGGCATTGTAAGCTGATGTCAGAAATTAGGAACCTCTGTCCACAATGGATGAGTATTACTAGACTGTCAGCAAAATTTCTGACACTAGGAAATGCTCTCCTGCTTAAAGAGCACAATGGTACAGATTAACTATTTTCTGCAGTTTTATATCCTGAAACTCTGATCCATAGGCAGAGCAGAGAGCCTGCCTGCCATGGAAAATTGGGGTGGAACCCTGTTCTGCTAGGATTCTGTCTCTGGTCTTATGGGCAGTCATTTTCCAGTGTGGGGGTTTGGCTAATTTTACACTCACCCCTCTACATCAATGGAGAATGTCTGGGCTACCCTGGGAAAGCCATTCAGTATACACTTATAAGGCCCTAATAGAACTGTCGCCACCCAAGAGCTGACATGAGTACCATGGAGGCCTTTTGAAAGCTTCCGAACCATCATCGGACAAAGCTAATTGATCACAGAACAGATTGATTACCTTTAAAAAATATATCACTCTAGGAGCCAAAGATTTTTTTAAAACCTAGCATGTTCATTGAGCCTTCACCAGCACTGCTCTGAATTTCTGGGCTGATGTCAGGGCGAGCAGGTAGATGACCCTATCCCCAAGACTTTGGACAGGGCCTGTCCACTTGAGTAGACCTGGCAGAGCAGCCCTACAGGAATTTTGGGGCCTTCATTTATATCTTTATCTTGGCCTGGTGGCCAGCAATCTCACAGTCTTTCCAATGTATTGGGTTTCTATCCACTTTATGCAACGTCAAATGCCATTTTTCCTCTTTGACACTCTTTAACTGGATGCATGCCAGTGGCAATATTGATATTGGACAACAAAGACATGGGGAAATTGTCTGGCTTATCCACGGAGGCAGAATGCTGGCACCACCTGCGTGAAACACCTGCTCTAACAGAATATTTCTTCATTTCTTTGGTGTGATTTGAAGGGATTGTTTGGACTCTTGGCAGCAGGAACCTAATGATTGTGTGCTAATCACTGGCAAAGCATGCAGAAGTCTAGCTCCAAGAATCGATCTGTGTATGTGTGGGTTTTCTGTACACCAAAATGAATAGGATGCCATCAACCTGTTGACTCACCATCATGTCCAGATAGGGAAGTGTGCCATTTTTCTAATTCCCCATGCGGAATTTCATGCATTTAAAACAAAACAATGTTAATAACAGGGTAAAGACCCTCCACAATCCTGATAGACAGCATCAAATGCAACATCCATAAAATTTTGTTTTGAGTTACTCCATAATCAGATAAGCTATTACTATAAAAGCTAGTGACCAAATTGGCTGTGCCAAATACTTAAGGGCCAGAATTTGCTGTAGCAGGGTATCTAATGGCATTTGCCATTATTTAGACTTGCCCCTGCACCCGTCAGCTTAAGATATTTTTGTTCACAAAGTTGCTGAAAGCACGACCTGATAACGGCACAGCGAGGACAACAGGGCATCTGGGTCCTGAGCAAAGAGGGCAACTAACAGGGTATCTCCTTAACCAATGAAATTTAAGGATTGGAAAATAAACTCAGGAAGGACTGAGAAGAACGGTGTAATAAAGTGGGTGAATTCAATGTCAAATCAGATACGAAAGAGAAATAAAGGCCTAGAAATAAAATTCGAAATGTTTGCGTAGGCCGTTAAGGCCGTTTTTGGGAAAAAAAACGGCGGCTGCCTTACTTTCGCCCGCTGCTGGCCGCCATTTCCGGCAAGTCGGCAGCGCTGCCATTGCCTGTGCGTGCCGAAAGTATTGTAATTAGTCAGAGCGTGACGTCAATTGGCATGGAGCGGCGTGTTAAGGCCCACTCATCCATTTTGGATATCGCCACTCCTCTTGCCACCCTCTCCAAAGCACATGTGCAGCCGCTAAAAGTGCTTCAGCAGCATAAACAGCCATGAGGATGCTTCAAGTGACAAATGTAAGACATCCAGGACTATTATCTCCACGAGCAGTGTTTATATTAATTGCAAGACTCGGTCTTGATAGCTAGCCCTTGAGAATTGTAGGTAAAGTTTAATTTTTTTTCTGATGGTTTTCCTATTTGAAACTGTCCTGCCTGAGACTATAATAGTGAATGTGTAACAAATGGGAAGGTGCAAAATATTGGAAGTGATTACCTCTGAGTGACTATAAGAGTAAGCTTGAGGTTTGGGTTAGGAAAGATTGGATTACAATAGGGAGAAAAAAAAGAGACAGAAAGGAAACGTAAGAAAAAAAATGGACCTTTTAAAAATCTTCCTGAAAAATGTAAAATCTGAAGGAATGAGACTCCGCGCTTGTAATAAAAAGAAAAAGAAAGATTTGTATTTATGTAGCGCCTTCCATGACCTCAGAACATCCCAAATCGCTTTACAGGCAATTAAATACTTTTGAAGTGTAATGCACTGTTGTAATGCCGGATATTTACGCTTAATATTTAAATAGTTAATTTTCGGTGCCAGAGAGGTTGATTGGCAGTCATTAACACATATCATGTTGTTAAAAGGGTAGTTACACTTGTAATGATAAGACTTAACTTTCTGTGACGCATTTAGTGGGCAATTAATGGGCAAATACAGCAAGTTCCTAAGAAAAACGGGGAGGCTATGGGCGAGATGCCCTTTTCGCAAAGCTAACGGTAGAGAGCAACATGGACAGCAACTTTTAGATGTTCACATTTAACTGCACATCTGCTCCTCGCCTGAAGTTGCTGTACCATACTCATAAATAATGGCAAGCGCCATTAGCCTTGCCATTATTTTGACAGCAAATTCTGGCCCTTTGACAGTAACATACCCTGCCTTTAATTGAACTGAATAAACTTGATTTAATACAACAAAATAGTTGATTCAATAAACAATGTTGAATTTGCAGCATTTATTGGTTTGGCCTCAGACAACTTATTGACCTGAATTGGAACCTGAGTATGCACAGCAGAAAGTGGAATGCTGCAATTATAAGGGGTCATTTTACAAGGCTGTGCTGCTAGTGCAGAGTCTCACTAGTGGTGAGTGCAGGTCTAAAAATTCTGTCTTTCGTACTGTAGCCCAATCACTGGCCACACTTGTGTCTTGCCAGTTTTGCACTGGCAGCAAGACCTCGCAAATTACCCCTGTAACGCTGTCTTCACATCGATGCAAAGTGGATTTAGGTGCACACTGATGCAAAAGTGTCATTATAATTTGTAATTAGGCCAGTGATCTAACTTTCCAGTACACTAAAGTGTCAGCTGTGGCTCAATGGGAAGCAAACTCTCTCGGTGGGAGGGGCTAGGAGTGAGCCAGGTGTTACTGGTTGCCTAATTGCAGCTGGGTGTTGGAGGGAGTTTTGTAAAAAGTTGGTGGTGGATTTTGTAACGTATGTACCTTTAAGGGGAGAACTACTTTTTACAGCTCCTGTATACTGTAGTACCGGCAGTGACCACACCTGTATATAAACCCTGAGTAGTGATCTGTAGAGTTAGTTCTAGAGTAACCCTCATTCTGTTAACACCTGTTGAATCGTTCCCTGCAGTCTTGTTGTCTAATTATTGAAGGACACAACATCAAGATACACGGATCTAACATTGGCTACGAGCAGATTCAAACCTACCTGCAACTCTGCATCACCTCCCAGGGATTCGCTCCTGGAGAACAGTGGAAGAAGGCCGAGTCCAGAAGCACGGGCATCGACCACGGGAAACCCCCCAGTCATCCAGCGGAGATTTGAGCATTGCAGGGGAGGCTGTCGGGAGCCAGGCTTGGCTTTCCAGTCACGGTGGTCCAGCGAAACGGGCTGGCAACAGGTACTGCGCAGACCCTTCCCAGACAGCGGTGGCTAGAGCCGATCGAGCGGCACAGGAAAAGGCCGAGCAGCATCGACGGGGGAGAGAGAGAGGGTAGAGCGCACAGGGCGCAGCTGGTGTTCAGGACCGAGCGGCGTCAACGGGGCAGAGAGGCGAGAGAGAGCAGAGCGCAGCCGGTGTTCAAGGGCCGAGCAGTGTCAACGGGGGAGAGAGGCGCGCAGGAAAACGCGCAGAGCGCAGCCAGTGTTCAAGGGCCGAGCAGCGTCAACGGGGGAGAGAGGCGCACAGGAAAACGCGAGGCGCTGCCATTGCCATGAGGACCGCAGAGAGCGGCATTGGCAGCAGCGCGGGAGACGCCATTTTAAGCCGCAGCGGGGAAGAAAGGAAAGCGTGGGAGGCGCCATTTTAAGCCGCAGCGGGGAAGAAAGGAAAGTGCGGGAGATGCCATTTTAAGCCAGTCTAACCACACCCAAAAATGCCGAAGAGTGGCAGTATCACAGCGTTCGACAATGAAGTCGAAGATTGGACGACATATGTCGAACGCATAGAAGTATACTGCAAGGCGAATGAAGTGCCAGATGACAAGAAAGCGCTGGTATTGTTGAATTCAATGGGTGCAAAAATGTATAATAATAATAATAATAATAATCAACTTTATTGTCATTGTTAGTGCACAAGTGCAGTACAACGAAATGTAGGCTTACGGCTCCCGAGAGTGTACATTTAGATTAAGACATTTAAACATTCAACATTCATTTGGCTTGTAATACATTAACATAAACATAATAAAGTGCATTGGCAGATGCGCAGGCTTTAGAGTTTATTCGTGGAGTTCAGTAGGATGACAGCCCTGGGAAAGAAGCTGTTCCTAAATCTGGTCGTTCGGGTGCGAATGCATCTGTAGCGTCTCCCAGATGGCAGGAGGGCGAACAGACTGTGGCTGGGGTGGGTAGGGTCTTTGATGATGGTCCGTGACCTCCGTAAACAGCGTTTCTGGTATATGTGCTCTATGGTCGGTAGCCGGGTGCTAGTAATGCGTTGGGCAGTTTTGACTACCCGCTGCAGGGCTTTCCGGTCATAGTAGCTACAGCTGCCATACCATACTGTGATACAGTTCGTCAGGATGCTCTCTATTGTGCAGCAGTAAAAGTTAGAGAGGATCGGGGTGACAGGTTACATCCCTTCAGCCTCCTTAGGAAATATAGGCGCTGCTGGGCCTTCTTCACCAGAGAGGAGGTATTGAGGAACCAGGAGAGGTCTTCCGTGATGTGGACTCCGAGGAACTTAAAGCTGTCCACCCTTTCCACCACAGCCCCAAGGTTTGCATCTGTGGGGACTTTAAGGTGACAGTGAACCCAGTCCTTCACACTGTACATTATCCGCTTCCGCGGATTGAAGATATTTTCGCCTCACTATTGGGAGGGAAATGCTTCACTAAGATTGATCTGGCCCAGGCGTACCTGCAAATGGAGGTAGAAGAAGCCTTGAAACAGTACCTCACGATCAACACTCATAAAGGTCTCTACCAATACAATCGGCTGGTGTTCGGGGTAGCATCAGCTCCGGCTATTTGGCAAAGGGCAATGGAACAAGTCCTGCAAGGGATTCCAGGGACCCAGTGTTATTTGGATGACATCCTGGTCACGGGCGAAAATGACAGTGATCACCTCGCCAACCTGGAGCAGGTGCTCACTAGATTGAAGGAATATGGGCTCCGAGCTAATCGCCAGAAATGCGAGTTTTTCCAGAAGCAGATCTCGTATTGTGGCCACGTTATTGATAAAGAGGGGTTACATAAGTCCCCTGAAAAGATTGAGGCAGTAGTCAAGGCTCCAGCACCGGAAAATGTGTCACAACTGAGGTTGTTCCTCGGGCTGGTGAACTACTACCATAAGTTCTTGCCGAATTTGTCTACAGTACTACACCCACTGAACACCCTACTGCAAACGGGGGTACCATGGAAGTGGAGTGACGAATGTAAACGAGCTTTCCAGAAGAGCAAAGCATTGATCACATCAAAAGAGGTGTTGGCTCATTTCAACCCAGCACTACCAATTCGGTTGGCGTGTGATGCATCACCCTATGGCATTGGAGCGGTGCTGTCGCACAAATTCCCGGATGGCTCGGAGAGGCCAGTAGCCTTTGCGTCTCGGTCACTAACCTCAGCTGAGCGTAACTACGCCCAGATTGACAGGGAGGCCCTCAGCCTAGTGTGGGGAGTGAAAAAGTTCAATCACTATCTGCACGGGCAGAAGTTCACCTTGCTGACTGACCACTAACCACTTGTCTCCATCTTTAATCCAAAGAAGGGCGTTCTGGTGATGACTGCGTAACGGCTACAAATATGGTCCCTTTTTCTAGGGGCGCACCAATATGAAATCGAGTATAAGGGCACGAAACAGCATGGAAACGCTGATGGGCTATCACGCCTGCCACTGCCTACTGCGGAGGAAGCACCAGCAGTGGATCCTGTCGAAATATTTCATTCGACTATAATTGAATGCTTGCCAGTAACTAACGCTGGTATAGAGAAGGGGACCCGAAATGACCCGACACTGTCTCGGGTATATGATTTGACGGTGAAGGGATGGCCAGCACATGGCGACTCACTGTTGCCAGCATTCTCATCCAGAAGAGAACAGCTGTCAGTATGCCAGGGGACCTTGATATGTGGATCCCGAGTGGCAATTCCACCCAAGTTAAGGGAGAGAGTGCTCAATGAGCTTCACGAAGGTCACCTGGGAGGGGTGAAAATGAAAAGACTTGCTAGGGCTTATGTGTGGTGGCCAGGGAAAGATCAGCAAATCGAGGACCTGACAAAGAGCTGCTCAGGATGCCAGAAGGTCCAAAATGCAATGCCACATGCCCCTCTACACCCATGGGAGTGGCCCTCATCTCCATGGCAACGGGCGCATATTGATTTTGCTGGTCCATTCATGGACTCAATGTTTTTAATAGCCGCGGATGCGCACTCGAAATGGCCTGAGGTGATCAAAATGTCCTCCACCACCACGGAGAAAACTATTGCAGTCCTACGGACCATTTTTGCCAGGAACGGCTTGCCAGAGCAGATTTGCTCTGATAATGGACCACAGTTTGTGTCCGAAGAGTTTCGAAGATTTATGAAAAGGAATGGGGTAAGGCATTACACATCCGCCCCATATCATCCAGCCACAAATGGATTGGCTGAGAGGTTCGTACAAACCTTTAAAAAAGCAGTAAAGGCCATGTGCGATGACGACATTCCACTGCAGCATAAGGTGGACAATTTCCTGTTAGCCTACAGAAATGCGACACATGCAGTCACCAACCAGGCCCCGGCCATGATGTTCTTTAACCGAAGGTTGAGATCGCGTCTGGATTTGCTCAGACCAAATGTACGAAGAGATGTTGAGAATAAGCAATTCCAGCACATCAATGAGAAGCCGACAAGGAGCTTCAATGTAGGGCAACCAGTCTTGGCCTGCGACTACCGAACAGAGAAATGGCAACCAGGAACGATATGCACACGGCAGGGGCCACTAATGTACACAGTGGATGTTGGGGAGAACATTGTGAGACGCCATGCTGACCAGATCCTAGAGTCACAGGAACGAGTCAACCCCATGTCTCGCCCATACGTACCTCGTGATGAACCCGACGTACAGGTAGCATCTACCCCAGAAACAATAGCATCGGAAGCGGATGAACCAACCGGCGACAGGGGGCCAGAATCACCTCCGCACCAAGAGCAAGACACTCGGGAAAGGCGCTATCCAGAAAGGATCAGGAAGCCTCCCCAAAGACTGAATTTATAAATAGACCATTTTCAGCTAATGTTGCATGTTAAAAGTGTTAATTGTAATTAGTTTGATATTTACTTGTTAAATGAGTGTTATGGTACTGTTAATCTAAAAGGGGAGGAATTGTAATGTATGTACCTTTAAGGGGAGAACTACTTTTTACAGCTTCTGTATACTGTAGTACCGGCAGTGACCACACCTGTATATAAACCCTGAGTAGTGATCTGTACAGTTAGTTCTAGAGTAACCCTCATTCAGTAAACACCTGTTGAATTGTTCCCTGCAGTCTTGTTGTCTAATTATTGAAGGACACAACAACAAGATACGCGGATCTAACAGATTTTGGGGTGTTGTTTTCAGGTTTTAGGGTCGTTTTGGCCCACAAAAAACAGCCAGATGGCTGCTGAAGGGTTCAGAGTGCCGGGCCCCTCAGAGGACAATATTCCCGAGAGGAATTTAATTAGGGGAGAAACTGTGGTGGGAAGGGGCAAAAAAATGCACAAAGATTTGGGCCGGGACCTCAGGAGGTTTGGTAAAGAAAATACGGTGGTGGTGCAGTGTGAAGATAAGAAGATTCGAGCCTGGGATATAATCCAGGCGGTTCATGAGGACTGTGGCGAGGGAAGCTGCTTTGCCTGCCGACCAAAGCCGAATGTGGGATTTGAGGTGACAGTCAGTGGCCGTGAGGAGGTGGAAAAACTGCTACTCAGTCTGAAAGTTGGTGAGAAATTCTTGGAGGTGACTCTGCTATATTCAGAGGAGGTGGTGGTTTCATTTTTGAACTTGCCTGTGTACATTGAGGACGAAGTGCTGAGCAAAAAGTTGGAGTCGTGGGACATTAAAATCTGTTCTGAAATAAAGAGGAGGTACTATCTGGGAACACGGGTAGCAGATGGAACCCGGTATGTAAAGGTGCAGTTCCCAGAGGGGGTGAGGTCTTTGCCGTACAGTATGAAGTTCGAGACACTGGAAGGAGTGCAGTACTTTCGTGTGCTGCACGATAACCAAGCAAAGGTGTGCTACTATTGTCTGGGACATGGCCAGCTCATAAGAAACTGTCCAGATTTGTATTGTTACAATTGCGGTGAGTCGGGACATATCGCTCGGAGCTGCAAGGCGGAGAGCTGTGGGGTTTGTCACAAAGGCCCCACCCGCTGTGAGTGTGTGGCAGAAGGGAGCGATATGAGTGATGAGGAGATGGGAGAAGGAGAAGGAGATGAGAGTGGAACGGCCGGAGGAGCGGTGCAGTCGGAGGACACAGCCGGTAAAATGAAGGAGAAAGGAGCACAGGAAGAGGCAGAGGATGGCGGAGTGGAGGACGGGATGGAGATGGCGGAAAACACGCCAAGTGCTGTGGAGGGGAACAAAGACAGCAGCGGGCAGCGAGGGTCGAGTGCAGACTCGAGCCTTAGTGCGGTTCGGCTCCCCCTGGGGAGTCTGGTGGCTGCGGGGGGAGAGGAGGTGGGAGCGGGGTGTGTGGTGGATGTGGGTGCTCCGGGGAGAGGCGGGGAGTCGGATATCTTGGTGAGCGGGAGGGGTCGGGGAGAGGGAGCAAGAGGCAGGAGCCTTAAAGGAACAGCAGGATGGGATCGGCGAGATAGAGACGTCAGAAGGGAACAATTTAGGTGCACCATTGTCCCATGGAGAGAGGGAACAGGGTGCAAGGGTCAGAGGTGGAGATGTGGTCGAAGGGAGCGGCACAGTGGGAGAAACTGCGATAGCAGGAAGACTCTCTGTGGGAGATGAAGTATCTGACGGGGAGCAGGATTATGTATCGGACGGGGAGCAGGCACAAGGGGTTGCAGAAGAGCTTGAGTGTGAGGAATTAGAGGGGGACAGAGACATGGAAGTCGGGGGTGGGGTGGCATCATGTGAAAAGGGAAAGGTTAGTGAGGGGCAGAAGGAAGGAGGAAGGGCAGCTCCTGGGCCCAAACTTAATGCAAGGAAGAGGCTGAAACAGCAGGGAAAGTTTAAACAGGAGGGGAAAAAGAGTCGGAGGCTGCAGGAAAAAGCAACAGCTGCCCGAGAAGTTGGGAAGGAGCATGTGAGGAGGGAAGGGCCAGAGATTAAATGATGGGGAGATTATCAGGCATACTTCCCTTCTTTGGAGCCATGATTACATTGGTCTCGATTAATGTGAACGGACTGAGGGGTGAGAAGAAATTGCAGCAGTTGTTGCAGGGTTTTAAAGGTACAGACTTGTGTCTGCAAGAAACCTTTTGGGATGAGGATATCCTAGAAAGAGTTCAGAAGGTTTGGAAGGGAGAGGTGTTTGCAAGTTGTGCAAACAATAACTGTAGAGGGGTGACTGTTTTGTTGAGTCCGTCCATAAAAGAGAACGTTGCCTTGATGGACAAGGACGCTGAGGGGAGATTTTTACTGCCAAGGGTAAAAATGGAGGGATTTAATTGTGATCTCTTTAATATCTATGCACCGAACGACCATTGCAAGCGTCATGAGTTTTTCGGGGGTTATTCACTGAAGCGGCAGAGGTGGAAAATCCTTGTATAGTGGGGGATTTTAATGTATTTTTATCTCGGATGGACATTTCAGCCCAGATGACCTTTAAGGATGATAACTCCAGAGGGATGATTGTAAAAATGATGGCAAATTTAAATTTGAGAGACTTATGGAGGGACTGGAACCCCATAAAAAGGGAGTTCTCCAGATCAGGTTGGGTGGGTGATGTTTTAAAACAGAGCCGAATAGATTTTGTGTTAATGCGGGAAGGGTTAAGTTCTGAGGTGATGGAGAGTTATTATAAAGAAGTATTTTTTAGTGATCACTCGGCTTTGGTTCTTAGAATTAGGAACAGCAGAGTTAAGATCGGTTCGGGGTGTGGATTTGAAACAATCAATACCTGAAAGAAATTGCTTATAAAGAAGGGATTATTTAAATATAATAAAGGATGCTCGGAAGGAACCTTTGTTTTTGAAAGAAAGAAGAGTTTGGTGGGATAATTTCAAATATGAGGTAAAAGTTTTTCGGTACGTTATGGGAAAAAGAGGGCGGCAGCTAACCAGCGTCGAGAAGAGAATATAAATAAAAGGTTTACGGATGTCTGTAAAGCAGTTGACGGAGGGGATAAGGGAGCGGAGACTAAGTTCCGGGTGCTAAAGGAAGAGTGGGAATTATTGCAAGCTGAAAAATGTGAGGGGGCCATTCTCCGTGCAAAGACTAGAGATGCATTGGAGGACGAAAGATGCACCAGATATTTTCTAGAGCAAGAAAAGCTGCGACAGAGATTATCGTTAATTGAAGAGTTGAAGGTTGGGGATAAGATCATTCATGAAAGTGAGGAGATTTTAGAGGCGGCTAGCAGCTTTTATCAAGAGTTATATACTGAAGAAGACATTTCCAATTTGGCGATGGAGAAGGTTACTGCTTTTATTGAAGAGGGTTTAAAGGAGGATGAGAGAAGCATATGTGACAAAGAAGTAGGATTAGCGGAAATAAAAGTAGCAATAAGTGGAATGAAGGGGGGGAAAAGCCCAGGGTCCGATGGACTAAGTGCAGAATTTTATAAAGAATTTTGCGAGATTTTAAGTCCATTGCTCTTAGAAGTTTTTAAGGAAATTAAAATTGAGGGAAGCCTGGCCCCATCTATGAGGAGAGGGATCATAAGCTTAGCTTATATAAAAATAAAG
Organism: Somniosus microcephalus; assembly: GCF_052327205.1. NCBI lineage: Eukaryota > Metazoa > Chordata > Chondrichthyes > Squaliformes > Somniosidae > Somniosus > Somniosus microcephalus. Next base: position 136,872,763 of record NC_140999.1, on the reverse strand, counting down.
GGGATAGACGGGATCTGAAGAATTGGAGGCCCATCACATTATTAAATGTGGATTATAAGATCTTGGCGAGGGTTATGGCAAATCGTTTGAAGGAGGTGTTACCGCAGATAATTTGGCCCTCTCAGTCCTATGGAGTCAAAGGCTGGGACATCGCAGACTCTGTGGTCTCAATCCGAGATGCGATAGAGCTCATGGAAGAGAGTGGGAGGGAGGCTTATGTATTAAAGATAGATCAAGAGAAAGCCTTTGATAGAGTCTCTCATGAGTATTTATTGAAGGTTTTGGAAGCATTTGGTTTCAAGGAAAATTTCATTCAGTGGATAAGGATTTTTTATTCAAACATATTTAGCTGTGTTAAATGTAATGGTTTTTTATCCAAGTATTTTCCGATACAGAGATCAGTGAGACAGGGTTGTCCCCTGTCCCCATTGTTGTACACATTGGTAGCAGAACCATTAGGTTACATGATGCGAAAGAAACAAGGTGTAGTTGGGATTGTGGTCCCCAGTTCTGGGCTGGTGTCGGTGATACACCAATATGCAGATGACACAACCTTAACATTGAGAAATGGGGAGTCAGTGAGGAAAGCTATGGATGTAGTGGAGGAATATTGTAGAGCTTCAGGAGCCAGAGTGAATTATAGTAAGTCCCAATGCCTGGTTGCAGGGAGGGGTAGGGGGGGATGGTTGGGGGAATGTCCCTTTAAGGTGGTGGAGGTTTTGGAAGTTCTGGGGGTGCCTATGGGGTGCAAGAAAGACAGGGATGAAGTGGATCGATTAAATTGGGAACCAAAGGTTATGAAAATTAAAAAGATTTTGGGAAGATGGGAAAGAAGGTGGTTGAAAGTGCAAGGAAGAGCGACAGTGGTGTCTGCCCTCCTGCTATCTAAGCTATGGTACTTATTGACGGTGGAGGATATTCCTGAGTGGGCGGAAAGGTCCATCCGAGAGGCTTGTGTGAGGTTTTTATGGGAAGGGAAACCAGCCTTGGAGGCTTACAATACCATAATTGGACGGAGAAATCAGGGAGGACTCAATTTCCCAGATATTGATTTGAAGAAAAAATCCTTTAGAATCAAATGGGTGAAGAGATTTCTTCAGAAGTCAAATACAAGTTTTTGGAAGAGTTGTTTGGAGCATTTTTTTAAACGAAGTGGGATAGGAGGGCAGGGGATATTGTATATGGAATACAATAATATGTTTTTGAAATCGATTAAACTTCTCCCTAGGTTTTATAAGGGGGTTGTAGAGACTTGGGCCCAATTTTTAAAAGTGTGCAGTTTATGCCCAAGGGGGCTGAGGAATTTTTAGAACAGCCCTTATTTTTAAACAGGTGGGTCAACATCGAAGGAGAAGTTTTATTTAATCAAGCTTTTATAAAAGCTGGGATTGTATCTGTGAAAGATGTATTATACGAGGTGATTCCAGGTTGGTTGCCGGAAGCGATAGTGAGGGACATGGTGTGGGATGAGGATCAGGAGGTAGAGGAAAAAGCAATAGGAATCATGTATGAGAAGATTGTGAGGGCAATGCCACAGGATTGGATGGAAGAAATAAATGCGGAAATCTCCAAAGGAAGTAAAATGCGTCCTGCTTTTCCAAGCTTTGTACTGGAGAAAGGGGAAGAGTTGGTCCAATTTGACAACTGTAATACTCGAGGTATTTAGAGAATGGAGATTCAAGACACCTGCTGGTCAGGAGTTTTGGCAGAGTATATACCCACAGCTGGACTTCAACAGGATTTGGAAGGGAGTGTGGGTGAATGTTAAATGTCCAGAGTGGATTGAACTGGATTTCAAATTGGCTCATAACCGGATTTTTACCATGATGGTGTTGTGCAAGATTGGGCGAGTGGAGGCGGCAAATTGCCCAGTGTGTGGGACACGGGATGAGACTCTGTCCCATTTACTGGTGTTATGTCCACAGTTAAATGACTTTAAGTACTATGTTCGACAGTTGTGTGAAGCTTTTTTGCTGGGTGGGGACCGAAGAGCGAGAATGGGAATCCCGTGGGACTCAATTTTGAAATGGGGATTGCAGGAGAGTCTGCCCAAGTCTAGTGGCGCGGCAATTAATTTAATGTTCAGTTTGGCTAGATTTGTGATTGTGCAAAGAAGGAATGCTCTGTTTTTTAAGGGGAGGAGAATCAATCTAAAAGAGTATTTAAATATAAGCTAAAAGATCATTATAAGGCTCTGTGGATGTTTTATTCAGAAAGGAATTTAAGGATAGTATTTTACAACCAATTTTTAAAGTACAATCGATTAATATATGTTACAGGAGACAAATTAAACTTCAGGTTTTGATGTTAAAATGTGGTGGCGGAATGGCTGTGCAGAGCGGCGGAATTGATTTGTATCATACAATGAAATGATCAAGATGTTGTAAATGTTCTTAATGTTCAATAAAAAATTTTTTTTTTTTTTAAAAATGGGTAGCAAACTCGCATCTGAGTCAGACGGTTATGGGTTCAAGCCCCACTCCAGGTACTTGAGCACATAAAACTAGGCTGACACTCCAGTAGAGTGCTGCACTGTCGGAGGTGCTGTCTTTCAGATAAGATGTTAAACTGAGGCCCTGTCTGCCCTCTCAGGTGGATGTAAAACATCCCATGGCACTATTTTGAAGAAGAGCAGGGGAGTTGACATGAATCTTGCCATTCATGTAGAAATGACTTATGAAATATACTGGACGGCCTGCTGGTGGCGCTGTCCAGGGAGAGTATAAATACTCAGGCACGGGTGGGCCCAGCTTGCTCAGGACATTTTGTAAACAGGAACTAGTGAAGGACAACTAGATTTCCATGTTGTGAAACAGTTGATTAAAGCCTTGTTTAATACCCTGACCAAGTGCCTAGTAGTTTTCTTATGTCAATTTAATCGACTGTTTGCTGCTCCACGCTCTGAGTGGTTTTGGGAACAGATGGCTATGACTCAAACGGTAGAAGGGAACCAGAGGTAGTAATCAATCCATCATGGAGAAACTACTCTGACCCGCCTGTCTTGACCTGGACCCGAATTCACCTACAACGGCTAAGGTATGGAAACACTGATATCGTACCTTCAGCAACTTCCTCAGGGTGTGTCGTGAAAATGTTCCTGATAAGTTAGAGATACTTGCCAATTATGTATCCCCTCATGTGTTTGACTATATTGAAGACTGTGTAGACTATGACTCCGCTATCCAAATACTACAGCAACTATATGTTAAGGCCCCAAACAAAATTTTTGTTTGGCATCTACTGGCCACAACTCGACAACAACCCGGGGTATCACTTGATGAATTCCTTCAAAAGCTTCACAGGCTCAGCAAGGATTGTAATCTCAAAGCTGTCTCAGCTGAGCAGTACCAGGAGGAGTTAATTCGTGATTCCTTCATTAACGGAATTGCGTCTCCTTTCATATGCCAGCGTCTGTTGAAGAATAAAACCCTCAAGTTACAAGCTGCCTATGACCAGGCATGTTCTCTGGACTTAGCAAAAAAAATGCAGATGCCTATCTTTTACCGCGTGCACGGACTGCTGCCATCACTTTTGGTGACTCCTCCAGTGGGCCTCGGGCGGAAGCCCTCACTGATGACTACTCTATCTTAGCCAATGACGACCCTATCCTAGAAGCCCTCACTGATGACGTCCCTACCCTAGCAGCATCTTGGCAATCTGGAAGGAAGTGTTTCTTCTGTGGAGGTGCATTCCACTACAGGAAATTTTGTTCTGTTCGTAACGCAACCTGCAGTCATTGCAGTAAGAAAGGTCACTTTTCTAAGGTATGTCAGTCAAGAGCCTCTGTTAGTAAGAAAGGTCACTTTTCTGAGGTATACCGGTCAAGAGCCCATGTTAGTTTTGCTGCTGGTACCTTTAAAACTGCTCCTCCCCCAAGAGCCACTACTAAGGTTACAGCTGCTATCTATAAAGCTGCTCCTCCCCCAAGAGCCACTACTAAGGTCACAACTGTCAAGGGTAAAACTGCTCCTCCTCCCATCACAGCTGTTTTTCCCCAAAGCCTGTCCCATGCAGCCATGAAGGTTTCAGTAAATGGACACATTTTGAGTGCACTAATCGACTCATGCAGCTTTGACAGCTTTATCAGTGAGCAGGCTGTCAGTAAGTTAAAACTGCGTATTTACCCCTCAGACAGGGAAATTGCAATGGCTCTGACGACACTGACAACCAACTCTTCCGGCTTTTGTCTTGTCGACCTTATTCTCAATGGCCGCACTTATTCCTCCACCCGGCTCGGGGTGTTCAAAATCCTATGCAGTGATGTGCTCCTGGGACAGGATTTCCAGAAACAACACATAAGTCCTAGCTATGCCTGCCTTTTCGTGGGCTATGTGGAACAATCTTTGTTCCAGTCCTACTCAGGTCCCCTCCCTCACCTCTTTTTCCGATTCATTGATGACTGTATCGGTGCCGTTTCCTGCTCTCGCCCCGAACTAGACAATTTCATTCACTTTGCCTCCAATTTCCACCCTTCCCTCACCTTCACATGGTCCATCTCTGACTCTTCCCTTCCCTTCCTCGACTGAGTTGACACGGCCCTCGACCGTGTTCGTTCTATCTCCTGCACTTCTGCCCTCACCCCTGCCCCTCCCTCCCGGAACCACGATAGGGTTCCCCTTGTCCTCACCTTTCACCCCACCAGCCTCCACATTCAACGGATCATCCTCTGCCATTTCCACTACCTCCAAAGTGATCCCACCACCAAACGCATCTTCCCCTCCCCTTTCAGCATTCCGTAGGGACCGCTCCCTCCGAGACACCCTAGTCCACTCCTCTATCACCCCAAACAGCCCTTCCCCTTCGCCTGGCACCTTCCCGTGCAAGCGCAGGAGATGTAACACCTGCCCCTATACCTCCCCCCTTCCCACTGTCCAGGGCCCCAAACACCCCTTCCAGGTGAAACAGCAATTTACTTGTACTTCTTGCAATCTAGTATACTGTATTCGCTGCTCACGATGCGGTCTCCTCTACATTGGGGAGACCAAACGCAGATTGGGTGACTGCTTTGCGGAACACCTCCATTCAGTCTGTAAGGGTGACCCCGAGCTTCCGGTCGCCTGTCATTTTAATTCACCACTCCATTCCCACTCGGACCTCACTGTCCTTGGCCTCTTGTATTGTTCCACGGAAGCTCAACGTAAACTCGAGGAACAGCACCTCATCTTCCGATTAGGCACTTTGCAGCCTTCCGGACTCAATATCGAGTTCAACAATTTCAGATCATAACCTCGGCCCCTATTACTTTTTTACTTATAATTTTTTCCACCCCTTTGTTTTGGGTCTTCCTTTCCGCCCCCCCCCCCCCGCCTTTCCTTTTGTTTCTCTCTCCCACCTGGCAGCTGTCTCCTATCCTGCCAGTACACTTCACACCTAATCTCAGCTGTCTTTTGTCTCCACTGGCTCATTACCATCTCGTCTGGTTTCCAATACCTTTTATTGTCTCTTTTACTTCTTTTGTTCGATCGCAGCCCTGCGTTCGATCTATTTTCTTTTCTTTCCAGTTTTGAAGAAGGGTTTCGACCCGAATCGTCAACTCAAATTTCTCTCCACGGATGTTGCCTGACCTGCTGAGTTTTTCCAGCAATTTCTGTTGTTATTTTACATAAGACTTACTTTTGAGTTTGGAGGGTCAAAACCGGAGCTTACTATTTCCAAAGTACCATTTTGTGTGCTTTTGGCGGCTTCCCTTGACGAACCCTCCTTGTTTGCCAATCTTTCCCCCTGATGTAAGCCCATAGTCACTAAATCACGATGTTTCAGCCAAGATGATCTATCCTTTATCGAGGCAGAGATCTCTCGCCTTCTAGCTGACGGTATCATTGAGCCATGTTCATCTTCCTGGCGGGCTCAAGTCATCGTTGTTAAAAATCCTCTGAAGCAACACAAGAAATGCCTTTGCATCGATTACTCGCAAACTATTAACCAGTATACCGACCTGGATGCCTACCCACTACCACGCATCGATGACATGGTTAATAACCTTGCCAACTACAAGGTATTTTCAACTTTTGACTTAAAGAGCGCATACCATGAAGTACCGTTGAAGGAATCTGACTAAAAGTATACGGCCTTTGAGGCCAATGGTCGGCTTTACCAGTTTTACCGCCTTCCATTTGGGGTCACCAATGGGGTGGCCATCTTCCAATGGGCAATGGATAGCCTAGTCAAACAGGAGAACTTAACAGACAATTTTCCATATCTGGATAATACCACCATTGCTGGTCATGACCAGAAAGAGCATGATGCCAACCTCCAGAGATTTCTTGACGTTCTCCGTCGTCGCAACTTAACCTTAAATGAGTCCAAATCTGTGAAATCAGTACCATCAGTCAACATCCTTGGCTACTGGGTGGTCAATGGTGTCATCAAACCGGATCCGGAGCGACTTTGTCCACTGCAGGAGCTCCCTCCTCCTACGAATCTCGGCTCTCTTCGTCGGGCCCTCGGCATGTTCACCTATTATGCGAAGTGAATACCCCACTTTTCCAACAAGATCCAGCCCCTGCTTCACACAAAGTCATTTCCATTGAAGGCAATGGCTATTTCAGCTTTTGACCTCCTCAAGCAACAACTGGAAAAAGCCACGCTTCATTCCATCGATGAAAATCTCCCTTTCGTGGTCGAGTGCGATGCATCGGATGTGGCGATCTCGGCTACCTTGAATCAAGGTGGTCGACCCGTTGCATTTCTGTCCAGAACTTTGCAGGGTAGCAAGAAGGAGGCTACGGCTATTATCGAAGCAGTACGTAAATGGAGTCATTTTCTCGCTCGTCGCCATTTCACGCTTATAACCGATCAGCGCTCCGTGGCCTTTATGCTGGATAACAGGAAACGCACTAAGATCAAGGATAACAAAATACAACTCTGGAGGATGGAATTGGCAACCTTTGGCTACACCATACATTATCGACCCGGCAAAGAGAATGTGGCCCCGGATACCCTCACGCATGCATTCTGCTCTTCCATGTCAACTTCGACTCTTGCGGATTTTCATACTGACTTATGCCATCCTGGCGTTACCAGTATGTTACACTTTGTGCGATCTAAAAATCTCCCATTTTCTACGGAAGGCGTGAGAAGAACATGCTCCACTTGTAGAATTTGCACGGAATTAAAACTGCAATTCTTCCCTCCGTCGGATGGCTCACTCATACACACTACACAGCCTATGCAGCGACTCAGCATTGACTTTAAAGGGCCACTGCCTTCCTCAATGCGAAACACCTACTTGCTTACTATGGTGGACAAATATTCACGCTTTCCCTTTGCTTTCCCCTGCCCCAATATGCTTACTTCCACAGTGATCAAATGCCTCGATCAGGTCTTTTCCCCTTGCGGTATGGCCAATTTCATCCACTCTGATCGGGGTCCCTCCTTCATGTCAAGCGAACTCAAAAGTTATCTTTCCCAACGGGGAATCGCCACAAGTAGAATGACACCGTATCATCCTATTGGAAATGGACAGGTTGAGAGATACAACGCTGTCATTTGGAACGCTGTTCGTCTTACACTGAGGTCACACAACCTATCAGACCAGCAGTGGGAAACTATGCTCCCTGATGCATTGCATTCCATCAGGTCTCTTCTTTCTACATCCACCAATGCTACACCTCACGAACGATTCTTCGGGTTCTAGCGTTACTCCACTCATGGGAAGTCCCTACCATCATGGTTGGCAGCTCCTGGCCCCGTGCTGCTCTGAAGATTTGTCCGATCCTCTAAGAATGATCCCCTTGCTGACGAAGTGGAACTGATGGATGTCAATCCCACGAACGCATACGTGCGGTACCCTGATGGCCAGAGATCCGCAGTGTCACTTCGGGATCTGGCTCCCTGCCCAACCGGTCCCACGGACCCAATCGATGGTGGGACCCGTATCAATGACGCCGATACCCTGCGCTCCTCTGAGGATGATGCCCTACCCAGGACGTCAAGGGGTCTGCCAGCTATTCCGCCGGATCAACCCGGGGAACAGAGCGCTCCCCGCGGGATGGCCACCCGAAGCCAGGACGGCGGTCAGTCACCAACTACTGGGCAGGGTGAAGCCAGCTCTGTGCCTGTGGGGGCCCGCACCCAGAACCACGATCTCCCCAGTCCCCCTCCGGCCGATCAAGGCAACATGGACTCTGCCAGCCCACTGATACGAACTAAGTGACCCAGGGACCAAAACACGGTCCGAGGAGACGTGCCTTCCGGCCACCAACAGATATCCGAACGCACCTGGAGCCACAATCTGCCCAGTCCCCCTCAGGTCGATCAAAGCGACACGGACTCTGCCAGCCCGCTGGTATGAGCTAAGTGACCCAGGGACTAAAACACGGTCTGAGGAGACGTGCCTTCCGACCACCGATGGAGATCCAAATGACTGCGGCTAATCTTAGTCCAACTAATTTGGTAGAAAGAAGCCACCGGACTTCCAATCTTTCAGGCGGGAAGAATGACATGAATCTTGGCATTCATGTAGAAATGACTTATGAAATATACTGGGTGGCCTGCTGGTGGTGCTGTCCAGGGAGAGTATAAATACTCGGGCACGGGCCCAGCTTGTTCAGGACATTTTGTAAACAGGAACTAGTGAAGGACAACTAGACTTCCATGTTGTTAAGCAGTCGATTAAAGCCTTGTTTAATACTCTGACCAAGTGCCTAGTGGTTTTCTTATGTCAGGAGTTATCCCTGGTATCCTGGCCAATATTTATCCTTCAATCAACATAACAAGAAAAACAGATTATCTGGTCATTATCACATTGCTGTTTGTGGGAGCTATCTGTGCGCAAATAGGCTGCCACATTACAGCCGTGACTACACTCCAAAAGTACTTCATTGGCTGTAAAGTGCTTTGAGACATCTGGTGGTCATGAAAGGCGCTATATAAATGCAAGTCTTTCTTTTAAAGTTGCGAGTTCACTTCCAGCAGGGCATGCACTGGGTGCAGTCTACCTCCAGCCAGGTGTGAAGCCACATTTTCAAAGTTCACAGGCTACTTGTAAATTATTGTCCCCTCGAGACTTTATAAGCAAATTTTTCAGTGCTATTAATGTTAGGGGAAAGCAGAAGCTCCTGCCTGCTTTCTTCTTCCAACATTCAAAATTAGGGGTAAATTTAGCTAGTTCCACCTTGAAAGAGTCAGGGAGAGAGTTCTGCCCACTGTCCTGACCCTGCATGATGCCCGTCCAGTTTTCTTGGTCAAGTGTCATTATGTATTTATGACTGCCTCCTGGGGGACTTCTGCCAGCAAGTGGGAGCCTGCCAGTGTTCCGCGGAGAGCCCGGATGGTGCTGCTGTAGGACTGCCACTGGAGCATCTGAAGAGGCTGGGGAACAGTGCAGTGGCTGAAGGACCTGGCCGAGACCAAGGCCTCCAGCAAGGAAGTAATCGGAGGAAGAGGAGGCCTCGAAAAGGTCCTCTCCCTTTCTTTGTTGCATGTGGGGCCATTCCCGCTGTTACTCCGAACCTACTGCCAGAATTTACCTCTGTGTCCTGGAGGACAGAAGTGGACTGGAGGCAGATGGGCCTGGTGTACCAGTTCTGATAAAGGGTCAAAATATTAGCCGATGATTGATCTGCTGTGAGCTTGCTGCATGTTTTCAATAGATTTAAGTATTACAGAATATGTATGTGTATGAAGATGGTGAAGTGGAGTTCAGAACCAAAAGTGATATGAAAGTTTGGTTTCGCTGAAATAATGTAATCGTTATGATCATTCAACTAAAACTAAGGTCTCAATAGTGCTTTCTCACCACCTTCTGCCGAAAGAATTCCAGTACCTGGAATAACCTCTCAATAACATTAGAGATGGTTTAGGATCATGATTGTTTTAAAATCTACCTCGTAAGCTTCTAGAAGCAAGTTGTATTTATAATCCCTGTTAATTGCAAATGATTTTTTTTGTGGCTGGAAGACCAAAGTTGGATCCAGTATGTGGAAACCACATTGTTTGTGTTTGAGTGCAGAAGAATTTAGTGGGATTACTTCAACTTGTCACAATCTGTTAAAAATGACTGTAAGAACTGTGCTAAAATATTAACTGCTGAGTGCATTAAGACTACTTCACACAAGTTTTTAAATCATATTTACCATGTTAGGAAAATATACAAAAAAAAGAAAAGAACAGTCACTCAAGGTCATGCATTTCTAAGTTAATCTAGACAGTATTACAGAAGTTTTTTTTTTCTTTATATTTGTTCCTGGGATGTGGGCGTCGCTGGCAAGGCCAGCATTTATTGCCCATCTCTAATTGTCCTTGAGAAGGTGGTGGTGAGCCGCCTTCTTGAACCACTGCAGTCTGTGTGGTGAAGGTACTCCCACAATACTGTTAGGTAGGGAGTTCCAGGATTTTGACCCAGCGACGATGAAGGATCGACGATATATTTCCAAGTCAGGATGGTGTGTGACTTGGAGGGGAACTTGCAGGTGATGGTGTTCCCATGCGCCTGCTGCCCTTGTCCTTCTAGGTGGAAGAGGTTGCAGGCTTGGGAGGTGCTGCTTAAGAAGCCTTGGCGAGCTGCTGCATTGCATCTTGTAGATGGTACACACTGCAGCCACGGTACACCGGTGGTGGAGGGAGTGAATGTTTAAGGTGGTGGATGGGGTGCCAATTAAGCGGGCTGCTTTGTCTTGGATGGTGTCGAGCTTCTTGAGTGTTGTTGGAGCTGCACTCATCCAGGCAAGTAGAGAGTATTCCATCACACTCCTGACTTGTGCCTTGTGATCGTGGAAAGGCTTTGGGGAGTCAGGAGGTGAGACACTCACCACAGAATACCTAGCCTCTGACCTGCTCTTGTTGCCAAAGTATTATGTGGCTGGTCCAGTTAAGTTTCTGGTCAATGGTGACCCCCCAGGATATTGATGGTGGTGGTTTTGGCAAATGTCAAGGGGCGGTGGTTAGACACTCGCTTGTTGGAGATAGTCATTGTCTGGCACTTGCGTGGCGCAAATGTTACTTGCCACTTATCAGCCCAAGCCTGAATATCGTCCAGGTCTTATTGCATGTGGGCATGGACTGCTTCATTATCTGAGGAGTTGCGAATGGCACTGAACACTGTGCAGTCATAAGAGAACATCGCCATTTCTGACCTTATGTTGGAGGGAAGTTCATTGATGAAGCAGCTGAAGATAGTTGGGCCGAGGACCCTGCCCTGAAGAACTCCTGCAGCGCTGTCCTGTGGCTGTGATGATTAACCTCCAACCACCACAACCATCTTCCTTTGTGCTAGGTATGACTCCAGCCAGTGGAGAGTTTTTCCCCCAATTCCCATTGACTTCAGTTTTACTAGGGCTACTTGATGCCACACTCGGTCAAATGCTGCCTTGATGTCAAGGGCAGTCACTCTTATCTCACCTCTGGAATTCAGCTCTTTCGGCCATGTTTGGACTAAGGCCGTAATGTGGTCTGGAGCTGAGTGGTCCTGGCGGAACCCAAACTGGGCATCAGTGAGCAGGTTATTGGTGAGTGAGTGCCACTTGATAGCACTGTCGACGACACCTTCCATCACTTTGCTGATGATTGAGAGTAGACTGATTGGGCTGTAATTAGCTGGATTGGATTTGTCCTGGTTTTTAACGACAGGACATACCTGAGCAGTTTTCCACATTGGCGGATAGATGCCAGTGTTATAGCTTTACTGGAACAGCTTGGCTAGTGGCGCGGCTGGTTCTGGAGCACAAATCTTCAGCATGACAGCCGGGATGTTGTCATGACCCACAGCTTTTGCTGTATCCAGTGCGCTCAGCCGTTACTTGATATCACTTGGAGTGAATTGAATTGGCTGAAGACTGGCTTCTGTGATGGTGGGGACCTCAGGAGGAGGCCGATATGGATTATCCACTCAGCACTTCTGGCTGAAGATGGTTGCAAACGCTTCAGCTTTTTCTTTTGCACTCACATGCTGGGCTCCATCATCATTGAGGATGGGGATATTCATTGGATTTACAAAAGGTAAATCGTGCTTGACTAATCTACTGGAATTTTTTGAGGATGTAACTGGTAAAATAGATAAGGGAGAACCAGTGGATGTGGTGTATTTGGATTTTCAGAAGGCTTTTGATTAGGTCCCGCCTAAGAAATTAGCATGTTGTAGGAATGTCTAGTTCCTATCCAAAGACTGAGGTCCACTCAGGCGCTTAAACAAAACGAAGTTTAATGGAAACTAACAGGTTTAAACAAGTAACTACAGGAGAACATCGAGTGTAGGTCTATTCAGTTCGGAGGCTCCACGAGGACTGCTGGCTGGTCCCGTGGTTGACATCATGACGTCATTATGTTCTTCCCGCCAGTGGGGATCACGTGATGTACGGCGTGACGTCATCGCGTTTACCCGCGCTGTTAAAGTAATCATGCTCTATACAAGTAAACAGTATACATAAAGATACAGACTCAGGCTGTAGCTAACATGTTGTTAAAGGGAATTATATACAAATGGTCTGAGTCCTTTAGTGGCTCCGCCACATGCGGCCCCCCAGAATTGCCTTTAACAGCAAAAGTGAGATGGCGAGGAGGCCTGACAAGCCTGTCCGAGCAACTTCTGTAACTCTGAAGTGGAAGCTGATGGCCGGTGGTCGGGCTGTCGGGCGGTTGTGGTGGAGCTGGCACAGCGACTGTGGGCGGTCGGCCCCGTTTTGGCGGTTGAGCGATTTTGACTGGGCTGTCCAGGTCTAAATGCGCCGGCTTTAGCCGGTCAACCGATATGTGGTCCGGTTTACCTCCGATATCGACCGCAAAGGATTTGTCTCCCGGCTCTATGACGCGGAAGGGAACAGTGTATGGAGGCTTGAGTGGGTCCCGGTGAGTGTTGTGGCGGATAAACATGTACTCGGCGCTTTTCAGCTCAGTTGGGACGTGGGAGCTCTGTAAGCCGTGATGTGACGTAGGCACTGGAGTGAAACATCTGGCCGCTTCCTGGTGGCTGACGAGTTGCTGGGATGTGGACCATGGCTCTGTTGGAGATGGGAGGAAATCCCCTGGTACTCGTAGTGGTTGGCCATATACGAGTTCCGCCGAGGAGGATTGTAAATCTTCTTTGGGCGGCGTACGAAGACCCAAAAGGACCCAGGGAAGTCTGTCCACCCATCCCGCGCCTTGAAGACTGGCCCGCAGAGCGGCTTTGAGCGACCTGTGGAATTGCTCGCAGAGGCCGTTCGCCTGTGGATGATAGGCGGTGGTGCGATGTAGTTTGGTGCCGAGCCCCTGAGCCACAGCGTTCCAGAGCTCAGAGGAAAACTGCGGTCCACGATCGGAAGAGATGTCCGCCGGTATGCCGAAACGAGCAACCCAAGAGAAGATGAAAGCTCTGGCCACGTCTGCCGAAGTGGTAGAAACCAAAGGAACTGCCTCTGGCCATCTAGTGGTGCAGTCTACCATTGTGAGGATGTGTGTAAAACCTTGAGAAGGTGGAAGCGGCCCTACGAGGTCCACATTCACGTGGTCGAATCGACGCTCCGGAACAGTGAAGGTGGCCAATGGAGCTTTTGCATGACGCTGCACCTTGGCCTTCTGGCAGACCACGCAGGTGTTGGCCCAGTCGCGGACATCCAGGTGCATACCCCTCCAGATGAATTTTGACGACATCAGCCTTTGCGAGGCCCTCATGCCAGGGTGTGACAAACCGTGTATGGCGTCAAACACTTTTCTGCGCCAGGCGACTGGAACTATAGGGCGGGGAACTCCCATGGAGACGTTGAAAAGTAGCGTGGTGCCTGCGGCATGGAATTTGACGTCGGCCGCCTGGAAGCTAAAGGGGCTGGTCCTGTATGCTTGGACCTCCGGGTCTGAGGCTTGATCTGCAGCCATGAGGGCATAGTCAATTCCGAGTTGGACTGCGTGCACAGTCACGCGGGAGAGACAATCCGCCACCAGGTTGTCTTTGCCGGACACATGCTGAATGTCCATGGTGAATTCTGAAATGATCGTCAGGTGACGTTGTTGCCGAGCTGACCACGGTTCGGCGGTCTTGGCCATAGCGTACGTTAGTGGCTTGTGGTCCACGTAAGCCGTGAACGGACGTCCCTCTAGTAAGAACCGGAAATGGCGGATGGCTAGGAAAAGGGCCAGCAACTCCCGGTCGAAAGTGCTGTACTTTCTTTCGTTTTGCCGTAGTTGACGGCTGAAAAATGCAAGCAGTTGCCACGTCCCATTCACCCACTGTTCCTGCACTGCGCCAATTGCGTAGTCCGACGCGTCGGTGGTAAGGGCAATGGTGGCACCTGGAAGCGGGTGCGCCAGCATGGTTGCGTTGGCCAAGGCGCCTTTGGTGTCGACGAACGCCCGGTCCATTTTGGCTGTCCAGCTGATCGGATCCTTACCGGACTTGGCCTTGAGGGCCCCGTACAAGGGCTGCATAAGCAGACCCACCTTAGGGACGAACCGATGATAAAAATTTACCATCCCGAGGAACTTCTGTAGGGCCTTGACAGTCTGCGGGCGCGGGAAAGATATAACCGCCTCGACCTTCGTCTGTAAGGGAATTGCGCCGTCTGATGTAATGCGGTGGCCCAAGAAATCAATCCGCTGCAGGCCGAACTGGCACTTGGCCGGGTTGATAATCAAACCGTGTTGACTGAGGCGTGTGAAGAGGGTACGCAAATGGCAGAAGTGCTCCTCTTTGCTAGGGCTGGCGATGAGGATGTCGTCGAGGTAGACGAAGAGGAATTTTAGGTCCTGAAGCACGGAGTCCATTAAGCGCTGGAAAGCCTGTGCAGCGTTCTTTAAGCCAAACGGCATTCGCAGAAACTCAAACAGGCCGAATGGAGTGATGACTGCGGTTTTCGGGACGTCTTGCGGGTGCACGGGGACCGGGTGCTAACCGCGGACGAGGTCGACTTTTGAAAAAAAGGTATTTCCTGCCAAATGGGCCGAGAAATCTTGGATATGCGGGATCGGGTACCGATCAGGAGTAGTGGCGTCATTCAGGCGTTGGTTGTCACCGCATGGCCGCCATCCGCCGCCGAGTTTCGGAACAATGTGGAGAGGCGAAGACCAGGGACTGTTCGACCGGTGAATAATCCCCAGCCGCTCCATCGTGTCGAACTCCACTTTCGCAGCCACGAGCTTGCAGGGTTTGAGTCGACGGGCCCTTGCGTAAACCGGGGGGCCGGTGGTGGTGATGTGATGTTCCACACCATGTTTTGTAGCTGAGGAGGAGAAAGTGGGCCTGGTCAGATCGGGGAACTCTCTGAGGAGCCGAGTGAAGTCGTCTGGAGGTGGGAACGCACAGAAGACAGTGGGCGGCATGGCGTTACCGCGGTGGCATGGGATGGAGTGGAACTTGGCCGCATTGATCAACCGGTGGTGCCTGACATCGACCAGGAGGCCATTGGCGCACAAAAAATCCACCCCAAGGATAGCCTGTGTGACTTTGGCCGTGATGAATTCCCAGTGGAAATGCTGGCCGCCAAAACACACCTGGACCCGCCGCCTTCCGAAGGTCTGAACGGCCGCACCATTAACCGCCGCGAGGGCGGGGCCGTGGCCCCCAGCTAGTATATCGAGATTTGACGCAGATAGGATGCTACACTGCGCCCCGGTGTCGCAAAGGAAATGTCGACCAGATAGGGAGTCGGTGATGAAAAGAAGCTTCCTTGAATCTCCGATGGCCATCGCAGCCGTGGGGCGCTCGTTAGACCCGGTCCTCCTTCGCCAGGGTGGCTGTAGATGTTTTTTTTTATGTGCGAAAAACTACAGGGAGGGCGGCAGCATCTTGCTTTCGCACCAAAACAGGCGTGGTAAAAGCACAACCCCGCTGATTGAGGAGCTGGAGCAGTGTCTGTGGGGGATGGGCGCCTCGTAGCCGCGCAGTGCTGTTGTGTCACCACGAAGATCTTGTCCGCTTCGACAGCAAGCTCCACGCAGACTGTGACTTCGGACCTGGCTAGGGCAGCCTGAACTTGCTCCGGGAGTAGGCTGAGGAATAGCTCCCTGAAGAGGAAGCATTCCGGCTCGGACCCGAGGAGCATGAGCATCTGGCTCATGAACTCGGACGGCTTGGTGTCCCCGAGGCCGGGCATAGCAAGCAGCCGACGGGCGCGCTCCGACTTCGTGAGCCCGAAAACCTGCAGCAACCGCGCCTTTAAGGTGTCATACTTGCGATCAGTAGGTGGACTACTGACTAGGCTGACGATCCGCGAGGCTGTGGCGCTGTCAAGGGCGGAGACCACGTAATAATAACAGGTCTGATCCACAACGATGTCCCTGATGGTGAACTGGGCTTCAGCCTGGATGAACCACATGGCTGGTTGTTGCTCCCAGAACTGCGGTAGTTTTAAGGTAACGGCGTTCGTTTCCGTGTTGATTATCTTCTGCGAAAACCGTTTGCAACAGTCGGGGTCACCAATGTAGGAATGTCTAGTTCCTATCCAAAGACTGAGGTCCACTCAGGCGCTTAAACAAAACGAAGTTTAATGGAAACTAACAGGTTTAAACAAGTAACTGCAGGAGAACATCGAATGTTGGCCTATTCACTTCGGAGGCTCCACGAGGACTGCTGGCTGGTCCCATGGTTGACGTCATGACATCATCATGTTCTTCCCGCCAGTGGGGGATCACGTGATGTACGGTGTGATGTCATCGCGTTTACCTGCGCTGTTAAAGTAATCATGCTCTATACAAGTAAACAGTATACTGTAGGGGGGCATCCTTTACCTGGTTTACAGTAATTTACCTGTTCAGGCAGCCTTGCTACTGCACTGTGACCAATTCCAATCAGCGATTTTGAATCGCTAAACCCTCCTTCCAGTTCTGACTGGAGGAACTTATAATTAATGATATATTAAAACGGACAAATGGTCTGGATGCAAGAAAGTCAAATTTTATTAAAACTAAAGAAACTACACCACATGATCAAAGTAATCACGGTAAAATTGCTCAACAGGGGAAGGCAGACGGCAAAATGAGGGATAAATGGCTACAATGTTAATTTTACAATCTTAGCAACAGTTCCCTTAAATTACCACCCCTTTACTTCTCACTAGATTGTCTTGCTAATGGGTCAGAAGCCTTGCTCACCTGCAGTCCAAAGAGTAAAAGAGAAGAGAGAGAGAGGACTTCCTGGTCTTAATCTTTATACCCTGGGAGTCCCTGCTGTTTTCGCGCCGAAAAGTTCCGTGCGCAATTTTGCGCCGAAAAGTCCGAATACACAAGAGAAGGGCTTTTAACTTCCTCCATTCATACATGGAGACATCATGTAGTAGAGTCAATTTCAGTGAATGGATGTGTGTAAACAACCCATTGTGCTTGCTGTCCGATGATTGGCTGATTCAAATGGGCTACACCCCAGTGTAAACAAACAGCTTGTAGGTTACTGGACCCGCCCAATACCACAGGGTGACTGACAGCTTGGGCTCCATTCAAACCCACTACAGGGCAGCACTGAGCTTTTTATGCTAACAGCCTGTCTGTCCTGTTCTGCTGCCTTTTTATAATTCTGTTTTGATTCTGCCCTTGCAGCGCGTTCCTATGCAGAGCTAGACAGGTAGCTAACAACTTGATATCTTCCCATAAAAATCACAAGGCTTGACTTTTCTTGTAAACTTTACTGAAAGATTCTTATTGTGAAACTGAAATACAATACAGAAATGGAAGCACACATTAGTACACAAGCACATAACTGATATGCATACACAAATTTAGGTAAGCCTGAGCAACACAGTACATTTGGCATATAACTTACCAAAACACGTGGAAACACAGCTTACTGTGAATATACATTTAGCAAACTGAAAGGCATTCTCTTACATTCACTTTAAATTAGTCCTGTACATAGTGCATCAAATACAGCTACAAGTTAACCAGCTAGACAGAGAGCGAGCACTTCACGGTTGGCTGTGTAGGTTTGCTTACAGAGAAAGGTTACAAACTAAACATTTTCTGCAAAATATAGTGTACACTAATCATCTATAACATTCTCAAGTACATACAGAGAAATAGTGTCCAAGGCCAGAGCGTAACAAGAAAATAACTTCCCAGACCACGTGTCGAGCTGTAGGTTTGTGATATACAGTAGTTTACTTTACTGCACTTTACTGCGCTTTACTGCACTTTACTGCGCTTTACTGCACTTGCTAGGTACCAAGGCCTAGAAATTCACTTGGGCGCGGGCAGCTCGCTCGCGCCCAAAAGTTAGCGCTGGGCGGGGAGGCATTAGCGCACGCCATATATTCGTCTTCTGCGCCCCAATTCGGAAGCGGGCGCTATACCAGGGTGTGCCCGCCTCCGTTTGGGGCACTGCAACTGAATATCGGCGCGCTAGTTGCCGCAGCGCCACCCGATGCGGTGCGGCAGGCTGCGGTACTGCAGGCCTCCTCCTTCTCTTAAGGGGGAGGTGCCTGCAATGGCCGGAACCCCGACCGTGAGTGCCGGCAAAAGAGCCCGGCACAACGGAGAAGTGCCGGGCTCCACGGAAACCAGCCGGCAATGCCGCGGGGGGGGGGTGGAGGAGGCCGGGGAAGGAGGTGCGGGCAGGCGGCCGCCAAAAAAGCGTCCGGCCGCACTTTCCGCTTTAAAGTGCCCCACTATGGCAGCAGGACGGCCCCATTTTCTGGTCGTTGTTTGCGCCCGCTTCGGAGGAGGCGGCCGCAAATAAATATGGGGATCGGCGCAGTTTCGGGGCGTTACTGGCCACCGCGCACACCGATGACATCATCGGTCCCGGCGCAGCGCTAACGGCTACCGCCGCCAATACCGCTGCACTCAATTTCCGCGCTACCACCCCGCCGGCACAAAAGACCTCTTTAGGCGCTAAGTGGGCGCAAGGCCCACTGAATTTCTAGGCCCAAATATCCACTAGGTGGTGGCACACAATGGGAATCGACCCAAATTAATTAAACCCCTGAATTAACTGGAAAACTAACATAAATTCCTTAAGGAAGGCAGCACACTCCCCACTTGGTACAATTCCATTGTACCACTACAGATACAAAATAAAACCTAAAGAAAACGTCCTTTGGCTGCAAACATACTCAGAATCCTTTCTCTAGGTTTCTTCAGAAAGGAGGACTACGATCTCTGAGACTGGCCTCAGAAACACTTTGACAGTGCCCTCCTTGACAATCTTCACCTCCACCTTGCGGACCCACTTGTCCCTGCTCGGCAGAGTTTTGGCAACCAGTCCCACTGGCCATTCATTTCTGTGTGCTTGGCTGTCTTTCAGCAAGACAACATCTCCCACTTTGACATTTGGCTTGTCTTCTGTCCATTTCCTACGGCTCTGTAGGGTGGACAAATACTCTCCTCTCCATCTCTTCCAAAAAGTGTCTGCAAGACACTGGACTTGCTTCCACTGCTTCCCGTGCAGCTCAGCCATGTCGAAGTTTCCAGAGGGGGCTGAAATAGCACTCATCTTTTGAGTCAGGAGCATCGCTGGGGTGAGGACTGCAGGCATGTCTGGGTCGGTGGACACCGGCACCAGGGGTCTTGCATTCATGATCGCCATGACTTCAGCCATGAGAGTGCTCAAGACGTCATGAGTGAGATGAGTGGGTCCCGTCTGAAGCAGCATAGCATCCAGAATACGCCTGGCAACACCGATGAGCCTCTCCCATGAACCACCCATGTAGGTTGAATGCGGGGGATTAAACACCCACGTGCATCCTTTCTTCTGGAGGTAGCTTCTTACCACTGCATCGTCCATGTGGATGTCCAACTCCTTACAGGCACCCACGAAGTTAGTCCCTCTGTCGGAGCGGAGAAGTTTGGCTGGACCACGGATTGAGAAAAACCTCCTCAGGGCATTGATGGTTAGGAAAGCTTTGTCGTCCATGGATAGTGCTGGCTTGTCATCATCCTTGGACCTTTCAAACACTGAGCATCCTAGGCTGTCTGTGCTCACAGTGAGGCCTGCCTCTTCCTCACAGGCAGAGGAGGTTGACCTATGATGCTGTGTCATGCCATCGTAGTCTTCCTTTACCTGGATCCTGTTTGGGCATGGGCTGAGACAGGATGTGCGACCATTGTGCAACACGTTTGCTTTATAGACGTTGACATCCGTTGGTTTGTGGACTGTTCCCAGGCAAACTCCACCCATGAGGACCCATCCCAGGTCAAGCTGCTGCGCATAAGGAGCATTGTGGGGCCCGTTGATTTGCTCACGCACCTTGTGCACCCTTAAGATGTCTCTTCCCAAGAGCAGGAGGATTGGAGCGTCTGGGTCCAAAGCTGGAATCTTGTTGGCAACTGGCTGTCGGTGGGGCTGATGGCGTTCGACCTCTGGGGAGGGAATTTCTATCCTATCATCTGGCATCATGTCACACTCAATTAAGGTGGGGAGGGGAAGCTGTAGTTTCCCATCCATGGACTCGATTATGAAGTTGCTGACTCTCCTACCCGTAGTCTCTGTTGCCCCTGAACAGGTTTTTAGCGTGTACGGAGCTGCACTGGCCTTGACTTCAAAGAGATTGAAGAATTCTGTCTTCGCTAGAGACTTGTTACTTTGCTCATCAAGCACTGCATACATCTTGATTGCCTTCTCCTTTCTCCCTGCAGGATATGCTTTAACCAAGCAGATTTTGGAGCATGAGCATGGGCTGCTTGCATTTCCACAAACCTCTGTACACTTGGAGGTGACTGAAGAAGATGCGCTTTTGCTTTGCTCCCCGCTATCCTCTTTGTCAACCGCAGCACTCTTGGTGGTCGAAGGAGGAGGACCTGGATGCAGGGCTGCGATGTGTTTTTCACTGTTGCACTTGAAGCACTTGATTGTCGCCTTGCAGTCTTTTGCCATGTGCATAGTCGACCCACAACACCTGAAGCAGATGCGATTCTCTTTCAGGTATGATTTGCGCTCATCAATAGGCTTGCCTCTAAAGCTTCGACACTTTTTGAGTGGGTGTGGCTTCTTGTGTATTGGACACTGACGATCTGGGTCATCCACTTTATTCCCAGCAGAACTGGATTGGTTGACTGAGGGTTTGGCTGGAACATTTGTTTTGTGCACGCTCACAGAGGCTTTGTTGCTGTACTTTGTGGGTTTCTCTGTTCTCGAAGGAACGTAACTGCTGGAGGTGGAGAAAGTGAAACTTGGATCATTCCTCACCTTTGCCTGTTGTTGGACGAACCTGGAGAAGAGAGAGAAGGGGGGAAATGCCACTCCGTAGTCTTCCTAGTACTTGGATCCCTTAGCTATCCATTTCTCTTGAAGGTTGTAGGGGAGCTTTTCCACTATTGGGTTTACCCCACGAGCTGTATCCAAATACGAGAGGCCTGTCAAGTAACCTTCTCCCTTAGCACACTCCAGTTCGAGGAGAATGTCACCCAGTTCTCGAAGCTCGACATTATCTTTGTTGGTTAGCTTCGGAAAGTCCTCAATCTTCTTAAGCAGTGCGTGTTCAATGACTTCTGGTGTCCCATAACAGTCTTCGAGATGTTGCCAAGCCAGGTTGAGGCCTGCTGTGGGATTGCGGATGTGCGCTGAGTGAATTCTCCTCGCCTGTTCTGACGACTCAGCTCTGAGCCACTTTGTCATCAAATCTAGTTCTTCTCTGGCTGACAGATTCAAGTCCTTGGTGGTACTCAGGAAGGATGCTTTCCATGACCAATAATTTTCAGGACGGTCATCAAATTCTAGAAGACCTGAACTTAACAATTCTCAGCGGATGAGGTACCTAGCGAGGTCTTGTGCACCTTGTGGCTCGGGTGAGGACTGCTTGGCTGGATTGGTCGAGTGCTGTGGAGGTCTCTGCAGGTAAGTCTTACTTGTTTCTTCTCTTTTAAGCTCAGTGTCTCCGAAAACAGGCTGTTTGTTACTGTGGTGAGTAGCTGGTTCTGCGTCGAGATACCTGGATGTTTCCTTGAAGAACAATTTGGAGTGTTGTTGGACATACTCACTTGTACGTTGCACTGGACTGAGGGGCTGTTCTGAAACATATGGTTCAGGGCTGTGCTCCCCACCTTCGTTCTCCTCACCTTCTTCATAAGCTGCAGCTTCAGCTTCAGCGGCAGCTCTCTGGCTTTGGAGAATGTGAAGACTGGCATCGAGGTCAGCTCTCTGCTTCATCACACTAGCGTCGAGGTCAGTTCTCTGCTTCATCACACTAGCGTCGAGGTCAGCTCTGTTAGATCCGTGACTCTTAAAGTAGGATGTTTCCCAATAACTACACGGAGGCTGTAACTTAACAATCAACAGGTGTTTACTGGAGTAGAGTAGTCTCAAGACTGGGGTACAGAGGCATGCTCAAGGCTTATATACAGGTGTGGTCACTGCCAGTACTACAGTATACAGGAGCTGTAAAAGTAGTTCTCTCTTAAAGGTACATACACTACAATTCCTCCCCTTTTAGATTAGCAGCACCCATAATATGCAAATAACAATTAACACTTTAACAAGCACATTAAACAGAAATAGTCCATTTATAGATTCAGTCTTTGGGGCGGCTTCCTGATCCTTTCTAGATAGCGCCTTTCCTGAGGTTCTTGTTCTTGGTGCGGAGGCGATTCTGGCCCCCTTTCATCGGTTTCCACTGCTGCTGTTTCTGAGGTAGATGCTACCGGTATGTCGGGTTCATCCCCAGGTACGCGAGACATGGAGTTGACTCATTCCTGTGACGCTAAGATCTGGTCGACGTGGCATCTCACAATGCTCTCCCCGACATCCACTGTGTACATTAATGGCCCCTGCCGTGTGCGTATCGTTCCGGGTTGCCATTTCTCTGTTCGGTAGTCACGGGCCAAGACTGGTTGTCCTACATTGAAGCTCCTTGTCGGCTTCTCATTGATGTGCTGGAATTGTTTATCCTCAACATTTCTTCGCACATTTGGTCTGAGCAAATCCAGACGAGAGCTCAACCTTCGGTTAAAGAACATCATGGCCGGGGTCTGGTTGGTAACTGCATGTGTCGCATTTCTGTAGGCTAACAGGAAATTGTCCACCTTATGCTGTAGTGGAACTTCATCATCGCACATGGCCTTTATCGCCTTTTTAAAGGTTTGTACGAACCTCTCAGCCAATCCATCATAAATTTCCAAAACTCTTCGGATACAAACTGTGGTCCATTATCAGAGCAAATCTGCTCTGGCAAGCCGTTCCTGGCAAATATGGTCCGTAGGACTGCAATCGTTTTCTCTGCAGTGGTTGAGGACATTTTTATCACCTCAGGCCATTTTGAGTGCGCATCCACTGCTATTAAGAACATTGAGTCCATGAATGGACCAGCAAAATCAATATGCACCCGTTGCCATGGAGAGGAGGGCCACTCCCATGGGTGTAGAGGGGCATGTGGTGGTGCATTTTGGACCTTCTGGCATCCTGAGCAGCTTTTAGTTAGGTCCTCGATTTGTTGATCAATCCCCGGCCACCACACATAAGCCCTAGCAAGGCTTTTCATTTTCACCCCTCCCAGATGACCTTCGTGAAGCTCATTTAGCACTCTCTCCCTTAACTTGGGTGGAATTACCACTCGGGATCCACACATCACTGTCCCCTGGCATACTGACAGCTGTTCTCTTCTGGATGAGAATGCTGGCAACAGTGAGTCGCCATGTGTTGGCCATCCCCTCACCGTCAAATCATATACACAAGACAGTGTCGGATCATTGCGGGTCTCCTTCTCTATATCCGTGTTAGTTACTGGCAATCGTTCAATTATTGACGAATAAAATATCTCGATAGGGTCCACTGCTGGTGCTTCCTCCACAGTAGGCAGTGGCAAGCGTGATAGCCCATCAGCGTTTCCATGCTGTTTCGTGCCTTTATATTCTATTTCATATTAGTTCGCCCCTAGAAAAAGGGACCATCTCTGTAACCGTTGTACAGTCATCACCGGAACGCCCTTCTTTGGATTAAAGATGGAGACAAGTGGTTGGTGGTCAGTCAGCAAGGTGAACTTCTGCCCATGCAGATAGTGGTTGAATTTTTTTACTCCCCATACTCGGCTGAGGGCCTCCCTGTCAATCTGGGCGTAGTTGCGCTCAGCTGAGGTTAGTGACCGAGACGCAAAGGCTACTGGCCTCTACAACCCGTCTGGGAATTTGTGCGACAGCACCGCTCCAATACCATAGGGTGATGCACCACATGCCAACCGGATTGGTAGTGCTGGGTTGAAATGGGCCAACACCTCTTTTGATGTGATTAAATCTTTGCACTTCTGGAAAGCTCGTTTACATTCGCCATACCACTTCCATAGTACCCCCGTTTGCAGTAGGGTATTCAGTGGGTGTACTACTGTAGACAAATTTGGTAAGAACTTATGGTAGTAGTTCACCAGCCTGAGGAACAACCTCAGTTGTGACACATTTTCCGGTGCTGGAGCCTTGACTACTGCCTCAATCTTTTCAGGGGACTTATGTAACCCCTCTTCATCAATAACGTGGCCACAATACGAGATCTGCTTCTGGAAAAACTCGCACTTGTGGCGATTAGCTCGTAGCCCATATTCCTTTAATCTATTGAGCACCTTCTCCAGGTTGGCGAGGTGATCACTGTCATTTTCGCCCGTGACCAGGATGTCGTCCAAATAACACTGGGTCCCTGGAATCCCTTACAGGACTTGATCCATTGCCCTTTGCCAAATAGCTGGAGCCGATGCTACCCCGAACACCAGCCGGTTGTATTGATAGAGACCTTTATGAGTGTTGATCGTGAGGTATTGTTTCGAGGCTTCTTCTACCTCCATTTGCAAGTACGCCTGGGCCAGATCAATTTTGGTGAAGCGTTTACCTCCAGATAGCGAGGCGAAAATATCCTCAATCCGTGGAAGCGGATATTGTACTGTGTGAAGGACTGGGTTCACTGTCACCTTAAAATCCCCACAGATGCGGATCTTCTTTGGTTCCCCAGGCGTATTACTCAATGACCTCTTCATTACAGGGACGATGGGTGTAGCCCACGCGCTCCTGTCTACTTTGGACAGTACTCCTGAACGTTCCAACCCTTCCAGCTCTGCTTCGACGGCTGGTCGGATCGCATAAGGCACCGGTCTGGCCTTAAAAAACTTTGGACTTGCATTTTCCTCTATTTTAATCATTGCTGTTATGCCTTTTAGTGTTCCGAGTCCCTCCTGGAACACTTCTTGTGCGTCAGTTAGCATTTTTGACAGTCGTCCAGGTGTGATGTCGTCATCCTTTTTGGCCTCAACCTTCAGTGCCTGTATGGAATGCCAATCTAATTGTATCTTCCGGATCCATTCACGTCCTAGTAGTGGTGGCCCTCCATCTGGCAATACATATAGGTCCATTTTAGGTATTTCCTGGCCTTTGTATATCACTTTCACCCTTATTTTTCCTTTGGGGTAGACTTTTTGCCCCGTGTACGTCTTCAAGACAATCTCTGTAGCTTTCCAGGGTATATGTGAAAATAGCCGTTTGCAGTCCCTTTGGTTTATGACTGTTAGGGCTGATCCAGTGTCCAATTCCATTTTCACTTGGACTCCATCTACCTTGAGTGTGACCCAGATAGTCTGGTGATTCTCCATTTTGGTTACCTTATGTAGTTTCAGACAACCCAGCTCCTTGCTTCCGGAGTCTGTATCACTTCCCTGTTCGTCTGAACTACTGTCCATCACCTTATGTACCTTTTTGTACTTCTCCTGTGGAGATTTCTTGCTGTTGGTTTTCTTCCCTGACCTGCAGACTCTTGCTATGTGTCCTGTTTTTCCACACTGTCTGCACACTTGGTCCCTGAACCAACAATCCTTCTGGTCGTGTGTTGTTCTGCCGCAGCGATAACAATTCCCTGCTCCATATGACATTTCATTGGTGCCATATTCTTGCGGTCTCCGTTGTATCTCTGCAGCGCCCCATGCAGCTGCTTCGTGTGATACTGCCATGCTGAAAGCCTTGTCCAGCATAAGATCCTTTTCTGATAGAAGCCGTTTCTGGGTTCCTTCACTTTGAAGCCCACACACAAACTTGTCCCTTGACGTATCTGATAGTCCCACTCCAAACTGGCAGTGTTTCGATAGCTTGCGCAGTTCCGTTAAGTACTCAGCATTACTTTTGTCTTTATGCTGGTTCCTTTTGTGGAACTTAAATCTTTCTGCTATCAGCAGCGGTGTGGGGCTTAAGTGGTCCTGTAGGATTTCTACTATGCTTTCAAAATTCTTATCCACGGGCTTCTCTGGGGTTATCAGGTTTTGCAGTAAGCCATAAGTTTTTGCACCCATGGAATTTAACAAAACCAGTGCTTTCCTAGCATCTGGCACTTCATTCGCCCTGCAGTACACCTCAATGCGTTCCACGTATGTCGCCCAATCTTCGACTTCATTGTCGAACGCAGTGATACTGCCACTCTTCGCCATCCCTGGGTGTGATTTAACTGTCTAAAATGGCATCTCCTGCACTCTCCCTTCTTCTCCGCTGGCACAAAATGGCATCTCCCGCACTTTCCTTCCTTCCCGCGCTCGCCCTTCGTCTCCGCTGCGGCTTCTAAAAATGGCGTCTCCCACGCTCTCCCTTCTTCTCCGCTGCTCAATGGCGTCTCCCGCGCTCTCCCTTCTTCTCCCCGCGGACGCGGTTCAGCCCTTGAGCCCTGGCTCTGCTCTGCGTGTTCTCCTGTGCGCCTTTCCCGTTGCCGTCGCTCAGTCCTGAACCCGGCTGCTGCTTTACCCTCTCTCTCTCTCTCTGTTTGTTTTTCCTCGACGCCGCTCGGTTTTCAATCCCCAGCCGCGCCCTGTGCACTTCACCCTCTCTCTTACCCCGTCGACACTGCTCGGCTTTTCTACGCCGTCGGTCGGCTCCAGCCGCCACTGTCCAGGAAGTGTGTGCGCTGTACCTGTTGCCAGTCTGTTGCTGGATCGTCGTGGCTGGGGAACCAAGCCCGGCTCTCAACAGCCTCTCCTGCGATGTTTACTCTCTGCTGGATGACTGGGCGGTTGCTTGTGGTCGACGCCCGTGCTTCTGGCCTCGACTTTCTTCCACCGTCCTCCCGGAGCGAATCCTTGATGGGAAATGCAGAGTTGCAAGCAGATTCGAATTGACCTCGTTGCCACTGTTAGATCAAAGATTCTTAAAGTAGGATGTTTCCCAATAACTACACGGAGGCTGTAACTTAACAATCAACAGGTTGTAGAGTAGTCTCAAGACTGGGGTACAGAGGCATGCTCAAGGCTTATATACAGGTGTGGTCACTGCCGGTACTACAGTATACAGGAGCTGTAAAAGTAGTTCTCTTAAAGGTACATACACTACAGGCTCTCTGCTTCATCACACTAGCTTCGTTTTCAGCGAAGGACAATTGAGCCTGGGCAGCTTTTGCCTTGGCATGTGCTTTGGCGGCGGCGGAAGCTGTCGATGATGACGGTCTGCTGGACCGCCGAGATGATCTAGAGGATGCTTTAGAGGACTGTGACTTGGCATCATTTGCTCGAAGAGGCTCATGCTTCTCGGTTGGCTGGTCGACGTCCTCTATGGTATATTGTCTTCCTGAGCGTAGACTCATGGTAGCTGAGTGGTATCTTCTTGAGCTTGAGCCCGCTGTGCTGTTGTCTTTTCACTATTCTGTCCTTGCAGCGCATTCCTATGCAGAGCTAGACAGGTAGCTAACAACTTGATATCTTCCCATAAAAATCACAAGGCTTGACTTTTCTTGTAAACTTTACTGAAAGATTCTTATTGTGAAACTGAAATACAATACAGAAATGGAAGCACACATTAGTACACAAGCACATAACTGATATGCATACACAAATTTAGGTAAGCCTGAGCAACACAGTACATTTGGCATGTAACTTACCAAAACACGTGGAAACACAGCTTACTGTGAATATACATTTAGCAAACTGAAAGGCATTCTCTTACATTCACTTTAAATTAGCCCTGTACATAGTGCATCAAATACAGCTACAAGTTAACCAGCTAGACAGAGAGCGAGCACTTCACGGCTGGCTGTGTAGGTTTGCTTACAGAGAAAGGTTACAAACTAAACATTTTCTGCAAAATATAGTGTACACTAATCATCTATAACATTCTCAAGTACTTACAGACAAATAGTGTCCAAGGCCAGAGCGTAACAAGAAAATAACTTCCCAGACCATGTGTCGAGCTGCAGGTCTGTGATATACAGTAGTTTACTTTACTGCACTTTACTGCGCTTTACTGCACTTTACTGCGCTTTACTGCACTTTACTGCGCTTTACTGCACTTTCTAGGTACCAAATATCCACTAGTTGGCGGCACACAATGGGGATCGACCCAAATTAATTAAACCCCTGAATTAACTGGAAAACTAACATAAATACCTAAAGGAAGGCAGCACAGTTTCCATGAGGTCTGTTCAGCCATTTTTATGCCCTGGGCAATTTAAACAGTCCAAAACTCAAGAGTACATCTTTTAATAAAATGTACAATCTTAAAGTGTGCAATTTTCACAAAGTTCTTTGAATCCAGTGTCCAAGTGCTGCCCAGCTTACGAGCGTTTTAATGCAGCCTTTTGTGGTTCTGGGTATGTTTTAAAACATTGTCCAACCCAGAGACAATTTAAGTCACACAGGTCTTCGTCCACCATGTGGATTAATATTTCCCGATCTTCGGGGGCTGAGGGGATTTTGCGACCCTTACAATACATAAAGATACAGACTCAGGCTGTAGCTAACATGTTGTTAAAGCGAGTTATATACAAACGGTCTGAGTCCTTTAGTGGCTCCGCCACAGTGTAAAGTTAAGGCACATGGGGTTGGGGGCATGGTATTGACTTGGATAGAGAACTGGTTGGCAGACAGAAAGCAAAGAGTTGGAATCTTTTTCCGAGTGGCAGGCAGTGACTAGTGGGGTACCGCAGGGATCGGTCCTTGGACCCCAGCTGTTCACAATATATATATTAATGATCTAGACAAGGGAACTAGATGTAATATCTCCAAGTTTGCAGACGACACAAAGCTGGGTGGGCGTGTGTGCTGTGAGGAGGATGCCGAGAAACTCCAGGATGATTTGGACAGGTTGGGTGATTGGGCAGAAGCATGGCAGATGCAATATAACGTGGATAAATGTGAGGTTATCCATTTTGGTGTCAAAAACAGGAAGGCAGATTATTATCTGAATGGCAATAGATTGGGGGAAGGGGAAGTGCAACGAGACCTGGGTGTCCTTGTGCACCAGTCGCTGAAGGTAAGCATGCAGGTGCAGCAGGCGGTTAAGAAGGCAAATGGTATGTTGGCCTTCGTAGCGAGAGGGTTTGAGTACAGGAACAAAGATGTCTTGCTGCAGTTGTACAGGGCCTTGGTGAGACCACACCTTGAGTATTGTGTGCAGTTTTGGTCGCCTTATCTGAGGAAGGATGTTCTTACCATGGAAGGAGTTCAGCGAAGATTCACCAGGCTGATACCTGGGATGACAGGAATGACGTATGAGGAGAGATTGGGACGATTGGGCTTGTACTCGCTGGAGTTTAGAAGAATGAGAGGGGATCTTATTGAAACTTATAAAATTCTGACAGGACTGGACAGACTAGATGCAGGAAGGATTTTCCCGATGGTCGGGGAGTCCAGAACCAAGGGTCATAGTCTAAGGATAAGGGGTAGGCCTTTTAGGACAGAAATGAGGAGGAATTTCTTCACCCAGAGAGTGGTGAACCTGTGGAATTCTCTACCACAGAAGGCAGTAGAGGACAATTCATTAAATATATTCAAGAAGGAGTTGGATATATTTCTTAAGGCTAAAGGGATCAAGGGGTATGGGGAGAAAGCAGGGACCGGGTACTGTAATTGGATGATCAGCCATGATCGCATTGAATGGCGGAGCAGGCTCGAGGGGCCGAATGGCCTACTCCTGCTCCTATCTTCTATGTTTCATGGAGTCTTCTCCTCCCGTTAATTGTTTAATGGTCCACCACCATTCACAACTGGATGTGGCTGGACTACAGAGCTTTGATCTGATCCATTGATTGTTGGATTGCTTAACTTTGTCTATAGCATGCTGCTTCCACTTTTTAACATGCATGTAGTCCTGTATTGCAGCTTTCAGGTTTGGCACTGCAGTATTAGGTACACCTGGTGCTGCTCCTGGCATGCTCTTCTACACTCCTTATTGAACCAAGGTTTGTCCTCTGGCTTGATGGTAATGTTAGAGTGAGGGTTACAGATTGTGCTGGAATACAAATCTGCTGCTGCTGATGGTCCACAATGCCTCATGGATGGCCAGTTTTGAGCTGCTAGATCAATTCTGAATCAATCCCATTTAGCACGGTGGTAGTGCCATACAACACGATGGAGGGTGTCCTCAGTGTGAAGATGGGACTTTGTCTCCACAATGACTGCGATGGTCACTGGTACCAATGCTGTCATGGACAGATGCATCTGCGACCGGTAGATTGTTGAGGACGAGGTCAAGTAGGTTTTTCCCTTGTGTTGTTTCACTCACCACCTGTCGCAGGCCCAGACTGTCAGTTATATCCTTCAGGACTCGGCCAACTCGGTCGGTAGTGGTGCTACCGAGCAACTCTTGGTGATGGACCTTGAAGTCCCCCACCCAGAGTACATTCTGTCCCTTTGCTACTCTCAGTGATTCTTCCAAGTGGTGTTCAACACAGAGGAGTACTGATTGATCAGCAGAGGGCAGGCGGTAGGTGGTAATCAGCAGGAGGTTTCCTTACCCATGCTTGACCTAAAGCCATGAGGCTTCATGGGGTCGGGAGTCAATGTTGCGGCCACTCCTTCCCGACTGTATACCACTGTGCCACCACCCCTGGTGGGTCTGTCCTGCCGGTGGGCCATGACATACCCAGGGATGGTGATGGAGGAGTTTGGGACATTGGATGAAAGGTATGTTTCTGTGAGGCTATTGCTTGACTGGTCTGTGGGACAGCTCTCCCAATTTTGGCATAAGTCACAAGATGTTGGTGAGGAGGACTGTGCAGGGTCGACTGGGCTGGGCGTGCCATTGTTGTGTCCGTAGCCCATGCCGGGTGGTCCATCTGGTTTCATCCTTATTTTTTTTTGTACGACTGAGTGGCTTGCTAGGCCATTTCAGAGGGCAGTTAAGAGTCAACCACATTGCTGTGGGGCTGGAGTCACATATAGGCTAGACCAGGTAAGGACGGCAGATTTCCTTCCCTAAAGGACATTTTACGACAATTCGATAGTTTCATGGTTAACATTACTGATACTAGCTTTTTATTTCAGATTTATTTAATTAACTGAATTTAAATTCCCCAGCTGCAGTGGTGGCATTTGAACTCAAGTCACTGGATCATTAGTCCAGGCCTCTGGATTACTAGTCCAGTAACGTAGCCACTATGCTACCGTTCCCTGTAGACGTTGCGACTTTAGGTAGATGGAAAACTGCCTTTAAGAAAAAAGAAAATAAAGAACACGTCTTTCGGATGAGAACATAAGAACATAAGAACATAAGAAGTAGGAGCAGGAGTAGGCCATACGGACCCTCGGGCCTGCTCCGCCATTCAATAGGATCATGGCTGATCCGAATCTAGACTCTCGTCCACTTCCCTGCCCTCTCCCCGTAACCCCTAATTCCCTTATCTGCTAGGAAACTGTCTATCTCCATTTTAAATTTATTTAATGTTGCAGCTTCCACAGATCTCTGGGGTAGCAAATTCCATAGATTTACTACCCTCTGAGTGAAGAAGTTTCTCCTCATCTCAGTTTTGAAAGGGCAGCCCCTTATTCTAAGATTATGCCCCCTAGTTCTAGTCTCACCCATCAGTGGAAACATCCTCACCGCATCCACCCGATCAAGCCCCCTCACAATCTTATATGTTTCAATAAGATCGCCTCTCATTCTTCTGAACTCCAATGTGTAGAGTCCCAACCTACTCAACCTTTCCTCATACGTCAAGCCCCTCATCTCCAGAATCAACCGAGTGAACCTTCTCTGAACTGCCTCGAGAGCAAGTATATCTTTTCTTAAATATGGAAACCAAAACTGCACGCAGTATTCCAGGTGTGGCCTCACCAATACCCTGTATAACTGCAGCAAGACTTCCCTGTTTTTATACTCCATCCCCCTCGCAATAAAAGCCAAGATTCCATTGGCCTTCCTGATCACCTGCTGCACCTGCATACTAACTTTTTGTGTTTCATGCACCAGGACCCCCAGATCCCTTTGTACTGTAGCACTTTGCAGTTTCTCTCCATTTAGATAATAACTTGCTCTTTGATTTTTTCTGCCAAAGTGCATAACCTCACACTTTCCAACATTATATTGCATCTGCCAAATCTCTGCCCACTCACTTAGCCTGTCTATGTCCTTTTGCAGGTTTTTTATGTCCTCCTCACTCACTGCTTTCCCTCCCATCTTTGTATCGTCGGCAAACTTGGATATGTTGCACTCGGTCCCTTCCTCCAAATCGTTAATATAGATTGTAAAGAGTTGGGGTCCCAGCACTGACCCCTGCGGAACACCACTGGTTACTGTTTGCCAGCCCGAGAACAAACCATTTATCCCAACTCTTTGTTTTCTGTTAGATAGCCAATTTTCCACCCATGCCAGTATATTACCCCCAATCCCGTGATTTTTTATCTTGATCAGTAATCTTTTGTGTGGAACCTTGTCAAATGCCTTTTGGAAGTCCAA
The DNA here is from genome assembly GCF_052327205.1 of Somniosus microcephalus. Taxonomy (NCBI): domain Eukaryota; kingdom Metazoa; phylum Chordata; class Chondrichthyes; order Squaliformes; family Somniosidae; genus Somniosus; species Somniosus microcephalus. The sequence goes on along the minus strand of NC_140999.1, from coordinate 136,840,318 downwards.
ATACACTACATCCACTGGTTCCCCTTTATCCACCCTGTATGTTACGTCCTCAAAGAATTCGAGCAAATTTGTCAAACATGACTTCCCCTTCATAAAACCATGCTGACTCTGTCCTATTAAATTATGTTTATCCAAATGCTCTGTTACTGTTTCCTTAATAATGGACTCCAACATTTTGCCAACCACAGATGTTAGGCTGACTGGTCTATAGTTTCCGGCTTTTTGTCTACATCCCTTCTTAAATAAGGGTGTTACATTAGCAGTTTTCCAATCTGCTGGGACCTTTCCTGAGCCCAGGGAGTTTTGGAAAATAATCACTGTAAAGTCTGTGGGCTGTACAGTTAATAACGACACAGACTTCAGGAATAACAAACAAACAGGTCTTTACTATTCGAAGGTCAGGGCGAATCTGCCCAAGGAATCATGCCACAACACTTATATACCGGTGTGGTCACCGTCGGTATTACAGTATACAGAAGCCAAACAAGTAGTGCCACACCTAAAGTAGTTCTCTTAAAGGTGAACGGTTACAAACAATAGTTCTCGTAAAGGTAGACGGGTACATACACTCCAATCCTCCCTTTTTAGCTTATTACATACAGAGTCCCCATTAAACATAACATATCTTCAACTTCATATAAAACAATTTACAGACATAGTCTCGGTGGGAAACAGTTCACAGGTTCAGTCTCTGCGGGAACAGTTCACAGATTCAGTCTCTGATCTTGACTCGGTCCGAACAGCATCTCTTTGGTGTAGATGGTTCACATTGCTAGCGTGACTCCTCCATATCCTTTTCTTGACGTAACAGCTTGAACTTTCGTCATGCTGAACCAGCAGTGCTGACTTTTACAACAACTGGGTTGCCTTGATATTTTCCTACTTCCCAACTGATTTAACTCCTTTCGTAGGGTCCACGCATGATCTGGTAGAAGTGATAAAATTTGCGATAGTTATCATCTTCTGCTTCTTCTTTTTCTTTTCTGCTTTTTGGAGACTCTCGGGGCTCCCTTATCAGCTGCCAGCTGTAGCGCCACCAACTCTCTATGTCCCTTCGACTTTAAGTGCTTCATCCTGATTTCGGCACTTTGGGAGTTTTCATCACAAACTGGGCAGACCACATCCTCGTAATATTCAGTGTCACTCAACAGGTCATGGTAATATTCGGGTTCGTCCTGAGTTAGGCCAGCGAGAGGGCCTTCTACTTCCTCCTTACCCATCTGGACGTTAGCAGACTGTGGTTCCTTCCCTAGACATCTTTCTTGAAAAGACTTCTTCATGCATTCATCTTCAACCCGCTCTTCCTGGGTTTTCTGCAAATCCTTCACTAATGACCTCATTTGTGATTTCAATACTTCCCCTTCCCTCGGGGATTGATTGATCGGGCTATTCAATCCTTCTACTGGAGCAGCTGTTTCAACATTCTGTTGTTCACATAGACGCGATTCAGCGTACTTTTGGCATCCCAGTAAAGTCTGTTTTGCAACCTCAGCTATTTCCCAAACTTTTGAGAGCTCCGAACTCCTTCCCGTTGAAGATTGAAGCTCGTGTTCAGATTGTTCCCATTGCAGAGTCTTTTCCCTCAGCATATGAAGGAGTTGGCTGACCGTTAACTCTTCCACAGGAACACTGTGGATCAGAGTCTTCTCCATTTCATCCACCTTTTCCTCCAATGCTTCCACCTTCTGTTCCTCTTGTACTTTGGCTTTCAGCGCTCGGAAAAGTTGCGCCCTGATGCTCTCTAGCTCATGTTCAGGGACCATTCTTACAGTCTCTGTGTTTCTTACAGTTTCCTTTTCTTCCACTGAAAGGATTCCCAGTTGAATCTGTTCTTCAAGTTGTTGAACCTCGGACATTGCCGCCTCATATTTGTCTTGGGTTTCCTTCAATATTTTTATGAGTTCTTGGACATCTTGTCTTTCATGTTCTGCCATGTCTTTCACCTCTAATTTCTCATCTATGGATGGAACTTCTACCGATGAGTCTGTCTTGGCCTTGAGCTCATCAAGAATTTCCTGCAGCCTTTGGACTTCTTGCTCATGTTCAACCTTTAGTTGTTCATATGCTTCTACTGAAACTAGCTTTTCGGAGGTTGCCGAGTTAACCCCCTCCAGAATTGTAGCCTGGGCCTGTTCATACTGTTCTTTCAACTTCTCACACTCTGCTTGTAAGGAGTCGTAGAGAAGAACTGGAATAACATCCTGGCTTCCTGAAGATTCCTCTTCATTTGCTTCTTTCGCAATTTCCTGTTGGAGTTCAGCCAAGGCTGCTATGCTATCTGCCTCTCGAAGTCTCACTGCCATCAAATCTTCTTTATTCTTGCAGTCTATCTCAGCCATTTTCCGATTACTTTCATTTAACTGAGTGAGTAGTCCCTTATTCTGGGCTGAGAGATATTGCACCTTCTCATGTAGACCATAGCACTCCTTCTCTGTTCGACATAGCTGGTTACTGCTGATTTGGTTCTGTGTTTCAAATTCCAACATCCTTTGCTTAGCTTCTTTCAGTTTCGCCCCTATAAGCTCCTCTTGCAACATGGCCACATTATTCACATCAGGTAAAGAAGCGTTTCTCTTTTCCATGTCCAAGATTTTTTTCTGCATATCTTTAAGTGCACACTGCAATTCAGCTTCTCTTAACCTTGCTTGCACTAGCTCCGTCTCCAATTGCAGAACAAAATCCTCAGTGTAGCGTGGTTTGCCTTTATGCTGTATCTCTAGATCATGCAAATATTCTAACTCCTGAACATCATAAGGGAGATGTGATCGGTAATTGGTCACGATGGCTCTATGGTCGCTCTTTGCTTGAGCTAGCTGCCTCTGCTGTCTTTCCAGGTTCTCCCATTCGGTGTCCCAGAACTTTTCCATTGTTTTCATCTCTTGTACGAGACGGTAACTCAACTGTTCTAATTGTTGTCGTACTTTGAAATAAGTTTGAGTCCGAGTTCGGTGTTCTTCCGTCGTGGATAAGTCCTTAACTTGAACAGGCTCAGAATTCTCTGTCAAACTGGAGTTCTGCTCTGAAGCTTTATTCTTCTCGGTAGCATAAGCCTTTATGCATGTCTTCGTTTCCTCCACCATAGTCGGCAAGTTCATTTTAGCCTTGTCTTCCATATTTGAGTTGGTCTTATCGTCATCCGTTTCAGAATCTGAGCTGATAGCTTGCACCGAGTCCTCACTCATTATGGCTTTTAGATAGTGCCATTCCATGTCTATTTTCTTGATCCACTCTCGTCCTAGAAGTGGTGGTCCTCCCTCAGATAATACGTACAAGTTCATTCTTGGGTGTTCTTTACCCCTATCTCTCACCTTGACTCTTATCTTCCCCATGGGGTATACCTTATGCCCCGTGTATGTCTGCAATACGAACTTGGTATTTCTTAAGGGTATGTGAGAGAATAGCCGGTGGTAGTCCCTTCGATTTATGACTGATAGAGCTGATCCAGTGTCCAACTCCATTCTTACTTGGACTCCAGCTATTTTTAGTATGACCCAGATAGTTTGTAGGTCAGCTTCCTTACTCACATTGTGAATTCTCAGACTACCCAGCTCCTGGCTGTTTGGGTCTGAGTCTGAATTCTGTTCGTCTGAACTCTTCTCAGCCACCTTGTGTACCTTGTTGTACTTTTCTTGTGGTGGCTTCCTTTGGTTGTTGGTCTTCTTCCCTGACCGGCATACCTTAGCGACGTGATCCAGTTTGCCACATTTCCTACATTCTTGGTTCTTAAACCAGCATTGATTCTGGTCGTGTGTTGTCTTCCCACAACGATAGCATTTTGTTGTACTTGAGGTAATTTGGTCCACCCCGAGTGCCGCCGCCTTTAGCTGCATTTCCGCCGTTCCTTTCGCTGCGGCTTCGTGCGATGCGGCTATAAGGACAGTCCTGTCAAGTATGAGGTCGTTCTCTTCGAGTAGTCGCTTTTGTGTCACTTCCTTGGACAATCCGCATACGAACTTGTCTCGCAGTGCCTCTGTCAGATTCCCTCTGAACTGGCAGCATTTCGCTAGCCTACGCAGTTCGACCAAATATTCCACGTTGCTTTCATCTTTCCGTTGCGTTCTTGCATAGAATTTGAATCGTTCAGCCAACATCAACGATGTGGGGTTCAAGTGGTCCTTCAGAACAGCCACAATCCCTTCGAAAGTCTGATCCGCCGGTTTAGCTGGTGCTAGTAGATGCTTCAAGAGCCCGTATGTCTTTGCGCCCATCGAGTTTAGCAATGTTATCGCTTTGTCGTCTTCCTCTATTTTGTTAGCTTCACAATAGATCTCGATGCGTTCCACGTACGTGGTCCAGTCTTCTATCTCAGAATTAAAATCGTTAATATTCCCTCGTTTAGGCATCTTCCTTTCCTTGGGAGCAGCACAAGTATTTCTTTAAATTCTTATTTATTATTTATTTATCTCTAAGATGGCGGTTTTTCCCGCGAAAATGGCAGTTTCCCGCTCTTTCCTTCTCTCCCCGCCCCTTCAATGGCGGTCTCCCGCGTCTGTCATCTTCTCCGCCAATGGCGGCTTCCCGCGTTTCTTCCCTGGTGGGAGGGGTACGCTTTCCCCACAGCGGACAGGTTCAGCCGCTGGGCTGGCTTCCGCACAGCTCCCCTTACTCGGCTCTGTCTTTCTCTCCCGCTCGCACGGCTCTACCGGCGCTGGGTACCCCGTTCACGGAGAACAGTTCAGCCGCTGGACTGGCTCTCGCGCAGTCTCTCTCCCCTTGCTCGGCTCTGTCTCTCTCTCCCCCACGTTCGGCTCTACCGGCGCTGGGTACCCCGTTGGTGGAGAACAGTTCAGCCGCTGGACTGGCTCTCGCGCAGCCTCCTTTGGTCGGCTCTGCCTCTCCCACACGCCCGGCTCCCGTTCGCCTCCCAGCCCTCACGCAGTCCGGTGCTTCCCTCCCCGGCTGCGGCTGAGTTTCTCTCTTCCCGCGCCTGCTCCCGGTCTCAGCGCTTCGTGGCTTCGGTCGCTGCCCGGCTTTTCCTGCCGATCGTGGTCTGGCTATCTCACGACGCCGTTGGACCCGCCTTCCTGACCAGCTCTGCTCCCCCTCGACCGTGGTCGAGTGCACAGCCCTTATCCTCCGGATTTCGTTACACTTTTCCCTACTCACAGTCTCCGCGGCTGCCTTGTTTCCTGCTGATCGGCTCACTCCGCACCGTGGTAGAAGGGTAGTCAGTGCCTGTTGCTGATGGAAGCTTTTGTTGCTAAAGTCTTCCTCCTTTCTATTGCTGCAGCCTCGTGTTTTCTCCCAGCAGAACGACGAGGGCGGTTGCCTCTCTTCGACGCTCTTTAGTTGCTTTGGTAGTCTTGCCGCAGGGTACAATCGGACTCGTCGCCACTGTAAAGTCTGTGGGTTGTACAGTTAATAACGACACAGACTTCAGGAATAACAAACAAACAGGTCTTTACTATTCGAAGGTCAGGGCGAATCTGCCCAAGGAATCATGCCACAACACTTATATACCGGTGTGGTCACCGTCGGTATTACAGTATACAGAAGCCAAACAAGTAGTGCCACACCTAAAGTAGTTCTCTTAAAGGTGAACGGTTACATACAATAGCTCTCTTAAAGGTAGACGGGTACATACACTACAATCACCAATGCATCCACAATCCCTACCACCACTTCTCTCAAGACCCTAGGATGTAGGCCATCAGGTCCAGGGGATTTATCCACCTTAAGTCCCATTATTTTACCGACTAACATCTCCTTAGTGATTTTAATCGTGTTTAGCTCCTCCCCCCCCCCCCCCCATTGCCCCCTGTTTGTCCAGTTTGGGGATATTTTTAGTGTCCTCTACTGTAAAGACTGATACAAAATATTTGTTCAGCGTCTTTGCCATCTCCATGTTACCCACCACTAGTTTCCCGATCCCATCCTCTAAGGGACCAACGTTCACTTTAGCCATCCTTTTTCTTTTTATATAGCTGTAGAAACTCTTGCTATCTGTTTTTATATTTTTTGCTAGTTTACTTTCATAACCTATCTTCCCTTTCTTAATTAATCTTTTAGTTATTATTTGCTGGCTTTTAACTGCTTCCCAATCTTCTATCCTCCCACTAGATTTGGCTACTTTATATGCCCTTGTTTTCAGTCGAATACTGTCCTTTATTACTTTACTAAGCCACGGATGGCTGTCTTTTCTTTTACTCCCCTTTTTCCTCAGTGGAATATATTTATCTTGAAAGATGTGAAATATCTCCTTGACCACTGCTCTTGTACCGTCTTACACTTTAATCTGTTTTCCCAGTCCACTTTAGTCAATTCTACTCTCATACCTTCATAGTCTCCTTTATTTAAGCTCAGTACGCTGGTTTGAGATCCAACTCTCTCATCCTCAAACTGAATTTGGAATTCAACCATATTATGGTCACTCATTCCAAGGGGATCCTTTAATAGGACATTTTTTATTAATCCTGTCTCATTACACAGGACCAGATCTAAGATTGCCTGCCCCCTGGTTGGTTCAGTTACATACTGCTCAAGGAACCCATCCCTAATACACTCTATGAACTCTTCCTCAAGGCTGCCATGCCCAATTTGATTAGTCCAGTCAATATGAAAGTTAAAATCCCCCATGATTATAGCTGTTCCCTAACTAGCCCCAACTATTTCCTGATTTATACACCGACCAACAGAGTTGCAACTGTTAGGAGGCCTATAGACTACGCCCACTAGTGACTTTTTCCCCTTATTATTCCTTATCTCCACCCAAACTGTTTCACTATCCTGATCCTTTGACCCAATATCATTTCTGACTATTGCAGTGATTCCATCCTTGATTAACATAGCAACCCCACCTCCCTTTCCTTCCTGTCTGTCCTTCCTAATTGTCAAATACCCTTGTATGTTTAGTTCCCAGTCATGATCATCTTGCAGCCATGTTTCCGTAATGGCCACCAGATCATACCCATGTGTAGTTATTTGTACCGTCAACTCGTTTATTTTGTTACGAATGCTGCGTGCATTCAGATAAAGAACTTTCAAATATGTTTTCTGACAATTTATTCCTGCTTTTACCCCCTTTACTACTTTACCATTATACAATCTGTCCCTTCCTGACTCGCTCTGGTTTTTAATTCCCCCACTGCTACCTTGCTCTATTGCCTTCTCCGCTGTCATTTTTATTTTTTGCTCTCTTAAAACCTCCCCCCCACGAATTAGTTTAAAGCCCTCTCTACAGCCCTAGTTATTCGATTCGCCAGGACTCTAGTCCCAGCACTGGCCAACATTGATGACGAGGCAGGTTCGAACTTACCTGCAACTCTGCATCACCTCCCGGGGATTCGTTCCTGGAGATCAGTGGATTGGAGGTCAAGGCCAGAGACTCGGGCGTCGACCACGGGAAACCGCCCAGTCATCCAGCAGAGACTCGAGAATTGCGGGAGAGGCTGTCGAGAGCCAGGCTTGGCTTTCCAGTCGAGGTGGTCCAGCGAAACGGGCTGGCAACAGGTAGTGCACAGACCCTTCCCGGACAGCGGCGCGCTAGAGCCCGACCGAGCAGCACAGCAAAGGGCCGAGCAGCGTCAACAGGGGAGAGAGAGAGAGAGGGCAGAGTGCACAGGGTGCAGCCGGTGTTCAGGGGCCGAGCAGCATCGGAGAGAGGGAGAGAGAGACGCGCAGAAACCCGTGAGGCGCCGCCATTGCCATGAGGACCGCCGAGAGCAGCGTTGGCAGCAGCGCAGGAGAAGCGCGCGAAACCTACAGGGCGCCGCCATTGCCGCGAGAACAGCTGGGAGCGGCGTTGGCAGCAGCGGGGGAGGAAGGAAAGCGCAGGAGACGCCATTTTAAACCATTGGGAGACGCCATTTTAAACCACACCCAAAATGCTGAAGAGTGGCAGTATCACCGCATTTGACAATGAAGTCAAAGATTGGACTACATATGTCGAACGAATAGAGGTGTACTGCAAGGCAAATGAGGTGTCAGATGACAAGAAAACGTCGGTATTGTTAAATTTAATGGGTGCAAAGACGTATGGTTTATTACAAAATCTAGTAACCCCAACGAAGCCAATGGAAAAGAGTTTTGAAGACATAGTAACGATACTAAATGAACATTTAAACCCCACACCGCTGCTGATAGTAGAAAGATTTAAGTTTCACAAACGGAACCAGCATAAGGATGAAAGCAATGCTGATTATTTAACAGAACTGCGCAAACTATCGAAACATTGCCAGTTTGGAGCGGGACTGGCAGATACCTTAAGGGACAAGTTTGTGTGTGGGCTTCAAAGTGAAGGAACCCAGAAACGGCTTTTATCTGAAAAGGACCTTACGCTGGAAAAGGCTTTCAGCATTGCGGTATCATATGAAGCAGCAGCACGGGGCGCTGCAGAGATACAACAGAGACCGCAAGAATATGGCACAAACGAAATGTCATATGGAACAGAGAAGTGGTATCGCTGCGGCAGAACAACACACGACCAGAATGATTGCTGGTTCAAAGACAAAGTGTGCAAACAGTGTGGAAAAGTAGGACACATAGCACGAGTCTGCATGTCGAGAAAGAAAACCAGCAATAAGAAACCTACCAAAGGAAAGTACAAGAAGGTACATAAGATGACGGAGAATAGTTCAGACGAGCAAAAGAGTGATAACGACTCCGAAAGCAGGGAACTGAGTTGTCTGAAACTACATAATGTGATCACAACGGAGGCTCACCGAACCATTTGGGTCACTCTCAAGTTAGCAGGAGTCCAGGTAAAGATGGAATTGGACACAGGATCAGCCCTAACAGTCATAAACCGACGGGACTACGAGCGGCTATTCTCACACATACCCTTGAGAGACTCAAAAATTATTTTGAAGACGTACACGGGGCAAAAAGTCTACCCCAAAGGAAAAATAAGGGTGACCATTATATATAACAGTAAGGAAACACCAAAACTAGACCTGTATGTATTGCAGGATGGAGGACCACCATTACTGGGACGTGAATGGATCCGGAAAATACAACTGGATTGGCATCCCATACAGGCACTGACTGTGGCTGACAAAAAGGATGACGACTTCACACCTGGGCGACTGTCAAAGATCCTAACTGACGTGAAAGAAGTGTTCCAGCAAGGACTCGGAACACTAAAAGGCATGACAACGACGATTAAAATTGAAGAAAACGAAAGCCCAAAATTTTTAAAGGCCAGACCGGTACCTTATGCGATCCGCCCAGCTGTCGAAGCAGAGCTGGAGAGTCTGGAACGTTCAGGTGTACTGTCCAAGGTAGACTGCAGCGAGTGGGCTACACCCATCGTCCCTGTGATGAAAAAGTCGTTGAGCAGCACGCCTGGGGAACCAAGGAAGGTTTGCATCTGTGGGGACTTTAAGGTAACAGTGAACCCAGTCCTTCACACCGTACAATATCCACTTCCGCGGATTGAAGATATTTTTGCCTCGCTATCTGGAGGGAAACACTTCACTAAGATTGATCTGGCCTAGGCGTATCTGCAAATGGAGGTAGAAGAAGCATCAAAAAAATACCTCACAATCAAAACCCATAAAGGTCTCTACCAATACAAACGGCTGGTATTCGGGGTAGCATCAGCTCCGGCTATGTGGCAGAGGGCAATGGAACAAGTCCTGCAAGGGATCCCAGGGACCCAGTGTTATTTGGACGACATCCTGGTCACGGGCAAAAATGACAGTGATCACCTTGCCAACCTGGAGCGGGTGCTCACTAGATTGCAGGAATATGGGTTCCGAGCTAACCGCTCCAAATGCGAGTTTTTTAGAAAACAGATCTCGTATTGTGGCCACGTTATCGATAAAGAGGGGTTACAAAAGTCCCCAGAGAAGATTGAGGCAGTAGTCAAGGCTCCAGCACCGGAAAATGTGTCACAACTGAGGTCGTTCCTCGGGCTGGTAAACTACTACCATAAGTTCTTGCCAAATTTGTCTACAATACTACACCCACTGAACACCCTACTGCAAACTGGGGTGCCATGGAAGTGGAGTGACGAATGTAGACGAGCTTTCCAGAAGAGCAAAAGATTGATCACATCGAAAGAGGTATTGGCCCATTACAACCCAGCATTACCAATTCGGTTGGCATGTGATGCGTCACCCTACGGCATTGGAGCGGTGCTGTCGCACAAATTCTCGGACGGCTCAGAGAGGCCAATAGCCTTAGCATCACAATCACTAACCTCAGCCGAGCGTAACTACGCCCAGATTGACAGGGAGGCCCTCAGCCTAGTGTGGGGAGTGAAAAAGTTCAATCACTATCTGCACGGGCAGAAATTCACCTTGCTGACTGATCACCAGCCTCTTTTCTCCATTTTTAATCCGAAGAAGGGCGTTCTGGTGATGACTGCGCAACGACTACAAAGATGGTCACTTTTTCTAGGGGCGCACCACTATGAGATTGAATATAAGGGCACGAAACAGCATGGAAATGCTGATGGGCTATCATGCCTGCCACTGCCTACTGCGGAGGAAGCACCAGCAGTGGATCCTGTCGAAATATTCCATTCGGCTATAGTTGACTACCTAATGCTTGTATCGAAAAGGAAACCTGAAATGACCCGACACTGTCTCGGGTATATGATTTGACGGTGAAGGGATGGCCAGCACATGGCGACTCACTGTTGCCAGCATTCTCGACAAGGAGAGAACAGCTGTCAGTGTGCCGGGGGACCTTGATGTGTGGATCCCGAGTGGTAATTCCACCCAAGTTAAGGGATAGCGTGCTCAATGAGCTTCATGAGGGTCATCTGGGAGGGGTAAAAATGAAAAGCCTGGCCAGGGCTTATGTGTGGTGGCCGGGAATCGATAAACAAATCGAGGACCTGACCTGTAGTGTATGTACCTTTAAGGGGGGAACTACTTTTTACAGCTCCTGTATACTGTAGTACCAGCAGTGACCACACCTGTATATAACCCTGAGTAGGGATCTGTACAATTAGTTTTAGAGTAACCCTCATCCAGTAAACACCTGTTGATTGTTCCCTGCAGTCTCTTGTCTAATTATTGAAGGACACACAACATCAAGATACACGGATCTAACATTGGCGACGAGAAGATTCGAACCTACCTGCAACACTGCAGAAGAAGGCCGAGTCCAGAAGCACGGGTGTCGACCATCCAACGGAGACACCAGCGAAATGGGCTGGCAACAGGTATGGCGCAGGCCCTTCCCGCACAGCGGCGGCTAGAGCCGACCAACGGCACAGAAAAAGGCCGAGCAGCGTCGACGGGAGAAGAGAATGGGTAGAGCGCACAGGGCGCAGCCGGTGTTCAGGACCGAGCGGCGTCGACGGGAAAAGAGAGAGGGGAGAGAGCGCACAGGGCGCAGCCGCTGTTCAGGACCGAGCGGCGTCAACGAGAGAGACAGGCGCGCAGGAAAACGCGCAGAGCGCAGCCGGTGTTCAGGGGCCAAGCAGCGTCAGCGGGGAAGGAAGGAAAGTGCAGGAGATGCCATTTTGAGCCACAGCGGAGAAGAAGGGAGAGCGTGGGAGACGCCATTTTGAGCCACAGTGGAGAAGAAGGGAGAGCGCGGGAAACGCCATTTTTAGCCAGTCTAACCACACCCAGGGATGCCGAAGTGTGGCAGTGTCACAGCGTTCGACAATGAAGTCGAAGATTGGGCGACATATATAGAACGCATAGAAGTGTACTGCAAGGCGAATGAAGTGCCAGATGCCAGGAAAGCACTGGTATTGTTGAATTCCATGGGTGCAAAAACGTACGGCTTACTGTAAAATCTAGTAACCCCAGAGAAGCCAGTGGAAAAGGATTTTGAAAGCATAGTGGCAATCTTACAGGACCACTTAAACCCCACACCACTGCTGATAGCAGAAATATTTAAGTTTCACAAAAGGAACCAGCATAAAGATGAAAGTAATGCTGAGTTTTTAACGGAACTGCACAAGCTATCGAAACACTGCCAGTTTGGAACGGGACTAGTAGATACTTTAAGGGACAAGTTTGTGTGTGGGCTTCAAAGCGAAGGAACCCAGAAACGGCTTCTATCAGAAAAGGATCTTAGGCTGGACAAGGCTTTCAGCATGGCAGTATCACACGAAGCAGCAGCACGGGGCGCGGCAGAGATACAACGGAGACCGCAAGAATATGGCACAAATGAAATGTCATACGGAACAGTGAAGCGCTATCGCTGCGGCAGAACAACACACGACCATAAGGATTGCTGGTTCAAGGACCAAGTGTGCAGACAGTGTGGAAAAGTAGGACACATAGCAAGAGTCTGCAGGTCGGAAAAGAAAACCAGCAGCAAGAAATCCCCACAGGAGAAGTACAAGAAGGTACATAAGGTGACAGAGAGTAGTGCAGATGAACAGAAAAGTGATACAGACTCTGGAAGCAAGGAGCTGGGTTGTCTGAAACTACATAATGTGTTCAAAACGGAGGATCACCAAACTATCTGGGTGACGCTCAAGATAGCCGGAGTCCAAGTGAAAATGGAATTGGACACAGGATCAGCCCTAACAGTCATAAACCGAAGGGACTACAAGCGGCTATTCTCACATATATCCTTGAGCGATACAGGGATTGTCTTGAAGACGTTCACGGGGCAAAAAGTCTACCCCAAAGGAAAAATAAGGGTGAACATTATATATAACGACAAGGAAACACCAAAAATGGACCTATATGTATTGCCAGATGGAGGACCACCACTACTAGGACATGAATGGATCCGGAAGATACAGCTAGATTGGCATTCCATACAAGCACTGACTGTAGATGCCAAAAAGGATGATGATGTCACACCTGGACGACTGTCAAAAATGCTAACTGACGCACAAGAAGTGTTCCAGGAGGGACTCGGAACACTAAAAGGCCTAACAGTGATGATCAAAATAGAGGAAAATGCAAGCCCAAAGTTTTTTAAGGCCAGACCGGTACCTTATGCGATCCGTCCAGCCGTCGAAGCAGAGCTGGAAGGTTCGGAACGTTCAGGAGTACTGTCCAAAGTGGACTGGAGTGAGTGGGCTACACCCATCGTTCCTGTAATGAAGAGGTCGTTGAGTAATACGCCTGGGGAACCAAAGAAGGTTCGCATCTGTGGGGACTTCAAGGTGACAGTGAACCCAGTCCTTCACAGTGTACAATATCCACTTCCGCGGATTGAAGATATTTTCGCCTCGCTATCTGGAGGGAAACGCTTCACTAAGATTGATCTGGCCCAGGCGTAACTGCAAATGGAGGTAGAAGAAGCCTCGAAACAGTACCTCACGATCAACACTCATAAACGTCTCTACCAATGCAACCGGCTGGTGTTCGGGGTAGCATCAGCTCCGGCTATTTGGCAAAGGGCAATGGATCAAGTCCTGCAAGGGATTCCAGGGACCCAGTGTTATTTGGACGACATCCTGGTCACGGGCGAAAATTACACTGATCACCTCGCCAACCTGGAGCAGGTGCTCACTAGATTGAAGGAATATGGGCTCCGAGCTAATCGCCACAAATGCGAGATTTTCCAGAAGCAGATCTCGTATTGTGGCCACGTTATTGATAGAGAGGGGTTACATAAGTCCCCTGAAAAGATTGAGGCAGTAGTCAAGGCTCCAGCACCGGAAAATGTGTCACAACTGAGGTCGTTCCTCGGGCTGGTGAACTACTACCATATGTTCTTGCCAAATTTGTCGACAGTACTACACCCACTGAACACCTTACTGCAAACAGGGGTACCATGGAAGTGGAATGATGAATGTAAACAAGCTTTCCAGAAGTGCAAAGAATTGATCACATCAAAAGAGGTGTTGGCTCATTTCAACCCAGCACTACCAATTCGGTTGGCGTGTGATGCATCACCCTATGGCATTGGAGCGGTGCTGTCGCACAATTTCCCGGACGGCTCGGAGAGGCCAGTAGCCTTTGCGTCTCGGTCACTAACCTCAGCCGAGCGTAACTACGCCCAGATTGACAGGGAGGCCCTCAGCCTAGTGTGGGGAGTGAAAAAGTTCAACCACTATCTGCACGGGCAGAAGTTCACCTTGCTGACTGACCACCAACCACTTGTCTCCATCTTTAATCCAAAGAAGGGCGTTCCGCTGATGACTGCGCAATGGCTACAAAGATGGTCCCTTTTTCTAGGGGCGAACCAATATGAAATCGAGTATAAGGGCACGAAACAGCATGGAAACGCTGATGGGCTATCACGCCTGCCACTGCCTACTGCGGAGGAAGCACCAGCAGTGGACCCTGTCGAAATATTTTATCCGACTATAATTGAACGCTTGCCAGTAACTAACGCTGACATAGAGAAGGAGATCCGAAATGATCCGACACTGTCTCGGGTATATGACTTGATGGTGAAGGGATGGCCAACACATGGCGACTCACTGTTGCCAGCATTCTCATCCAGAAGAGAACAGCTGTCAGTATGCCAGGGGACCTTGATGTGTGGATCCCGAGTGGTAATTCCACCCAATGTAAGGGAGAGAGTGCTCAATGAGCTTCACGAAGGCCATCTGGGAGGGGTGAAAATGAAAAGCCTTGCTAGGGCTTATGTGTGGTGGCCGGGGATCGATCAGCAAATCGAGGACCTGACAAAGAGCTGCTCAGGATGCCAGAAGGTCCAAAATGCACCACCACATGCCCCTCTACACCCATGGGAGTGGCCCTCATCTCCATGGCAACGGGTGCATATTGATTTTGCTGGTCCATTCATGGACTCAATGTTTTTAATAGCCGTGGATGTGCACTTGAAATGGCCTGAGGTGATCAAAATGTCCTCCACCACCACGGAGAAAACTATTGCAGTCCTACGGACCATATTTGCCAGGAACGGCTTGCCAGAGCAGATTTGCTCTGATAACGGACCACAGTTTGTGTCCGAAGAGTTTCGAAGATTTATGAAAAGGAATGGGGTAAGGCATTACACATCCGCCCCGTATCATCCAGCCACAAATGGATTGGCTGAGAGGTTCGTACAAACCTTTAAAAAAGCAGTAAGGGCCATGTGCGATGACGACATTCCACTGCAGCATAAGGTGGACAATTTCCTTTTAGCCTACAGAAATGCGACACATGCAGTCACCAACCAGACCCCGGCCATGATGTTCTTTAACCGAAGGTTGAGATCTCGTCTGGATTTGCTCAGACCAAATGTACGAAGAGATGTTGAGAATAAGCAATTCCAGCACATCAATGAGTAGCCGACAAGGAGCTTCAATGTAGGGCAACCAGTCTTGGCCCGCGACTACCGAACAGAGAAATGGCAACCAGGAACGATATGCACACGGCAGGGGCCAGTAATGTACACAGTGGATGTTGGGGAGAACATTGTGAGGCGCCATGTTGACCAGATCCTAGAGTCACAGGAACGAGTCAACCCCTTGTCTCGCGTACCTGGTGATGAACCCAACATACAGGTAGCATCTACCCCAGAAACAGTAGCATCGGAAGCTGATGAACCAACCGACAACAGGGGGCCAGAATTGCCTCCGCACCAAGAGCAAGACACTCAGGAAAGGCGCTATCCAGAAAGGATCAGAAAGCCTCCCCAAAGACTGAATTTATAAATAGACTATTTTCAGTTAATGTTGCATGTTAAAACTGTTAATTGTAATTAGTTGATATTTAATTGTTAAATGAATGTTATGGTACTGTTAATCAAAAAGGAGGGGAATTGTAGTGTATGTACCTTTAAGGGGAGAACTACTTTTTACAGCTCCTGTATACTGTAGTACCGGCAGTGACCACACCTGTATATAACCCTGAATAGGGATCTGTACAGTTAGTTTTAGAGTAACCACCTGTTGATTGTTCCCTGCAGTCTCTTGTCTAATTATTGATGGACACACAACATCAAGATACACGGATCTAACATGACCAAGAGCTGCTCAGGATGCCAGAAAGTCCAAAATGCACCACCACAGGCCCCTCTACACCCATGGGAGTGGCCCTCATCTCCATGGCAATGGGTGCATATTGATTTTGCTGGTCCATTCATGGACTCAATGTTTTTAATAGCCGTGGATGCGCACTTGAAATGGCCTGAGGTCATCAAAATGTCCTCCACCACCACGGAGAAAACTATTGCAGTCCTACGGACCATTTTTGCCAGGAATGGCTTGCCAGAACAGGTTTGCTCCGAAAACGGACCACAGTTTGTGTCCGAAGAGTTCCGGATGTTCTTGAAAAAGAATGGGGTAAGGCATTACACATCCACCCCGTATCATCCAGCCACAAATGGATTGGCTGAGAGGTTCGTGCAAACCTTTAAGAAGGCAATAAAGGCTATGTACAATGACAACATTCCGCTGCAGCACAAGGTGGACAATTTCCTGTTCGCCTACCGGAATGCGACACATGCAGTCACCAACCAGGCCCCAGCCATGATGTTCTTTAACCGAAGGTTAAGATCTCGCCTGGATTTGCTCAGACCAAACGTACGAAGAGATGTTGAGAGTAAGCAATTCCAGCACATCCATGAGAAGCCAACAAGGAGCTTCAATGTAGGGCAACCAGTCTTGGTCCGCGACTACCGAACAGAAAAATGGTAGCCAGGAACAATATGCACACGGCAGGGCCCGCTAATGTGCACAGTGGACATTGGGGAGAGCATCGTGAGACGCCATGCTGACCAGATCCTAGAGTCACAGGAACAAGTCAACCCCATGCCTCGCCCATATGTACCTGGTGATGAACCCGACGTACAGGTCGCATCTACCCCAGAAACAGTAGCATCGGAAGCTGATGAACCAACCGTCGACAGGGGGCCAGAATCGCCTCCGCACCAAGAGCAAGACACTCGGGAAAGGCGCTATCCAGAAAGGATCAGGAAGCCTCCCCAAAGACTGAATATATAAATAGACCATTTTCAGCTAATGTTGCATGTTAAAAGTGTTAATTGTAATTAGTTTGATATTTAATTGTTAAATGAGTGTTATGGTACTGTTAATCTAAAAGGGGAGGAATTGTAATGTATATACCTATATAAGGGGGGAACTATGTTTTACAGCTCATGTATACTGCAGTACCGGCAGTGACCACACCTGTATATAGCACTGAGTAGTAATCTGTACAGATCAGTTGCAGTGTGAGCCACGTTGAGTAAACACCTGTTGTACCGTTCTCCGCAGTCTGTGTCTTATTATACACGGACGCAGCACTATCTATTTTGTTGGTACCAACATGGACCACGACAACTGGATCCTCCCCCTCCCACTCCAAGTTTCTCTCCAGCCCAGAGGAGATGTCCTTAACCCTGGCACCAGGCAGGCAACACAGCCTTCGGGACTCTCGCTCTCAGCTGCAAAGAACCCTATCTATCCCCCTAACGATACTATCCCCTACAACTACAACATTTCTTTTAACTCCCCCCACTTGAATGGCCCCTCGCTCCACGGTGCTGTGGCCAGGTTGCTCATCCTCCCTGCAGTCCCCGTTCCCATCATCACAGGGAGTAAGAGCCTCAAACCTGTTGGACAAGAGCAAGGGCTGCGGCTCCTCCAACACTACCTCCTGGATCCCGTACCTGCCTCACTTCTAGTCACACCATCCTGACCCTGGCCACGGACTACATCTGAATTAATTAATCTAATTGGTGTGACTACCTCCTGAAACACAGAGTCCAGGTAACTCTCCCCCTCCCTGATGTGTCTCAGTGTTTGAAGCTCGGACTCCAGCTCTTCAACACGGAGCCAGAATTCCTCGAGCAGCCAACACTTACTGCAAATGTGATCACCGTGAGCATCAATGGTGTCCACCAGCTCCCACATATTGCAGCAGTAACACATCACCTGCTCTCCCATTCTATGTAATTAATTAAATTTATTAATATTATTTTTAAATACCATCTGCCCCGATTCTAGATGATGAATATCGCACCTTAGAAACTATAAACCAGCGTTAAACCGAGGCCCCGTCTGTATTGGTTTGTATGTGGGTTCAATGACGACACATTCATGAAAGAGAATGACTTTTTATCTAAAGTTTGTTCATCTAATTTAACAGCATTACAGGAGACACCATCTTAGAGATCCATCTAAAACGAAAGCAAAACTAAACTAAACTGCTTGTCTCTCACATGCCCTCTGCTGGTCAGGCATAAATAGTCAATCAGGCAAATATGCTGGTAAGGCATAAATAATCAAACAGGCAAATACCATCACTATTTGCTGATATCATTACATCTCCCTTTCTTAAAACAAAAGTATTTTACTTTTATCTAACAACATGTTTTCTTTGTATTACTCTGCATTTTAACTGTAACACTTAATGAACTTACATTATCATTATCATTATCAAGGTTTTTTAACCTTGCTTTGTGTGTTCACATGAAATATGTAAATACACTAGAACTTGAAGAAAGAATAAGATAACATTACTTCCTTCTATAACAAGAGTCCTTAAACTTGCTCAATGAGTCTCTCAGGAGACTTCACGCATCTTGACGATTTTCTGATTGATTGTCCTTGAATCTGAGTTGTTGCCTCAGATGATTGTTTCTCAGCTGTGTGATCAGGTTGTTCAACAGTATCAGTCTTTTGACCTGCTGTGTGATCAGGTTGTTCAACAGTATCAGTCTTTTGACCTGCTGTGGCTGGTCCCATGAGAAGATCTCAACGATTTCTTCGCAGAACAGCACCCTCATCTGTCTGAATGGTGTATGATCTTGGTTGAACTTCACTCAGGACAGTTCCCTTCTGAGTCCATATGTTTGTTTTGTCTTTGAACCTTACTTGGTCACCAGTGTGGAGTTCAGGTAGGTTTTGTGTTCCTCTGTCATAGTCGTACTTTTGCTTTTCTTTCTGTTGTTCTTTGAACTTCCTCGCTTTCTCCCCCTCTTTTGTTTTCAGGAGGTTCTCCGGGATGGGTAGGTTGACCTTAGCAGACGTCCCATCAGGAGTTGGGCTGGTGACATACCACACTCGAGCGGCGTTGTGCGGTATACAAGCATGCTCTGGTAGAAGTCAGTTCCACTGTCTTTTGCCTTGTACATCAGTCTTTTCACTGTCTGGACCGATTTTTCCACTAGTCCATTGGACTGTGGAAAGTGAGGACTTGACGTTGTGTGGACAAAGTCCCACTCTTTGGCAAAGTGTCGGAAACTTGCATTGTAAAACTGGGGTCCGTTGTCTGTGAAGACCTCGCTTGCCACGCCATGTCTGGAGAATATGGCTTTCATACATGTTATCACAGCATCTGCAGTGGTGGTGTACAGTCTACTAACCTCTGGATACAGGGAGTAATAGTCTGTGACTACAAGATAGTCCTTCCCTTGACATACGAATAGGTCAGCGCCTACCTTCTGGTAAGGTCTGTCTGGCGCTGGGTGTGGCTTTAGTGGTTCTACCGGATTGCTTGCCCGATATTTCAGGCATATTGTGCAGTTTGACACCTCATTTGTCACATCTTGGTTGATTCGTGGCCAGTACATCACCTCTCGTGCTCTTTTCTTACACTTTTCGATTCCCAGATGTCCTCCATGGATCCTTTTTAGCATCTCTTTTCTCAGACTCTTTGGGATAACTATTTTACTTCCTTTGTAGATGATGTCTTCAACCACTGATAGTTCCGCCCTGCAGTTCCAGTACTCTGCCATGTCAGGTGAGCAGTCTTGCTTCATGTTGGGCCATCCATCCAAGATGCTTTTCCTCAGTCGTCTCAGTGTTTCATCTTTGTTTGTCTCAGTCTTTATGAGCTCCATTTTTGCATCTGCTATGGGCAGTGCACTTGTGATCATGTCCACGTAGGCGTTCACTTTTTCATCCATTTTGGTGTTTGCGGGCTCACTTGGGTCAACAGCTCTGGACAACGTGTCTGCTGTATACATCAGCTTACCCGGTGTGTACGCAACATTTAGTGTATAGCGTTGCAGCCTGATCATCATTCTTTGTATTCTAAGCGGACAGCTATTTAGTGGCTTTTGGAACAATGCAATCAAGGGCTTATGGTCAGTCTCTACACTGATTGCTTGTCCTGCCACAAACTGGTGAAATCTTTCACAGACGTATGTGATGCTGAGCAGCTCCTTTTCTATTTGAGCATATCGCGTCTCCACGTCTGTCATTGAGCGCGATACATATGCAATAGGTTGCCAGTAGTCATATTTTTGCAGAAGAACGGCACCGAGCCCACTCTGTGATGCATCTGATGATATCTTGATGGGTCTCGCTGGGTCATAAAACCTCAGAACTGGTTCCTCTGTGAGCAGTTTCTTTAGATCGCTCCATGACTTCTCATGCTCATGATTTCATTCCCATTCTATGTTCTTTTCAGTTAGTCTTCTCAGTGGCGCCATCTTTTCTGAGAGGTTGGATATGAATTTACCCATGTAGTTGATCATTCCATTAAACCTCTGCACGTCCTTTTTGCATTGTGGCTTTGGCATATTCTCAATGGCGGACACCTTTCTGGGATCTGGTCTGATGCCCTCACCGCTAAGGATATCTCCCACGAATGTCAGTTCTGTCACCCCGAGCTGGCATTTCTCTCTATTCAGCTTCAGGTTTGTTTTCCTTGTTGCTTCCAGCACTTTTTTCAGTCTCTCGTCATGCTCAGTTCTCGTGGTTCCCCATACTATGATGTCATCCATTGATGTATCAACTCCCTCCAGGTGCTCATAGATCATATGGATAGTTTTGTGATACACTTCAGGAGCTGAGGCAATGCCAAATGGTAATCTTAGGAATCTGTATCTGCCAAATGGACTGTTGAACGTGCACAGTTTTGAACTTGCCTCGTCCAATTTCATCTGCCAAAATCCTGATGATGCATCTAACTTGCTGAAATACTTTGCATTTGCAAACTGTGCCATGATTTCCTCACGTGTAGGAAGCTTGAAGTGCTCTCTCTTTATTGCTCTGTTTAGATCTCTTGGATCCAGGCAAATTCTGAGCTTTCCATTCTTTTGTCCACAACGACAAGGGAACTCACCCACTCAGTTGGCTCATCTATCTTCTGAATCACGTTCAGGCTTTCCATCCTGTCCAACTCTGCCTTCAGTTGCTTTTGAAGAGCAAACGGAACTTTTCTGCATGGATGTATGACCATTGGCATACTTTTATCTACTCTGATCATGTGTTCTCCTGGAAGGCAGCCTAGACCCTTAAATAGGTCATTGTACTCTTTCATGAGTTCATCATAGACTGTCTCTCCTTCGCTTTCCACAACGAGGACTCTCTTTACCAGGTTCAGTCTCTCACAGGCTATTAAACCTAGTACGGCTTGCACATCCTTTGGCACCACGATTAATGCTAGCGTGTGCTCTCTGTCCTTGTGTGTCACTTTGACAATGCATCTTCCTTTCACTGGTATATCAGTACCTGAGTATCCTGTCACTTTCACTTTTATTCCATGTATCTTTGGTCTGGGTCTAATTTTCTTAAAATCAGTCTCTGATATCACATTAACTTGTGCTCCAGTATCCAATTTAAATGGAATGTGTATGTCATTCACTTTTAATGTCAACATCCAGTCTCTTTTCTCTTTTTTGTTTTCAGACAAGACATCTACATAGAACTCCTCTATCTCGCTTTCATCTACTGCATGGACCTTGCTTTGTTGCGCTTGGTTCTTGCAGCAACGGGCATAATGGCTGTTTTTGTTGCAACTATTGCATGTTTTACCATATGCTGGACACTTTTTTGGTGGATGCTGTGTACCGCATCGACTACATGACTTTCGATTGCACCTTTCATTTTTGTTCGCTGGCCAAGCCTCTTTTTTCACATTGGCACTCTTTTTGTTAAACGGTTTGTGTCCGTTCTTTCTCACTGCATCCACGTTGCAGCTATTGTCACTGAACAGCTCCTTTGCCTGCGACTTCACAGTCTCTGTAGCCCTACACAGTGCTATGGCTTTTCCCAGGTCTAGATTTTGCTCTCTTAGCAGTCTTTCCCTTAGACCATTATCTGGAATACCACACACCAGTCTGTCTTTTATCAGCGAGTCTGTCAGTCCCCCAAATTCACATGTTTTGCTTTGGTTTCTCAGTTCAGTCACATACTGATCAATAGTCTCTCCCGTTTTCTGTACACATGTGAAAAATCTGTGCCTCTCAAACATCACGTTATGTTTAGGTATGCAGTAGGCCTCAAACTGTTCCATTATTTTATCCAACTTCATATTGTCTCCATCAGCAGCGAATGTGAAGTTATTATACACCTCCAGCGCTTCATCACCCACGACATGTAAGAACACTGACGCTTTCATTTTATCACTTTTCTCGTCAGCTCCGATTGCTGATAAATACAACTCCAAATGTTGTTTGAACCTTCTCCAATTTTCAGCCACATTATCTGTCAACTGAAGCTTCGCCGGTGGGTGTAAACCTTCCATTTTTCACTTCGTTAGCTATTCTCCAATGGTAAGTAACGATGTTCTCTTTTGGCTTGCTAATATGTGGAGAGCTGATTTAACTTCAGATTTTTCCTCTTCATCTCTTTCAATCACTTCTGACACCATGTGTTGGTTTGTATGTGGGTTCAATGACAACACATTCATGAAAGAGAATGACTTTTTATCTAAAGTTTGTTCATCTAATTTAACAGCATTACAGGAGACACCATCTTAGAGATCCATCTAAAACAAAACCAAAACTAAACTAAACTGCTTGTCTCTCACATGCCCTCTGCTGGTCAGGCATAAATAATCAATCAGGCAAATATGCTGGTAAGGCATAAATAATCAAACAGGCAAATACCATCACTATTTGCTGATATCATTACACCGTCTGCTCTCTCAAGTGGACGTACAAGACCCCATGGCACTATTTTGAAGAAGAGCAGGTGAGTTATCCCCTGTGTCCTGGCCAATATTTATCCCTCAATCAACATAACAAAAACAGATTATCTAGTCATTATCACATTGCTGTTTGTGGGAACTTGCTTGTGCGCAAATTGGCTGTCGCGTTTCCTCCATTACAACAGTGACTACACTTCAAAAGTACTTCATTGGCTGTAAAGCGCTTTGAGACGTCCGGTGGTCATGAAAGGCGCTATATAAATGCAAGTCTTTCTTTCTTTATATAGCACCTGTGATGACCTCAAGACATCCCAAAGCTCTTGCCACCAATGAAATACCTTTGAAGGGTACACACTGTTATAAGGTAGAGAAATGCAGCATTCAATTTGCGCACAGCTAGATCCCACAAACAGCAATAACCGAACAATCAGTTTGAGTGATGTTGGTTGAGGGAGAAATATTGGCCAGGACTCCAGGGAGAACTCCCCTTCTCTGCTTCGAATATTACATAGTATTTTCAGTACAGGAACAGACCAATCGGCCCAACAGTTCCATGCCGTTGTTTATGCTCCACATGAGCCTCCTCCCACGCTTCTTCATCTAACCCCAGCAACATATCCTTCTATTCCTTTCTCCCTTGGGTATTTATCTAGCTTTCCTTTAAATGCAGTCATGCTCGTCACCTCAACTACTCCTTGTGGTAGCGGGTTCCACATTCTAACCACTCGCTGGGTAAAGAAATTTCTCTTGAATTGCCTATTAGATTTATATTAGTAACTATTTTATATTTATAGCCCCTGGTCTCCCCCGCAAGTGGAAACATCATCTCTACATCTACCCAATCATAATTTAGAAAACCTCTATCAGGTCACCCCTCAGTTTTCTGTTTTCTAGAGAAAAGAGCCCCAGCCTTTTTCAAACTTTCCTGATAGGTACAACCTTTCAGTTCTGGTATCATTCTTGGAAATCTTTTTTGCATCTTCTCCAGTGCCTCAATGTCCTTTTTATATTATGGACACCAGATCTATTACAGTACTCCAAATATGGTCTAACCAAGGTGCTATTCAAGTTTAATATAACTTCTCTGCTTTTTAATTCTATCCCTCTAGAAATGAATCCCTATGCTTTGTTTGCTTTGTGTATGGCCTTATTAACCTGCATTGCTACTTTTAGTGATTTTTGTTTCTATACCTCCACACCCCTCTGCTCCTCTTACCATTTAGACAAATAGGGCAGGATTTTCATTGGGCTGTGGAGGCGGGATTGGAGGCATGCGGGTGGTTAAAATTGCAAAAACTGGCAGGCGGGCCCGACCCCGCCTCCATCCCGCCTCCACGCAATTTTCAAAAATTCGTGTCTGATGGTCCCGTCTCCATCCTGCCTCCAAGAGGCGGGACAGGCCGTTAAGGCCCTTAACAAGCACTAAATTGCCTCTATAATGCCATTTTGAATGGCCATTGCGATTTTAACCCTTTTCCCACATGAAACACGCCTGTTCTGAAACACGATGGTGAAACCTGGCGGGAGCACAATTGGATTGCTGACTATCAGCTGCAAGTCAACCATTAAAGAGGAGATTTGATCAGCCATCATTTGCAGGTGGCAGGGCTTTGTAGTCTCAGGTCTGGGGGAACTTGTAGAAGGCATAACCACAGCTGTGGAAGTTTGGAGCCTGACACCCATCTCCAGTGTAACCTCCTGGGAAACCCCTCTCGCCACCTTCACTGAGCGCTTCCTCAATGGAGGCATATACCAGAAGCATGGGAGCCATTTATTTCCTTCCCTTCTGGATATTAGATGAGGCTGAACAACAGCAGCAACAACAACAGCAGCCCCATCAGCAGCAGCAACAACAACAGCACCCCAACAGCAGCAGCAACAACAGGCACGCCAAGCTGCTGCTCACCCACATGAAGATGCACAGGCCAGAAGGGGCCAGCGCATGGAAGCCTGTCAGCGCAGGGGATACCCCCCAAACAGGGTCTACAGACACAGGGTCAGCTATCTGAACATGTCTGAGCAGCAGTGCCAAAGGCGGCTCTGACTTTCGTGAGAGGCAGTGGGTGACATCTGCGCAATGCTGCAACAAGACCTGCAGGCCAGAGGACCAGGTGGACAACCCTTACCAGTGGCCGTCAAAGTCACCACCGCACTCAACTTTTTTGCCTCAGGCTCATTCCAGGGATCAGCAGCAGACATCAGCGGCATCTCCCAGGCGGCCGCACACACTTGCATCATGCAGGTAACCGAAGACCTCTTTGCCCTCGCGCACAATCACATCCATTTCACCAAGGATTGAGCAAGTGTCACGGCACGTGCAGTTGGATTAGCTCATCTGGCAGGCTTTCCAAGGGTGCAGGGCGTTGTTGACTGCACACATGTGGCCCTTAAGGCACCCCATCGCAATCCAGGTATTTTTGTCAATCGCAAGGGCTTCCACTCCTTTAACGTTCAGCTGGTGTGTGACCACAAGAAGGAAATTTTGCATGTTTGTGCCAAGTACCCTGGCAGTTGCCATGACTCCTTCATACTGCGCCAGTCTAGTGTGCCTCCGCTATTCAGTCCGCCAGACCAACTTAACGGATGGCTTCTTGGAGACAAGGGCTATCCCCTGAGGACGTGGCTAATGATGCCATTGAGGAGACCATCCAACGAAGATGAGGAGAGCTACAACTCCAGCCACATGTCCACCAGAGCCATAATCGAGCAAACCATCGGTTTGCTGAAGATGCGCTTCAGATGCCTGGATAGATCAGGTGGAGCCCTGCAGTACTCAGCAGCCAGGGTCTCCAGAATTGTCGTGGTTTGTTGTGCACTTCACAACATGGCACAGCATCGTGGCTTGCAGATTCCTGAGGACCAAGTGGCTCCTCACATATCCTCCTCAGATGAGGAGGAGGAGAGCGAAAATGAACATCCTGCAGAGGCCCATCAACCAGCAGCAGCAGTACGCGAGAACATAGCTGTCCGGGATGCAAGGAACGCACATATTAACATAAATCGTGCCATTCATGTAGAAAGGACTTATGAAATATACTGGGTGGCCTGCTGGTGGCACTGTCCAGGGAGAGTATAAATACTCGGGCATGGGCCCAGCTTGCTCAGGGACATTTTGTAAACAGGAACTAGTGAAGGATAACTAGATTTCCATGTTGTGAAACAGTCGATTAAAGCTTTGTTTAATACTCTGACCAAGTGCCTAGTAGTATTCTTATGTCAATTTACTCGACTGTTTGCTGCTCCATGCTCTGAGTGGTTTTGGGAACAGATGGCTATGACTCAAATGGTAGAAGGGAACCAGAGGTAGTAATCAATCCATCATGGAGAAGCTACTCCGACCCGCCCGTCTTGACCTGGACCCGAATTCATTTACAACGGCTAAGGTATGGAAACACTGGTATCGTACCTTCAGCAACTTCCTCATGGTGTGTGGTGAGAATGTTCCTGATAAGTTAGAGATACTTGCCAATTATGTATCCCCTCATGTGTTTGACTATATCGAAGACTGTGTAGACTATGACTCCGCTATCCAAATACTACAGCGACTATATGTTAAGGCCCCAAACGAAATTTTTGCTCGGCATCTACTGGCCACAACTCAACAACAACCCGGGGTATCACTTGACAAATTCCTTCAAAAGCTTCACAGGCTCAGCAAGGATTGTAATCTCAAAGCTGTCTCAGCTGAGCAATACCAGGAATTAATTCGTGATTTCTTTATTAATGGAATTGCATCTCCTTTCATATGCCAGCATCTGTTGGGGAATAAAACCCTCAAGTTACAAGCTGCCTATGACCAGGCATGTTCTCTGGAGTTAGCAAAAAAAAATGCAGATGCCTATCTTTTACCGCATGCACGGACAGCTGCTATCACTTTTGGTGACTCCTCCAATGGGCCTCGGGCGGAAGCTCTCACTGATGGCTACTCTATCCTAGCCGATGATGACCCTACCTTAGAAGCCCTCACTGATGATGACCCTGCCCTAGCGGCATCTTGGCAATCTGGAAGGAAGTGTTTCTTCTGTGGAGGTTCATTCCACTGTAGGAAATGTTGTCCTGCTTGTAAAGCAACCTGCAGTCATTGCAGTAAGAAAGGTCACTTTTCTAAGGTTTGTCAGTCAAGAGCCTCTGTTAGTAAGAAAGGTCACTTTTCTAAGGTATACCGGTCAAGAGCCCCTGTTAGTTTTGCAACTGCTATCTATAAAAATGCTCCTCCCCCAAGAGCCACTACTAAGGTTAAAGCTGCTATCTATAAAACTGCTCCTCCCCCAAGAGCCACTACTAAGGTTACAACTGTCAAGTGTGAAACCGCTCCTCCTCCCATCACAGCTGTTTTTCCCCAAAGCCTGTCCCATGCGGCCACAAAGGTTTTGGTGAATGGACACATTTTGAGTGCACTAATCGACTCATGCAGCTCTGACAGCTTCATCAGTGAGCAGACTGTCAGTAAGTTAAAACTGCGTATTTACCCCTCAGACAGGGAAATTGCAATGGCTCTGACGACACTGACCATCAACTATTCCAGCTTTTGTCTTGTTTACCTTATTCTCAATGGCCACACTTAGTCCTCCACCCGGCTCGGGGTGCTCAAAAACCTATGCAGTGATGTGCTCCTGGGACAGGATTTCCAGAAACAGCACAAAAGACTCACTTTTGAGTTTGGAGGGTCAAAACCGGAGCTCACTATTTCCAAAGTGCCGTTTTGTGCATTTTTGGCGGCTTCGCTCGATGAGCCCTCCTTGTTTGCCAATCTTTCCCCCCGATGTAAGCCCATAGTCACTAAATCACGATGTTTCAGCCAAGATGATCTATCCTTTATCGAGGCAGAGATCTCTCACCCTCTAGCTGATGGTATCATTGAGCCATGTTTATCTTCCTGGCGGGCTCAAGTTGCCGTTGTTAAAAATCCTCTGAAGCAACACAAGAAACGCCTTTGCATCGATTATTTGCAAACTATTAACCAGTATACCGACCTCGATGCCTACCCACTACCATGCATCGATGACGTGGTCAATAACCTTGCCAACTACAAGGTATTTTCAACTTTTGACTTAAAGAGCGCATACCATCAAGTACCATTAAAGAACTCTGACAAAAAGTATACGGCCTTTGAGGCCAATGGTCGACTTTACCAGTTTTGTTGCCTTCCATTTGGGGTCACCAATGGGGTGGCCATCTTCCAATGGGCAATGGATAGCCTAGTCAAACAGGAGAACTTAACGGACACTTTTCCATATCAGGATAATATCACCATTGCTGGTCATGACCAGAAGGAGCACGATGCCAACCTCCAGAAATTTCTTGGCGTTCTCCGTCGTCGCAACTTAACCTTAAATGAGTCCAAATCTGTGAAATCAGTACCATCAGTCAATATCCTTGGCTACTGGGTGGGAAATGGTGTCATCAAACTGGATCCGGAGCGACTTCGTCCGCTTCAGGAGCTCCCATCTCCTACGAATCTCGGCTCTCTTCGTCGGGCCCTCGGCATGTTTGCCTATTAGGCAAAGCGGATACCCCACTTTTCCGACAAGATCCAGCCCCTGCTTCACGCAAAGTCATTTCCGTTGAAGGCAATGGCTATTTCAGCTTTCAACCTCCTCAAGCAACAACTGGAAAAAGCCATGCTTCGTTCTATTGTGGTCGAGTGCGATGCATCGGATGTGGCGATCTCGGCTACCTTGAATCAAGGTGGTCGACCCGTTGCATTTCTGTCCCGAACTTTGCAGGGTAGTGAGCTCCATTATCCTCCTGTCGAGAAGGAGGCTATGGCTATCATTGAAGCAATACATAAATGGAGTCATTTTTTCACTCATCGCCATTTCACGCTTATAACCGATCAGCGCTCCTTGGCCTTTATGCTGGATAACCGGAAACGCACTAAGATCAAGAATAACAAAATATAGCTCTGGAGGATGGAATTGGCCGCCTTTGGCTACGCCATACATTATCGACCCAGCAAAGAGAATGTAGCCCCGGATACCCTCACGCGTGCATTCTGCTCTTCCATGTCAACTTCGACTCTTGCGGATCTTCATACTGACTTATGCCATCCTGGCGTTAACCGTATGTTACACTTTGTGCGATCTAAAAATCTCCCATTTTCTATGGAAGACGTGAGAAGAACATGCTCCACTTGTAGATTTTGCGCGGAATTAAAACCGCAATTCTTCTGTCCATTTTGCTCATACATGCTACACAGCCTATGCAGCAACTCAGCATTGACTTTTAAGGGCCACTGCCTTCCTCAACGTGAAACACTTGCTTGCTTACTATGGTGGATGAATATTCATGCGTTCCCTTTGCTTTCCCCTGTCCCAATATGCTTACTTCCACAGTGATCAAATGCCTCGGTATGGCCAATTTCATCCACTCTGATCGGGGTCCCTCCTTCATGTCAAGCGAACTCAAAAGTTATCTTTCCCAACGGGGAATCGGCACAAGTGGAACGACACCGTATCATCTTATTGGAAACGGACAGTTTGAGAGCTACAACGCTATAATTTGGAACGCTGTTCATCTTGCACTGAGGTCACACAACCTATCAGACCAGCAGTGGGAAACTATGCTCTCTGATGCATTGCATTCCATCAGGTCTCTTCTTTCTACATCCACCAAAGCTACTCCTTATGAACAATTCTTCGGGTTCCAGCGTCGCTACCATCATGGTTGGCAGCTCCTGGCCCCATGCTGCTCCGAAGATTCGTCCGATCCTCTAAGAGTGATCCCCTCATCGACGAAGTGGAACTGACGGATGTCAATCCCACGTACGCATACGTGCGGTACCCTGATGGCCGGGAATCCGCAGTGTCACTCTGGGATCTGGCTCCCTGCCCAACCGGTCACACGGACCCAATCGATGGTGGGACCCATATCAATGACGCCGATACCCTGCGCTCCTCTGAGGATGATGCCCTACCCGGGACATCAAGGGATCTGCCAGCTATTCCGCCAGATCAACCCGGGGAACAGAGCGCTCCCCGCGGGATGGCCACCCGAAGCCAGGACGCCGGTCAATCACCGACTACTGGGCAGGGTGAAGCCAGCTCTGTGCCTGTGGGGGTCCGTACCCGGAGCCACGATCTCCCCGGTCCCCCTCAGGTCGATCAAGGTGACAACGGACTCTGCCAGCCCGCTGTTACGAACTAAGCAACCCAGGGACCAAAACACGGTCCAAGGAGACGTGCCTTCCAGCCATCGACGGAGATCCAAACGGCTGCGTCTATTCTTAGTCTGACTAGTTTGGTAGAAAGAAGCTGCTGGTCTTCCAGTCTTTCAGGCGGGAAGAATGACATCATTCGTGCCATTCATGTAGAAAGGACTTATGAAATATTCTGGGTGGCCTGCTGGTGGCGCTGTCTAGGGAGAGTATAAATACGTCACTCATCTTGGCCAGATTTGCTTAGCCTAGCCACTCAGGCACTTTTGCCTCGCACCTTCTTACCTGAGCATTGACAATGGCCATGAAACAGCTGATTCCTAGTAATTTGACCACCATACTGACAATTGCAAGTAATTCTAAGGCCTCAATGTGGAAGTCCCATTCTCGAAATGACACACGCCACAACTACAGCAGTAGCCATCAGATTTTTTAAGTACATGATTCATATGATGGCTTTTACACATAAAACATCAAAATTCACCCAAGTGACTACCCTTGTGACTATTTGTGCAGTATCTTTCTCTTACGCGTGCTCCTACGTGGTGCTTCCCCTATGGCTTCAGCAGATGTGGAGGCCCCTTGCTCAGTTTCTTGCTGCTCCTGCCTCGACACCTTTGGCGGGCATCCTCTGGGGTGGCGAACCTGTGAGGGCTCGTCAACAGTCTGCTGCTCCTGCGGCTGTGCGGGGGTTGAGACGCTGATCTCAGTTGGGTGTGGACTCTGGTGGGGCTCTGACCGAGGGCTCTGCAGTGGCATGGAAGTGTGAGCGCTTGGAGAGGAGACCCCAATTCCTTGATGTCTGCCACCAACTTCCCTCTCATGGGTCAGGTCCCCCTCAGTGCTTGCAAGTGGCTTGAGAGCACCTTGCTGCAAATCAGGGGGGCCATGGGGACCCATATCTGCACTGGCAGTCATACTCAGAAGGACTTCCATGAAGGTCTGGTTTCTCTGTTCAATAGCTGACCATCGGTCCTCCAGAGATGTCAGTCTATTCTGAACACTCACCATATTTTCAACACTCTGGCGACTTAGCACCTCCATGGAGGTTGCCATACTTTCCATGGTGATGTGTTCATACACCAATGACTCCACAAGGGCTCTGCTCATGTTAGCGAGGGACTCCTCCATTCGCCCCACACTCGCAGTGACCCTGGAGACAAAACCTGCCAGAGACTCCTGCGTCTTTTCCTGGAGTGCCATCACCACTGATACTGTGGATGGACCCAGAGGCAGAGGTTCGACATGCAGCTGAGCCGAGCTGGCAGAGTCCTGCGCCCTCCAACTAGGACTCTCCACTGCTGTCCCTGTCTCCACAATCTGCTGATGCTCACTTGTGAGCTGTGATACACCAGGTGACAACGCTACTCTATGTCCCGAAGGTACCACCGAGGTGTGAGTGTCTGCGCTGGTGCTGGGTGCACTGAATTCTGCTAACGCTGCGCCCTCAGAGGTAGCAGCTTCCTCTGAGGAGTCTGGAGGCTCAGCCTGTTCCTCCTGGCTAGTGGGGACGGGTGCTCGCGATGGTCCTGTGGGGGAGTAAAGGAAAGAGTCAGAGATGTGATGCCAAGTTTACATGCACACTGCATATTGCAGATGATTATTAGTCCATCTGTTAGAGCTTCCAAAACATTATCAGGTTGAGTGAGAATGAAGGAGTGAGTGTAGAGAATCCATAGCATAGATGCTTAGAAGGAGACAAAGATGGAGTGAGGTGGTAAGACCAAGGGCCCTCCCTGTGTGTTGCCAGTTGTTTTCATAGCATCAGAGTGATAGGGAGTGTGAGGGCTGCATAGTCCAATAGTTAGGTGAATGTGACCATAGAGAGAGAGGGAATGGGTAAGGGTGCATGGATGTCAGTGTCAAGTGGTGTAGGATTTGCAAAATTGGACTTTGTATTGATAAGGGTCAAATGGCAGAAGAGGCCGTGATTTTAAAGACTGTTTTAAAAGAAGCCCAGAAAAAAGGGCATACAAAATGGCCGCCATACCATGTGATCAGCTTATTGGGACACTTTAAAATGGTTCCTGCGCAACCTCAGACAGCTTTGTGGATTCAACCCACAGTAAGTTCTGGAAGCCGTTTCTGAGAGAACGAAACCAGACCCACACGTATACATATGGATTAGATGCAGATCCAGTCAAGATCGGCCTGGAGACAGATGTAGGGGGTTTCTCTTGCTCGTTCTGGTCTCCTGCCAGGTTTCGTGCAATAATTACCCTTGAGTGGTTCGACCCACTCCCCCTACGGTTCTAGACCTTGGACTTAGATGCAGAGAACAGTAGTGCAGAGAAAGAACTCAATAGACCAGGTTGAATAGCACGAAATGGATGCTTTTATTTTTAAACAGTTTGAAGCATTACAAAATACATGTCATAGGCACAGATTAAAGTTACTACAATCATACACAAATTTATGAACTTAACTCTATGGAAATGGGGAACACACGGCACATCGTAAAAGGGGAAACACATTACGAATACCCTTAACTCCCTCCCCTATACCTAAACTAAGTTTCGACCTGGGGAACTTGGGATCATGCTCACCACTCTCGAAATCGCGAAAAAGGGGGTTCGCAGCCTTTTGGCACCGCTTTCCGTCGTCACGTGGATTTGGAAGCTTCTGGCGCAGTCGATATTTTCTCTCCCTCGAGGCGGTGGGGTAGACACAGCCTCGATGAGTGCTCGTCAAGGTTGAGATCCACTATTTGGGTTCATGGAGCAGACTTAGATGCAGGCTGCTGAAGAAGT
The DNA here is from genome assembly GCF_052327205.1 of Somniosus microcephalus. Classification (NCBI taxonomy): domain Eukaryota; kingdom Metazoa; phylum Chordata; class Chondrichthyes; order Squaliformes; family Somniosidae; genus Somniosus; species Somniosus microcephalus. The sequence continues at coordinate 136,807,763 of NC_140999.1, read as the reverse complement.
GCATGCACATGGGAGAATCTTTTGGCCTGGATCGCCGGTCCTCCAGAGGGTTTCTTCTCCGTCGGCCTGGGTCGTCGATGATCTCCCGACCTCAGTACCCGGGCCACCCTCGTCGTCTTCTCGTCGTGGCCGAGCCTTGTTTGGCTGAACACCGACCACGTTGTCTTTTCACCAAAACCGTCCGTCTTTAAAAAGACGAAAACGTTTTCATCGATTCTGCATCTGCCGAAGTGGAAGAGGCGCCGATCCTGGCACCGTCTGTCCTTCGTTCGTTCCTTGTAGGAGAAGTCCTTGAAGAAAAGTCAAGTTCGAAGTTGTTCCAGTAGAAGCGAAGTAGTTCTCAAGTAACCCGAAGTCCGAAGCCTTTCAAGTCCGAAGTCCGAAGTAACTTAGATGGACTTTCAATCCATAGTTATACTCTTTTGGGACAGTCTTATCTCCCGCCAAATCATAGTCCTGTCTTTGTATTAATTTTGGCGGGCAGAAATCTCTGCAGGGGCGCTTTGTCTTGTAACGGAGCCGGTGATAACTTAAACTGGCCTTCCTGGCCGATAATGTCTTTTAATGTCTTTTTCATTGTCACCGCGGCTCGGTTCGCATATTGATCGGTCCGGAGATTTTCCTTGATGGCTGCTAAACAGTTTTTCCTTTGTACAATAAATGGGTATAAGTGTTTTTGCATTGTCCGCCCATATCTTGATGGGCCCCATCCTGTACTTAGAATCCATTGAATATGTATGCTGTTTCTCTGAGTTTCAGTTCCCAGATACTGGCTTTCGCGGGCTTACTGTCTTCAATCCACAAGCCTGTCTGGCTTGCAGTAACAGAAATAAAATGGTTCATAAACTGATCACGGGGCCTGGCGGCCATTTTGTATGCCCTTTTATCAAAGGTTTTTCTGTGCAAGCTTGCTTTGGTCAATAAACAGTCTTATTTCATCCAGTTTTCTTGCGTGATTTTTGCGGAAAATTTCGAATCTTACACAGAGGCCATCTAAATGTTGACCCAGACAAAAGGGGACAATTTCATATTCATGAGAACAGCACCCAGGACTAGATAACAAGATCAGCAGGACATTAAAAACAATGAAGGTCATTCCAGACCAGAGATGGGCCTTTACCAGCCATCGAAAACATTTTAAAATATAATAACTACCCCGCTGTGCTCCCAGCCTGCCAAAAGTTAAACAAAGACTAACCTGATTTTGGGCGGGAGACAGAAGCTTCTGGAAGAAAGGTATATCTGGAAGACTTTTTGGCAGTTGGGGCAAGCTTGAACACAGACACAGCTTCAGAGAGAGAACTGGTGGGTGAAGAGGAGTCGCTTCGGGAGAAGATCAGCAAACTCCTCTCCACCATCGGAGGAGCAAGAAGAACCAAGCCAACATCAAGAAGGCCGTTTCGAAGCCGGCGTCCCGCCCTGGGGAAACACATCGGGAGATCATCAACCATCCCTGGGCCGTTGCCGAAACGAGAGTCCATCGACCCAACTTGGGAGAAGAAACAAAAAAATAAAACCCCAAGAGAAGAAACCTTCCAGCCACCCCGGCTGGGGAGAAGAGATAAAAACAAACTGAAGAAGCGATGGGAGCCAGCCCAAGGCTCCTCTGACCAGGGTCGAGCCGATAATCCTCGACCCCGCCGACATCCAGGCCCGCCGGTGTCCAGCCGCCCCCGACCCCCACCTCAGGAGAGAGGTGTGGTGCAGCTCGCAGGGGCTCCACGATCCACGTGGAGACGGAAAGCCTGAAAGGATCAAACGCAGACTGGTTCAAAACCTTGCACTTCCTAGTGGGATTGGTGAGCATGTTTCTGGCCCTTCACAATCAGATCTAGATAGGTTTAATAAGGGGGTGGATTTAAGGATACAATTAACATGAGTTGTTGTCCCTCGATGTTCCGTGTGTTTCCTTATTTCATGATGATCTTTGTAGAGTATAAGATGCCTGTATTTGCCTTAGTTAGTACTGTGTCGTTATGATTTGTTTTGTGTTTTTCCCTCCCATGTACTCTCTTATCTGCTTGCATTTGATTTGATATTTTTCCTTATGCAATAACATTTCATTTTGTTTCATCAAACTTGGTCTACAAGAGTTTTCTCTACATTGTAGTTCCTGCCCCAAAGTCCAGAGTATAGAATCTAAGGGGCGAGTGGGTCGAACCACTCAAGGTTTTACTGTGCAAGAGAGAGAGGCCTCTAGAGAGAGAAACCTCAGGGACATCTCTCGAGGAAAACCCCTTACAGTGGCATGTGGAGGAAGAGATTGCTAAAGCTGAGTGCTGGTGAGGAAAGGCAATGGGGATCAGATTGAGAGTGATGGGAAATTCATACTCACTTTTCCAGTGCGCTGAAGGTCATGAAATCTCTTCCTGCACTGTATTCAGGTTCTGCGGGTAGCCGATAAGGAGTTGACCTCCTCTGCCACTGGCAGCCACGCAGCCTTTGTCTGCTGGGGAGGCTTCTTCCTCCCTGATGAAGGGAAGAGCACCTCCTTGTGAGCTCTTGCTCCCTCCGCTAAAGCCTGCAGGGCAACGTCATTGAAACGGGGTGCAGACCTTGGTCTTACACTGAGCTGGAAGCAGAATGGCCAGAGAATCAGCAAATGCCAAAATGTTGGCAGTCTGCAGAAGAAGCATGGCTTCTTGCAGACCTTAAATGCAGCAGCAATGATGACGTCATCGGAGGCAACTTTCAGACTGGAGAAACTCATTTGCTATGGGTTCCCACATGCTGGAACTCAATTGGGCAATTTAGTTAAAATAGCATCAATCTCCCACATCGAATTAGATTCGTGTGGATAACACAAAATGCGGATTACACAACACCAACCCGCACCTGAATGAAAATCCAGCCCATATTTCCAAGGAGTATGTGGCCCCTTTATTCTTCCTACCAAAATGCACTTATATATATTGAAGTTAATTTGTCAATTACACACCATTCTGCAAATTTATTAATGTCTTCCTGTATTTTGTCACAGTCCTCTGCATTAACTACACCCCCAATTTGAAGTTGTCTGCAAATTTTGAAATTGTACTTCCGATTCCTGTCTCCAAATTGTTCATATAAATGGTGAACAACAGTGGTTCCAGCAATGACCCTTGTGGAACACCACTTACCACATTTTGCCAATCTGAGTAACTACCTTTAACCCGTACTCTCTGTTTTCTGTTTTGCATCCAGCTTGCCATCCATTCTGCTACTTGTCCTCCACATGTTCTGACCTTAGTCATGAGTCTACTATGCGGTATCTTATTGAAGGCCTTCTAAAAATCCAAATATATTACATCTACTACATTACCCTTGTCTACCCTTTCTGTTACTTCACAGAGTTCAATAAATTTGGTCAAGCATTAGCTTCCCTTTTGGAATCCGTGCTGACTACTCTTCATTATATTTTCAGTTTCTAGTTCTTTTTCTATTACATCTTTGAATAAAGGTGCCATTATCTTTCCTGTCACCGACGTTAAGTTAATTGGTCTATAGTTCCCTGGACTTGTTCTAGCTACCTTTTTTAAATATAGGAATCACATTAGCTGTCTGCCAGTCCTCTGGTACTATTCTCTTTTCTAATGAATTTTTTTATATGTATGTAATAGTGCCTCTGCTATCGCTTCCCTAACTTCTTTTAATATAAATCCGGACCAGGGGTCTTATCCTCTCTAAATTTGATTAGTTTATCAATTGTCTCCTCCCTTAAATGCCTTTATATCTTTTTTGATCTCTTCTTCTAATGTCATGCCCGCCATGTTAGTCCCCTGGTAAATACCGAGTCAATGTAATTATTTAATAGTTCTGCCATTTCGTTGTCATTACCTGTGAGTTTATCCTGTGTATGTTAGCCTTTATTGCAAGGAGGTTGACGTATGAGAGTAAGGAAGTCTTGCTGCAATTATATACAGCTTTGGTGAGACCACACATGGAATATCATGTGCAGTTTTGGTCTCCTTACCTAAGGAATGACATACTTGCCTTAGAGGAGGTGCAAAAAAGTTCACTAGATTGATTTCTGGGATGAGAGGGTTGTCCCATGAGGAGGGATTGAGTAGAATGGGCCTCTGGAGTTTAGAAGAATGAGAGGTGATCTCATTGAAACGTATAAAATTTTTAGTGGGCTTGACAGGGTAGATGCTGAAAGGCTTTTTTCCCTGATTGGAGGGATCAGAGTCTCAGGATAAGGGGTCGGCCATTTAGGACTGAGATGAGGAAAAATTTCTTCACTCAAAGGGTGTTGAACCTTTGGAATTCTCTACCCCAGACGGCTATGGAGGCTCAGTCATTGAGTATATTCAAAACTAAGATCGATAGATTTTTGGACACTAAGGGAATCAAGGGATATGGGGATAGGGCGGGAAATTGGAGTTGAGGTAGAAGATCAGCCATGATCTTATTGAATGGTGGAGCAGGCTCGAGGGTCCGTATGGCCTACTCCTGCTCCTATTTTTTATGTTCTTATGTTTTAATGCCTTTGTGGCTCTATCACAATCCTGATTTTTCTTTTATTATTCATGTGTCTGTAGATAACTATTTCTTTTTATATTCCTTGATGAATAGTGCCAAGAGGATAGATGGGGTCTTGTTTTAACATCTCATCTGAAAGAACGCATCTCCGACAGATCAGCACTCCCTCAGTACTGCACTGAAGTGTCAGCCTGGATTATGTACTCAAGTTTCTGGAGTGGGACTTGAACTCAGAACCTTCTGACTCAGATATGAGAGTGCTACGTCTGAGCCAAGGTTGACACCTCAGTACAAAGTGCATGGCAAGCTGTCATGTTATCTCAAATATCTAATTTCAATCTTAGTGAAATAACCTCTGTTTTGATTTTAATAAAAAGGAAACAAAAAAGTTAATTTTTGATGTATTTACATTACAATCTGAAAACAATAAAGGGTACATTTTGTGAAACTTTGCTCCCAATGCGGATTGGAGAATTGAAGTATATCTTATTCACTATCTGTAGAATTCGCAAAATTGAACATTGTCCTATAAGGGTCTATTGGCAGAAAAGGCCTTAATTTTTAAAGACTGTTTTAAAAAGAAGCCCAGAAAAAGGGACACACAAAATGGCTGCCAGACCCCGTGACCAGCTTTTGGGACACTTTAAAATGGTTCCTGCAGTCCCCAGACAGCTTTTGTGGATTCAGCCCACAGTAGGTTCTGGAAGGCAGTTTCAGGGAAAACGAAACCAGACAGAGCCCAATACATATAGATTGGATGCAGACCCGAACAGATCGGTCTGTGGATAAAGGCCATCTAAATGTTTACCCAGACAAAGGGGAACAGATTCAAGTTCAAAGAGGGACATTAAAGGCAATACAGGGTCGTTCCAGACCAGAGGTGGCAGTTACTGGCCATCCTGAAGATACTTTAAAAACAAAGAATACCCCGCTGTGCGACAAGACCGCCAAAAGTTAAACAAAGACTAACCTTGATTTGGCGGGAGATAAGGGCCTCCATGAAAAAGTATAACTGGAGTCCCGGGGTAGCCATCGGTAGCTTTTAGCTTTTTGGGAGCTTTTGCAGCGTTTGCAGCTTTCGGTACTGTTAAGTCTGTGTGTTCTAGTTGTAATTACTAACACAGACTACAAGATTAAAGTTCAACAGGTCTTTACTGGTTGGAGGTCAGGACTATACTAAATACAATATTACTACACAGTGCTTATATACCGGTGGTCACCACCGGTATTACGTATACAGCAGCCAGAGAAAGTAGTACATCTCTTAAGGTGGAACAGGCTTAAGTTCTCTTAAGGTGGAACAGGTTACATACACCACAATCCTCCCTTTTTAGCTTAACAGTCATATCCCCATTTAACATAACATAATAACATATATACATATATAACTTCAGGTATAAACAGTTCAAAGGTTCAGTCTCTCAGGAGGCCTTCTGATTCTGTTTGGATAACGCCTTTCAGTGGTCTCTGATTCCTGTTGCTGAGGTGACTCCTCTAGTTGGTCTCCCATGCATTGGGTGTTATCATCATCAGGTACATTCCCTGCCGAGTTAGATGCTTCAGATTCATTAACATCTTCCACAGTTGTCTCTGTCGCAACCATGGGTTCGACCCTTGCTCTCGATTCTACCAGTTGATCCGCATGACGCCTTATCACATTGTTACCAATATCTACTGTGTACATCAGAGGTCCTTGTCTGGCCCGAATTGTTCCGGACTGCCATTTTTCGTTTCCATAGCCCCTTGCCAACACTGGTTGTCCTACGTCGAAACTTCGAGTGGTCTTGTTATTAATATGCCGGAACTGTTTGTTTTCCACTTCCCTCCGCACATTTGGTTTTAACAAGTCCAACCTGGACCGCAACCTCCTGTTATAAAACATCATGGCAGGACTTTGGTTAGTCACTGCATGAGCGGCATTTCGATATGCCATTAGGAAATTGTCCACCTTGTGCTGTAGTGGAACCTGATCATCGTTCATGGCCTTTATTGCCTTTTTGAATGTTTGGACAAATCTCTCGGCCAACCCGTTTGTCGCCGGATGATATGGGGCAGAGGTATAATGTTTCACCCCATTCTTCTTTAAGAATTTTTGGAATTCTTCCGACACGAACTGTGGTCCGTTGTCCGAACAGATCTGTTCTGGCAATCCGTTCCTTGCGAATATTGTTCTTAACACCGCAATTGTCTTTTCTGAAATAGTGGTATTCATCTTGATCACTTCTGGCCATTTGGAATGTGCGTCCACCGCAATTAGGAACATGGAGTCCATGAATGGACCAGCAAAGTCAATATGTACGCGTTGCCATGGGGCTGAAGGCCATTCCCATGGGTGTAGTGGTGCAATCGGAGGTGCATTTTGCACTTTTTGGCACCCAGCGCAGCTTTTCGTCAACTCCTCTATCTGTTGGTCAATACCCGGCCACCATACATAAGCCCTAGCAAGACTTTTCATCTTAACTCCCCCCAGATGACCTTCATGCAGTTCTTTTAGAACTCTTTCCCTTAACTTGGGAGGAATAATCACTTTTGTCCCGTACATCAAAGTACCATGGCAGACGGACAGCTGGTCTCGCCTTGCCGAGAATGCCAGTAACAGAGGATCACCACGTGTTGGCCATCCTTTCACTGTCACCTCGTAGACTCTGGACAGTGTCAGGTCGTTCCTGGTTTCTCTTTCAATACTTGCATTGGTGACTGGTAAACACTCGATGATGGTCGAATGAAATAACTCAACAGGTTCAACTTTCGTCGTTTCTTCTTCTTCAGGTAGTGGCAGGCACGACAGCCCATCAGCATTGCCATGCTGCTTTGTACCTTTGAATTCTATTTGATATTGATGTGCCCCTAGGAAAAGGGACCATCTCTGGAGACGCTGTGCTGTCATCACTGAAACACCCTTCTTAGGGTTAAAAATGGATACCAACGGCTGATGGTCTGTCAGAAGTGTGAATTTTTGGCCGTGCAGGTAATGATTAAACTTCTTCACTCCCCATACAAGGCTGAGAGCCTCCCTATCGATCTGCGCATAGTTGCGCTCAGCGGAGGTCAATGATCTGGATGCAAACGCGACTGGCCTTTCCGTGCCATTTGGCAACTTGTGTGAGAGTACTGCCCCAATACCATATGGAGAAGCATCACAAGCCAACCGAATAGGCAGTGTCGGGTTGAATTGAGCCAACACTTCCTCTGAGGTGATCAATTCTTTGCTCTTGCGAAATGCCTTCTTACAGTTTTCGCTCCATTCCCATGGTACCCCCTTCTGTAAAAGAGCGTTTAGCGGGTGCAGTACCGTGGATAGATTTGGTAGAAATTTATGGTAATAGTTAATCAATCCTAGAAACGACCTCAACTGAGAGACATTATCCGGAGCGGGAGCCTTTACAACTGCCTCTATCTTGTCAGGAGACTTATGAAGCCCCTCCCGGTCAATGACATGACCACAGTACGAGATCCGCTTCTGGAAGAACTCACATTTCTGCCGATTAACTCTAAGTCCATACTCTTTCAGTCTGTTGAACACCAGTTCCAAGTTTGCGAGGTGTTCTTCATCACCATCACCTGTAATCAGAATATCATCCAGGTAACATTGTGTGCCTGGAATTCCCTGTAATACCTGCTCCATGGCCCTCTGCCAAATTGCTGGAGCCGATGCCACTCCAAAAACCAGCCTATTGTAACGGTACAAACCTCGATGCGTGTTGATCGTGAGGTATTGGCGTGACTCTTCTTCAACCTCCATCTGCAAGTACGCCTGCGCCAGGTCTATCTTGGTGAAGTGTTTCCCGCCAGACAATGCAGCAAAAATATCCTCAATCCGCGGAAGCGGATACTGCACCGTGTGAAGCACCGGATTAACGGTGATTTTGAAATCTCCACAGATGCGAACCTTCCCTGGTTCTCCTGGCTTGTTGCTCGAAGGACGTTTCATAACGGGAACAATGGGCATAGCCCACTCACTCCAATCTACCTTAGACAGTACACCTGAATGTTCTAGCGCTTCCAGTTCCGCTTCTACAGTAGGTCGTATTGCATAGGGTACCGGTCTGGCTTTAAAAAATTTTGGGTGTGCATGTTCATCAATCTTGATGTTTGCCGTAATTCCTCTCAGTGTTTCCAGTCCCTGCTGGAACACCTCTTTAGCATCATCCAATATTTTGGACAATCGTTTAGGTTTGACATCTGTTTCCCCGGAATCTACCGTTAGTGCCTTCAAGGAGTGCCAGTCCATATTAATTTTCCTAATCCACTCCCGTCCCAGTAGTGGTGGACCTCCTTCAGGTAGCACATATAAGTCCATTACTTGGCTTTCTTCGCCCTTGTGGACCACTTTTACCTCTATCTTTCCGATGGGGTACACTCTTTGCCCCGTGTATGTTTTCAATATAATCTCCGTATCCCGTAGGGGAATATGTTGGAATAACCTTTTGTAATCTTTCTTATTCATGACCGTCAATGCCGATCCAGTGTCCAATTCCATCTTTACTTGGACTCCTGCTATCTGAAGGGTGACCCAAATTGTCTGGAGATCTGCATCCTTACCAACGTTGTGTACTCTTAAGCTACCCAGTTCATTACTGCTAGCGTCTGAATCTGACTTCTGTTCGGTCGAACTGTTCTTTGTCACCTTGTGCACCTTTATGTATTTTCCTTGCGGTGACTTTTTGTTGCTGGTCTTCTTTCCTGACCGGCATACTTTAGCAATGTGGCCAAGCCTGCCACACGTTCTGCATTCTTGGTTTTTAAACCAACACTGGTTCTGATCGTGCGTTGTCTTTCCACAACGATAACATTTTACAGTACCCAAACCCAATTTATTTGTACTGAGTTCCGGTGACCGTAGCTGCATTACTGCCGTGCCTCTCGCTGCGGCTTCATGTGCTGCTGCCATAGTGACCGCTTTCTCAAGCGTCAGCTCATTCTCCTCGAGCAGTCGCTTTTGTGTATCTTCTTTTAATAAACCACACACAAATTTATCTCGTAGCGCCTCTGTCAGTCTCGTTCCAAACTGACAGTACTTTGCTAGCTTACGCAATTCCATTAAATATTCAGCATTGCTTTCATCCTTCAGCTGCCTTCTGCTGTAAAATTTAAATCGTTCCGCTAGCATCAGCGGCGTGGGGTTTAGATGATTTTTCAGGACAGTAACAATCTCCTCGAACGTCTTATCCGTCGGTTCATCTGGTGATAAAAGGTGTTTCAATTGCCCGTATGTCTTCGCACCCATTAAGTTTAATAATGTTAGTGCTTTCTCTTCATCTGGGATTTTATTTGCTTTACAATAATTTTGTATGCGTTCTACATACATGGCCCAATCTTTGATGTCGCTATCAAAGGTATTAATGTTCCCATGTTTAGGCATCGTTGCAATTTAATTTATTTTAATTTTTATCCAAGATGGCAGCTTCCCGCTCTTGTCTTCGTCCTCTGCCTACAAAATGGCGGTTTTCCCGCACTTGGCGGTCTTCACCCGTCCCCCGACGCTGTCTCCGCTTCACCGCGGCTCTCGCGCCTTCAGTTGCCCCAGACGCTGCGCCTTTTTAGCCCGAATGCGGCCCGGCCCTTATCACCAGCCGCGATCGATGTCCCCGCGCTGCGCCTTTCGGCCCGAATGCGGCCCGGCCCTTATCTCCGGTCGCGATCGATCTCACCGCCCTTATTCCTCCGTCTTCCCTCCCCGTCTGTACAGCCAACGCGGCCAACTTTCTGGTCGCGTCGCTGCCCGGCTTACCCACCACCGAGGTAGAAAGAAGATAGCTGACAGCCGCTGATGGAGGCTTTGAGTTCAGGATGTCTTCTGCACTCTGGTTTCTCAATGTCTGCCGCGCGACGTGTCTTCCAGCAGGGTGATGAGGGTGGAAGCCTCTCTTCGACGTCCGTTCTGTGGACGAAGCCGCCGTGGATATAAACTGCCGCAGGGTAAGAATCGGACTCGTCGCCACTGTTAAGTCTGTGTGTTCTAGTTGTAATTACTAACACAGACTACAAGATTAAAGTTCAACAGGTCTTTACTGGTTGGAGGTCAGGACTATACTAAATACAATATTACTACACAGTGCTTATATACCGGTGGTCACCACCGGTATTACGTATACAGCAGCCAGAGAAAGTAGTACATCTCTTAATGTGGAACAGGCTTAAGTTCTCTTAAGGTGGAACAGGTTACATACACCACAGGTACGCTTCTTAGCCTTGGGAAGGCTTGACATCGGAGAAGGTGGTTCGAAGAAGAAGAGGACGAGACCCGGGGTAGTCATCGGGAGGTCATGGACAAAACCCCGGGCCGTTGACGAGAAGAAGTGAAGACGAAACGCCCTACAGCGTCGTGCGGAGGAGTACGGAGAATAACGAGCTGCGGGTGAAACAATGGTCAGTGCGTCTTGCTGAAGAGAAGGAGCCATCAGCTTGAGCAGCCCGCTGCTCCTACAGCCCAACAACCACGTGGAGACAGGACGCCTGAGAGGACCAAAACGCAGACTTCAAAATCTCTATGTTTCTAACTGGGATTGGTGAGCATGTTTCTGGCACCTCATAATCTAATCTAGCTAGGTTTAGGGGGTGGGCATTTTGGGTATAATTTAACAATGAGTTGTTGTCCCTCGATGTTCCGTGTGTTTCCCTATTTCAGGATGAACCTTGTAAAATATAATATGCCTGTAGATATGTTGGTTAGTACCGTATTATGATTTGTTTTTCCCTCCCATGTACCTTGTTTGGCTTATATTTAATTTTTCCTCCATGCAATAAAATTTCATTTCGTTTCATTAAACTTGGTCTATAGAGTATTCTCTGCATTGCAGTTCCTGCCTCAAAGTCCAGAGTATAGAACCTAAGGGGTGAGTGGGTCGTGTAGTGTATGTACCTTTAAGGGGAGAACTACTTTTTACAGCTCCTGTATACTGTAGTACCGGCAGTGACCACATCTGTATATAAACCCTGAGTAGGGATCTGTACAGTTAGTTTTAGAGTAACCCTCATCCAGTAAACACCTGTTGATTGTTCCCTGCAGTCTCTTGTCTAATTATTGAAGGACACACAATATCAAGATATACACGGATCTAACATTGGCGACGAGAAGATTCAAACCTACCTGCAACTCTGCATCACCTCCCAGGGATTCGCTCCTGGAGAACAGTGAAAGAAGAAGGCCGAGTCCAGAAGCACGGGCGTCGACCATCCAGCGGAGACTTGAGCATCGCAGGGGAGGCTGTTGAGAGCTGGGCTTGGTTCTCCAGTCATGGTGGTCCAGCGAAACGGGCTGGCAACAGGTACGGCGCAGACCCTTCCCGGACAGCGGCGGCTCGAGCTGACCGATGGCACAGAAAAAGGCCGAGCAGCGTCGACGGGAGAAGAGAGAGGGTAGAGCGCACCGGGCGCAGCCGGTGTTCAGGACCGAGCGGCGTCGATGGGAGAAGAGGGAGGGTAGAGTGCACAGGGTGCAGCCGGTGTTCAGGACCGAGCGGCGTCAACGAGAGAGAGCAGAGCGTAGCCGGTGTTCAAAGGCCGAGCAGCGTCAACGAGAGAGAGAGGCATGCAGGAAAACGCGCAGAGTGCAGCCGGTGTTCAAGGGCCGAGCAGCGTCAGCAGGGAAGAAAGGAAAGCGCGGGAGACGCCATTTTGAGCCGCAGCGGAGAACAAGGGAGAGCGCGGGAGATGCCATTTTGAGCCAGTCTAACCACACCCAGGGATGCCGAAGAGTGGCAGTGTCACAGCGTTCGACAATGAAGTCGAAGATTGGACGACATATGTCGAACGCATAGAAGTGTACTGCAAGGTGAATGAAGTGCCAGATGACAGGAAAGCGCTGGTATTGTTGAATTCAATGGGTGCAAAAACGTACGGCTTACTGCAAAATCTAGTAACCCCAGAGAAGCCAGTGGAAAAGGATTTTGAAAACATAGTGCCAATCCTACAGGACCACTTAGACCCCACACCGCTGCTGATAGCGGAAAGATTTAAGTTTCACAAAAGGAACCAGCATAAAGATGAAAGTAATGCTGAGTTTTTAACGGAACTGTGCAAGCTATTGAAATACTGCCAGTTTGGAACAGGACTAGCAGATACTTTAAGGGACAAGTTTGTGTGTGGGCTTCAAAGTGAAGGAACCCAGAAACGGCTTCTATCAGAAAAGGATCTTATGCTGGACAAGGCTTTCAGAATGGCAGTATCACATGAAGCAGCAGCACGGGGCACGGCAGAGATACAACGGAGACCGCAAGAATATGGCACAAATGAAATTTCACGCAGAACAGTGAAGTGCTATCGCTGCGGCAGAAAAACACACGACCATAAGGATGGCTGGTTCAAGGACCAAGTGTGCAGGCAGTGCGGAAAAGTAGGACACATAGCAAGAGTCTGCAGGTCGGAAAAGAAAACCAGCAGCAAGAAATCCCCACAGGAGAAGTACAAGAAGGTACATAAGGTGACGGAGAGTAGTGCAGACGAACAGAAAAGTGATAAAGACTCTGGAAGCAAGGAGCTGGGTTGTCTGAAACTACATAATGTGATCCAAACGGAGGATCACCAAACTATCTGGGTGACGCTCAAGATAGCCGGAGTCCAAGTGAAAATGGAATTGGACACAGGATCAGCCCTAACAGTCATAAACCGAAGGGACTACAAGCGGCTATTCTCACATATACCCTTGAGAGATACAGAGATTGTCTTGAAGACGGACACGGGGTAAAAAGTCTACCCCAAAGGAAAAATAAGGGTGAACGTTATATATAACGGCAAGGAAACACCAAAATTGGACCTATATGTATTGCCAGATGGAGGACCACCACTACTAGGACGTGAATAGATCCGGAAGATACAGCTAGATTGGCATTCCATACAAGCACTGACTGTAGATGCCAAAAAGGATGACGACGTCACACCTGGACGACTGTCAAAATTGCTAATTGACGCACAAGAAGTGTTCCAGGAGGGACTCGGAACACTAAAAGGCATAACAGCGACGATCAAAATAGAGGAAAATGCAAGCCCAAAGTTTTTTAAGGCCAGACAGGTACCTTATGCGATCCGCCCAGCCGTCAAAGCAGAGCTGGAAGGTTTGGAACGTTCAGGAGTACTGTCCAAAGTGGACTGGAGCGAGTGGGCTACACCCATCGTTCCTGTAATGAAGAGGTCATTGAGTAATACGCCTGGGGAACCAAAGAAGGTTTGCACCTGTGGGGACTTTAAGGTGACAGTGAACCCAGTCCTTCACACTGTACAATGTCCGCTTCCGCGGATTGAAGATATTTTCACCTCGCTATCTGAAGGGAAATGTTTCACTAAGATTGATCTGGCACAGGCGTACCTGCAAATGGAGGTAGAAGAAGCCTCGAAACAGTACCTCACAATCAACACTCATAAAGGTCTCGACCAATACAATCGGCTGGTGTTCGGGGTAGCATCAGCTCTGGCTATTTGGCAAAGGGCAATGGACCAAGTCCTGCAAGGGATTCCAGGGACCCAGTGTTATTTGGACGACATCCTGGTCACGGGCGAAAATGACAGTGTTCACCTCGCCAACCTGGAGCAGGTGCTCACTAGATTGAAGGAATATGGGCTCCGAGCTAATCGCCACAAATGCGAGTTTTTCCAGAAGCAGATCTCGTATGGTGGCCACGTTATTGATGAAGAGGGATTACATAATTCCCCTGAAAAGATTGAGGCAGCAGTCAAGGCTCCAGCACCGGAAAATGTGTCACAACTGAGGTCGTTCCTCGGGCTGGTGAACTACTACCATAAGTTCTTGCCGAATTTGTCTACAGTACTACACCCACTGAACACCCTACTGCAAACGGGGGTACCATGGAAGTGGAATGACGAATGTAAACGAGCTTTCCAGAAGTGCAAAGAATTGATCACATCAAAAGAGGTGTTGGCTCATTTCAACCCAGCACCATCAATTTGGTTGGCGTGTGATACATCACCCTATGGCATTGGAGCGGTGCTGTTGCACAAATTCCCGGACAGTTCGGAGAGGCCAGTAGCCTTTGCGCCTCGGTCACTAACCTCAGCCGAGCGTAACTACGCCCAGATTGACAGGGAGGCCCTCAGCCTAGTGTGGGGAGTGCAAAAGTTCAACCACTATCTGCACGGGCAGAAGTTCACCTTGCTGACTGACCACCAACCATTTGTCTCCATCTTTAATCCAAAGAAGGGCGTTCCGGTGATGACTGCGCAACGGCTACAAAGATGGTCCCTTTTTCTAGGGGCGAACCAATATGAAATCGAGTATATGGGCACGAAACAGCATGGAAACGCTGATGGGCTATCACGCCTGCCACTGCCTACTGCGGAGGAAGCACCAGCAGTGGACCCTGTCAAAATATTTTATTCGACTATAATTGAACGCTTGCCAGTAACTAACGCTGATATAAAGAAGGAGACCCGAAATGACCCGACACTGTCTCGGGTATATGACTTGACGGTGAAGTGATGGCCAACACATGGTGATTCACTGTTGCCAGCATTCTCATCTAGAAGAGAACAGCTGTCAGTATGCCAGGGGACCTTGATGTGTGGATCCCGAGTGGTAATTCCACCCAAGTTAAGGGAGAGAGTGCTCAATGAGCTTCACAAAGGCCATCTGGGAGGGGTGAAAATGAAAAGCCTTGCTAGGGCTTATGTTTGGTGGCCGGGGATCGATCAGCAAATCGAGGACCTGACAAAGAGCTGCTCAGGATGCCAGAAGGTCCAAAATGCACCACCACATGCCCCTCTACACCCATGGGAGTGGCCCTCATCTCCATGGCAACGGGTGCATATTGATTTTGCTGGTCCATTCATGGACTCAATGTTTTTAATAGCCGTGTATGCGCACTCAAAATGGCCTGAGGTGATCAAAATGTCCTCCACCACCACGGAGAAAACTATTGCAGTCCTACGGACCATATTTGCCAGGAACGGCTTGCCAGAGCAGATTTGCTCTGATAACGGACCACAGTTTGTGTCCGAAGAGTTTCGAAGATTTATGAAAAGGAATGGGGTAAGGCATTACACATCCACCCCGTATCATCCGGCCACAAATGGATTGGCTGAGAGGTTCGTACAAACCTTTAAAAAAGCTGTAGGGGCCATGTGTGATGACGACATTCCACTGCAGCATAAGGTGGACAATTTCCTGTTAGCCTACAGAAATGCGACACATGCAGTCACCAACCAGACCCCGGCCATGATGTTCTTTAACCGAAGGTTGAGATCTCGTCTGGATTTGCTGAGACCAAATGTACGAAGAGATGTTGAGAATAAGCAATTCCAGCACATCAATGAGAAGCCGACAAGGAACTTCAATGTAGGACAACCAGTCTTGGCCCGCAACTACCGAACAGAGAAATGGCAACCAGGAACGATATGCACACGGCAGGGGCCACTAATGTACACAGTGGATGTTGGGGAGAACATTGTGAGACGCCATGTTGACCAGATCCTAGAGTCACAGGAACGAGTCAACCCTATGTCTCGCGTACCTGGTGATGAACCCGACATACAGGTAGCATCTACCCCAGAAACAGTAGCATCGGAAGCTGATGAACCAACCGACGACAGGGGGCCAGAATCGCCTCCGCACCAAGAGCAAGACACTCAGGAAAGGCGCTATCCAGAAAGGATCAGGAAGTCGCCCCAAAGACCGAATTTATAAATAGACTATTTTCAGTTAATGTTGCATGTTAAAAGTGTTAATTGTAATTAGTTGATATTTAATTGTTAAATGAATGTTATGGTACTGTTAATCTAAAAGGGGAGGAATTGTAGTGTATGTACCTTTAAGGGGAGAACTACTTTTTACAGCTCCTGTATACTGTAGTACCGGCAGTGACCACACCTGTATATAAACCCTGAGTAGGGATCTGTACAGTTAGTTTTAGAGTAACCCTCATCCAGTAAACACCTGTTGATTGTTCCCTGCAGTCTCTTGTCTAATTATTGAAGGACACACAACATCAAGATACACGGATCTAACAGGTCGAACCACTCGTTGTATTACTGTGCAAGAGAGCGAGGCCTCTAGAGAGAGAGAGAGCGACCTCGGCGATCAAAAACCCCTTACATATCACAGAATCATAAACCACTGCTTCTCCCACCATGCAGACTATAAAGTGTTGTCATGAATCATTGTGGCTTCAGCTGTTACAACATTACTGCGTAACTTGGGATCAGTGGTCAGTGGGCATTTCCTCCCCCACCTCCAGGAATTGTTGATCAGCACACTAAATTTGCCATGGGTATAGATTAGACATGGTGGTCAGTGCACAAAATTCACAATGGACTGTAGATCAGGCATGGAGGTCGGCAGAGGTACCCCTTTGAAAAAAGACAAGAATGCAGTTCATACTTTTAGGGCCCAAGGGTCAAAGAACAAATAGGACTTTGTCCAGTTAAAAGAAGAAATTATATAAATTGAACTTCAGTCATGAATAGGATAAATTGTTTGCAGCCCAGATTCCCAAATGAACTACTGTTTTCATTTCAATGTCACGCCTATCAAAGCTAAGATAAAAATTGCTGAGTAAAGGCATTCTCAATTATTGCTATCTTAGGGGGTTAACACAGAGCCCTGCATCCTCGTTTGTTTATTGGAATGAGTGTTGTGGACAGTGTTCCAAACATTTGTAATGCTTAACACCAATGTAATATTGCAAAAGAAATGCGCACTTGTTATATGAATATGTTTAGGTTTAACTCATTTTATGTTTTTCACAGGGTAAAAAGATTCATGTGTACTGTTTAGCTGCCATTTTCTGTATCCAAAAAACTAATTTTCACAATAATTGATGCTTCTGCACTAAAAAGTTCATTTGTCAAAAGAAACTACTTATACTGCTTACTGTATTATCAGCCATTAAGTGCAGGCGAGGTGAGAGTGACTGCCCTTGACATCAAGGCAGCATTTGACCGAGTGTGACATCAAGGAGCCCTAGTAAAACTGAAGTCAATGGGAATTGTGGGGAAAATGCTCCACTGGCTGGAGTCATACCTAGCACAAAGGAAGATGGTTGTGGTGGTTGAAGGTCAATCATCACAGCCCCAGGACATCGCTGCAGGAGTTCCTCAGGGCAGTGTCCTATGCCCAACCATCTTCAGCTGCTTCATCAATGACCTTCCCTCCAACATAAGGTCAGAAATGGGGATGTTCGCTGATGACTGCACAGTGTTCAGTGCCATTCACAACTCCTCAGATAATGAAGCAGTCCATGCCCACATGCAACAAGACCTGGACGACGTTCAGGCTTGGGCTGATAAGTGGCAGGTAACATTCGCACCACCGGGCAATGACTGTCTCCAACAAGCGAGAGTCTAACCACCGCCCTTTGACATTCAACGGCATTACCATCGCCGAATCCCCACCATCAACATCCTGGGGGTCACCATTGACCAGAAACTTAACTGGACCAGCCACATAAATACTGTGGCAACAAGAGCAGGTCAGAGGCTAGGTATTCTGTGGCAAGTGTCTCGCCTCCTGACTCCCCAAAGCCTTTCCACCATCTACAAGGCACAAGTAAGGAATGTGATGGAATACTCTCCACTTGCCTGGATGAGTGCAGCTCCAACAACACTCAAGAAGCTCGACACCATCCAGGACAAAGCAACCCGCTTGATTGGTACCCCATCCACCACCTTAAGAATTCACTCCCTCCACTACCGTGGCTGCAGTGTGTACCATCTACAAGATATACTGCAGCAACTTGTCAAGGCTTCTTCAACAGCACCTCCCAAACCCGCGACCTCTTCCACTTAGAAGGACAAGGGCAGCAGGTGCATGGGAACACCACCACCTCCAAGTTCCCCTCCAAGTCACACACCATCCTGACTTAGAAGTAAATCGCTGATCCTTCATCGTCGCTGGGTCAAATCCTGGAACTCCCTCCCTAATTGCGCTGTGGGAGTACCTTCACCACACGGATTGCAGCGGTTCAAGAAGGAGGCTCACCACCACCTTCTGAAGGGCAATTAGGGATGGGCAATAAATGCTGGCCTTGCCAGCGATGCCCACGTCCCATAAAAAAAACGAATTAAAAAAAGCCATTCTCCTCCCTGTTAGTTCTTGCTGTGCATTATAAATTATAATCTCACTATAAGGCCTTCAGCTATGGCTCTGTTTGTCTAATAACCTACTGTATCTTGGTCCCTGACTTATTCACATCTGAAATTTTGTACCGCATTATTGATGTTCTCGCATAGCATGAAACTTGTTGACTCTTTATAATGAGAGTTAAGTAAACTCTGATCAGGATCATAAGGAACATTTAAAAGATGTGTGGACATTTTCACCCCATTTTAAGATACAAACACTGAATGATGGGATGAAATTCCACCCCTTTATATTTGAGCATCTAATAGAATTAGAATCCCATATAGTTAGGAATGATATAGAAAATTTTACTCAATCTCAATGGATTCTGGCAGTGGAGCTTGCAAATGCGTTGACGCCATTTTCGAAAGTCATTTGGGAGAAGAGCTGCTACGGGGCCTCCCTTAAACAAGTCATCTCAGTCATGCATATACTGCAGTGTATGATACAGTCTTTCAGAATGAAGCAGGCCAGATCCCATCTGATGTATCAGCTGTCACAAGCATTCTCTCTGAGGAACTCAAGATATGGTCTGACTCCATCTTTCAGGTTGCAACATATGTTTTAGCTATATTTTAGTTCTCCAGGAGGGTAAGGCAGGGAAAGGTACATGGAAGGAAGAAATTGTTCTGGATCGGAAAAGGGCATCATAAAAAAGCCTTCAGAAGAAGCAGCGACATATTGATGCTGAAAAACTGAGAGAGGGTAGATTAGGAAAGACCGCAATACAGTAAGGGAAAGGAATGCAGATAAACTGAGCTTGGATATAGTGCATGTTAAAGCATGGAAACAACTGTTTGTGGAATGAGTAAAGGAACAAAATGAAAAACAATGGTGAGATAAACATCAAGGGCGCAAAATTTGGATCGGTAGTGCCTGCTTTTTGAGTGCTCTTAGAGGCCTAAAATAGAGTCCAACATGCGCGCGAACACTTGTGGGGTAAGTTGTGTTGGATGCCATATTTGTGAGGGCGTTAGTGAGCATCCACCGGAAGCATGCAGTGTAGGCAGATCATGACGTCAATCAGCGTGCAAACGATAATTTGACGCCAGTGCTGCCATTTTGGAGCTCAACTCACCAGCAAATGCCCTCTCTTAAGCTTGCACAGCTGAACACGCATTTAGCCACAGGAGGAGCCCCCACCAGCGCTATTTAAAGGGATCATCACCTACTTACAGGTTAGTTGCTGATTGATTTCTACCAGCTGTTGCTATGATTCTAAAAGTGTTTGGCGCTTTCTATAGTTAAGGTTGCCAAAGTCTACAGGGAGTGGTGTGGCAGGTGCTGAAGGACTTTTTCCTGACTTCAAGACTTCTGAACAAACCACTTGCTGACAGGCATGGGTGCACTGGTAGGAATTCCCCTTGGAATATGGCATGACTTAGAAAATGAACAGTGGCCACATAGAGCAGGACAGGCTGCTAGAAGAGGGAGATGGAGGAGGGGGAGAAGGGCTCGCAGTAGGAGGCCATATCCGCCCAGGGTGTTCAGGGAGTAATCCTCCTACCTGAACCTTAGTGAGGAACAATGTGTGAGACGTCTGTGCTTCACTAAGGACGTCCTCACTGAAATCTGCCAACTGCTGCAGCCACAACTCCAACCTCAGAGCAGGCAAGGACCGCCTTGCCAGTGGCTGTGAAGGTGTCCGTGGCGATGAACTTTTATGCATCAGGCTCCTTCCAGGCTGGAGCTGGAGCTATTTGCAACATTTTGCCATCCACTGTTGCATAAGGGAGGTCACTGAGGCTCTGTTTCTAAGAGAGCTGACCAAATTTCAATTTCTCTTGCCAGAAACCAGCAGGCAGAGCGAACAAGTGGCTTCGCTAGGATTGTAGGCTTTGCCATGTTGTAGGGTGCCATTGACTGCACTCAAGTTGCTTTGTGGGCATGCCAACTCTGCCATGTACCGCAACCAAAAGAGATTCCACTCCCTCAACATCCAGTTGGTGTACAACCATAGGCAGCGAATCATGCAGGTCATGGCAGCAGTCATGACGCCTTCATTCTGTGGCAGTCCGCGGTGCCATCTGCATTTAAGCCACCACGGCAAACCAAAGGGTGGCCACTGGGCGACAAGGGTTTTCCACTGAAGACATGGCTCATGGCACACGTGGGCAGCATGCATACTATGAAAGCCATGCTGCCACATGAACTGTGATAGAGCAGACCATTGGCATGCTGAAACAACCCCTCCGCTGCCTGGACCACTCTGGAGGAGCCCTGCCTGAGCAGGTGTCAAGATCTTTGGTGGTCTGCTGTTTGCTGCACAACCTCACCACCATCAGGGCACAGCCCTAGCTACCAGCTATACAGCGACCAGCTGAGGAGCAAGAGCATGAGGAGGAGCAGGAGGATGAAGCGGAGGAAGACAAGGAGTAGGAAGAGGAGGAGGAGGAAGGAAGAAGGCAACCTAGAGAGCCCCTTTCTGCCAGGCTGTCCGTGAAGAACTCATCCGAGTGCGATATCAGTAAATGCAACCCCAATTGCCCATTCACCGAAAGTCCCACACCTTACCTTCCCTCTGTTACTGACCATCACAGTGTGCACTTGACCACAGTGCATCAGCCTTCTTCTGTAGCCTGCCCCATTGAAATGCTCATCTGAGTCCTCTGCAGAAGAACTCGTGTGCGGCCTCGCCCTCCGGCAAGCTGGCACCTGCGCTATACTTGCCCCCCTGCCCTGGCTTCAGGCCACTTGTGCCCAGTGTCTCACCATGTTTAGACCCCTCCTCTATGCTATCCTCTAAATTACATGCAGTGTCAGTATCTGAGCTGGTGGCTGTGAGTGTGAAATCGAGTGACGGTGTTTCTTCATCATCAGTGTCTTGTTGCTCTTCCACTTGTTGCTCTTCCACCACTGCGTAGCCAAGTGGCATTTTTTGGGCATCTGAAAGGAGAAAAGGCACAAGGGTAATTTTGTGGTGAGGGGAGGGTGGGGGAAACAAGAGGTGCATGCTTACACCATCTGCAGCTTGTAAATCAGAAGAGATTGTGGGATGAGAGAGAATTGGGATATAAGAAGGAGGATTAGGTATGAGGATACTGTCATCATCTATGGTTTCAGCCCTGCCGCAGGCCATGGCCTCAGCAATGGTCATTCCAATGATGGCGAGCACCATCTCCTCCATGGGGGCTAGGCCCTGCTGCCTCCAGTTGTGCACCACCTTGTCCTGCAAGAGAGAGGGAACTGTGTCAGTGAGTGTGTGCAATCTGATTGGGTGATGTGCCTGTCATGTTCAAACAGCTGACAGTGTGTGCAAGCTGTGAGATGTGGGTGTGAAGCTTGCAGCAGTGCTAAGTGTGTGAGGGTGAGGTGAAGCTATGAATGTGAGGTATGTGTCCTGATTGATAGAGATTGTTGGTAGGCGAGTATGGGGGTGTGCTGCATTGTTTAATTGCTGAGGCTAGTGGTGCAGTTGGTGGGGTATGGCATTTGAAGATGAATTCACTGACCCTTACCACTTGTGTGAGGTCATTGAATGTTTTGTGGCACTGCATCCAGGGCTTGACTCCTAGCATTGACTGCCATGGCTACCTGCTCCCACTGTCTTCTGAGCATTTGTCTGAAGGTCCTCCTGGCTCCCTGTGGATACAGCACATCTCTCCTTTCTACCTCCTCCACCAAGGCCTCCAGTGCAGCATCAGAAGACCTTGGAGCATGCTCTCTCCCATGTTGTGCCATTATTGAGTGTTTCCCAGGTCAGAATCTGTTGTAGAACAACTTCCAGCAACTGTTCCAGCTAGAATGCACCTCCCCTTTAAGAGCTGCAGGCTAGCTTTAAGTAGTGCTAACTGTAAAGTCTGTGGGTTGGGCGGTTAATAAATACACAGACTTCAGGAATACAAACAAACAGGTCTTTACTATTCAGAGGTCAGGGCGAATCTGCCCCAGCAATCCTGCCACAACACTTATATACTGGTGTGGTCACCATCGGTATTACAGTATACAGAAGCCAAACAAATAGTGCCACACCTAAAGTAGTTCTCTTAAAGGTGAACGGTGACATTCAATAGTTCCCTTAAAGGTAGACGGGTACATACACTACAATCCTCCCTTTTTAGCTTATTACTTACAGCGTCCCCGTTAAACATACATATCTTCAACTTCCCATAAAACAAATTACAGATATAACCTCGGTGGAGTCAACGTCATATAAAACAATTTACAGATATAATCTCGGTGGAAACAGTTCACAGGTTCAGTCTCTGCGGAAACAGTTCATAGATGCAGTCTCTGATCTTGACTCGTTCCGGACAACATCTCTGTGGTGTAGCCGGTTCACCTGGCTAGCGTGACTCCTCCATAGCCTTTTTCTTGACATAACAGCTTGAACTTTCGTCCTGTTGAACCAGCAGTGCGGACTTTTACAACCAACTGGCTGTCTTGACCTTTTCCAGTTTTCCAACTAATTTAGCTCCTTTCGTAGTGTCCCGCTTGAGATGGTAGAAGTGCTAATATTTTAGACAGTTATTATCTTCTGCTTCTTCTTTTTCTTTTCTGCCTTTTTGAAACTCTCGGAGCTCCTTTCTCGGCTGCCAGCTGTAGCGCCACCAACTCTCTATGTTCCTTAGACCTTAAGTGCTTCATCCGGATTTCAGCACTTTGGGAGTTTTCATCACAAACTGGGCAGACCACATCCTCGTAATATTCAGTGTCACTCAACAGGTCATGGTCATATTCGGGTTCGTCCTGAGTTAGGCCAGCGAGAGAGCCTTCTTCTTCCTCCTCACCCATCTGGACGTTAGCTGACGGTGGTTCCTTCCCTAGATATCTTTCTTGAAAAGCCTTCTGCATGCATTCATATTCATCCCGCTCTTCCTGGGTTATCTGCCATTCCTTTACGATGGACCTCATTTGTGAGTTCAATACCTTCCCTTCCATCGGGAATTGCGTTATCAGGCTATTTGATCCTTCTACTGAAGTAACGGGTTCCACATTCTTCTGTTCACCTTGCCGTGATTCAACGTACTTTTGGCATCCTTGTGAAATCTGTGTTGCCACCTCAGCTATCTCCGTGACTTTTGGGAGCTCCGAACTCCTTCCCCCTGAAGATTGAAGCTCGTGTTCAAATTGTTCCCCTTGCAGAGTCCTGTCCTTCAGCATATGAAGAAGTTGGCTGACCGTTAACTCTTCCCTGGGAACACGGTGGATCAGAGTCTTCTCCATTTCATCCACCTTGTTCTCCAATGCTTTCACCTTCGCTCCCTCTTGTACTTTGGTTTCCAGTGCTCGGAGAAGTTGCGCCTTGATGCTCTCTCGCTCATGTTCAGGGCCCATTCTTACAGTCTCGGTGTTCCTCACAGTTTCTTTTTTCTTTACTGAAAGGATTCCCAGTTGAATCTGTTCTTCAAGTCGTTGAACCTCGGTCATTGCCGCCTCATATTTGTCTTGGGTTTCCTTCAATATTATTATGAGTTCTTGGACATCTTGTCTTTCATGTTCTGCCATGTCTTTCACCTCTACTTTCTCATCGATGAATGGAACCTCTACCGATGAGTCTGTCTTGGCTTTGAGCTCATCCAGAATTTCCTGTAGCCTTTGGACTTCCTGCTCATGTTCAACCTTTAGTTGTTCATATGCTTCTATTGAAACTAGCTTTTCGGAGGTTGCTGAGTTAACCCCTTCCAGAATGGTAGTCTGGACCAGTTCATACTGTTCTTTCAACTTGTTACACTCTGCTTGCAACGAGTCGTAGAGATGAACTGGGATAAAATCCTGGCTTCCTGAAGATTCCTCTTCCTTTGGTTCGTTCTGTAAATATTCTAGTTTCTGAACAGCATCAGGGGAATGTGATTGATATTTGGCCACGATGGCTCTATGGTCGCTCTCTGCTTGAGCTAGCTGTCTCTGTTGTCTTTCCAGGTTCTCCCATTCGGTGTCCCAGAACTTTTCCATATTTTTCATCTCTTGTATGAGACGGTCACTCAACTGTTCTAATTGTTGTCGTACTTTGACATAAGTTTGAGTCCGAACTCGGTGTTCTTCCGTCGTGGATGAATCCTTTGCTTGAACAGGCTCAGAATTCTCTGTCAACCTTGAGTTCTGCTCTGCAGCTTTATTCTTCTTGGTAACATAAGTCCTTCTGCATGTCTGCGTTTCCTTCCCCATCGTCGGCAAGTCCCTTTTAGCCTTGTCTTCCATATTTGCATTGGTCTTATCGTCATCCATTTCAGAATCTGAGCTGATAGCTTGCACCGAGTCCTCCATCATTATGGCTTTTAGGTAGTGCCATTCCATATCTATTTTCTTAATCCACTCCCGTCCTAGAAGTGGTGGTCCTCCTTCAGGTACTACGTACAAATTCATTCTTGGGTGTTCTTTCCCTCTATCTCTCACCTTGACTCTTATTTTCCCCATGGGGTATACGTTCTGCCCCGTGTATGTCTGTAATACGAACTTGGTATTTCTTAAAGGTATGTGAGAGAATAGCCGGTGGTAGTCCCTTCGGTTGATGACTGATAGAGCTGATCCAGTGTCCAGCTCCATTCTTACTTGGACTCCAGCTATTTTTAGTACGACCCAGATCGTTTGTAGATCAGTCTCTTTCCCCACATTGTGGATTCGCAGACTACCCAGCTCCTGGTTGTTTGGGTCTGAGTCTGAATTCTGTTCGTCTGCACTCTTCTCAGCCACCTGATGTACCTTGTTGTACTTTTCTTGTGGTGGCTTCCATTGATTGTTGGTCTTCTTCCCGGACCGGCATACCTTCGCGATGTGACCCAGTTTGCCACATTTCCTACACTCTTGGTTCTTAAACCAGCATTGATTCTGGTCGTGCGTTGTTTTCCCACAACGGTAGCATTTTGTTGTGCTCGCAGTAATTTGGTCCACCCCGAGTGCCGCCGCCTTTAGCTGCATTTCCGCCGTCCCTTTTGCTGCGGCTTCGTGTGATGCAGCTATGAGGACAGCCCTGTCCAGTGTGAGGTCGTTTTCTTCCAGTAGTCGCTTCTGCGTTCCTTCTTTGGATAATCCGCATACGAACTTGTCCCGCAGTGCCTCTGTCAGATTCCCTCCGAACTGGCAGTATTTCGCTAGCCTACGCAGCTCGACCAAGTATTCCGCATTGCTTTCGTCTTTCCTCTGCGTTCTTGCGTAGAATTTGAATCGTTCAGCCAGCATCAACGGTGTGGGGTTCAAGTGGTCCGTCAGCACAGCCACAATTTCTTCGAAGGTCTGATCCGCTGGTTTAGCTGGTGTTATTAGATGCTTCAAGAGCCCGTATGTTTTTGCCCCCATCGAGTTTAGCAATGTTATCGCCTTGTCGTCTTCCTCTATTTTGTTGGCTTCGCAATAGATCTCTATATGTTCCACGTACGTGGCCCAGTCTTCTATTTCAGAATTAAAATCGTTAATATTCCCTCGCTTAGGCATCTTTATTTCTTTGAAGCAGCACCGTATTTCTTTAAGTATTATTTATTATTTTTTTTTTCCTAAAATGGCGGGTTTCCTGCGAAAATGGCGGTTTCCCACTCTTCCTTTCTCTCCCCGCCCACTTCAATGGCGGTTTCCCGCCTCTGTCGTCTTCTCCGCCTAATGGCGGCTTCCCGCGTTTCTCCCTGGTGTAAGGGGTACGCTTTCCCCACAGCGGACAGGTTCAGCCGCTGGGCTGGCTCTCGCACAGCTCCCCTTACTCGGCTCTGTCTTTTCCTCCCGCCCGCACGGCTCTCCCGGCGCTGGGTACACCCCGTTAACGGAGGACAGTTCAGCCGCTGGACTGGCTCTCGCGCAGTCTCTCTCTCCCCGTGTTCGGCTCTGTCTCTCCCTCTCCCGCACGTTCGGTTCTACCGGCTCTGGGTACCCCGTAGGTGGAGAACAGTTCAGCCGCTGGACTTGCTCTCGCGCAGTCTCTCTCCCCGTTCTCGGCTCCTGTTCGCTCTCCCACTCCCGCACGTTCGGTTTTGCCGGCTCTGAGTACCCCGTTGGTGGAGAACAGCTCAGCCGCTGGACTGGCTCCTCGCAGTCTCTCTCTCCGCACCCGGCTCTCACCCGCACGGTTCCCGTTCGCCTCCCCAGCCCTCTCGCAGACCGGTGTTTCCCTCCCCGGCTGCGGCTGGGTTTCTCTTCCCGCGCCTACTCGCAGGCTCAGCGCTTCGTGGCTGCGGTCGCTGCCCGGATTTTTCCCGCCGATCGCGGTCCGGCTGTCACCCGACGCCGTTGGACCCGACTTTTGGCCGGTACAGCTCCCCCTCGACCGAGGTCAAGTGCTCTGCCCTTATCCTCCGGATACTTCTACACCTTCCCCTACTCACAGTCTCTTCGGCCGCCTTGTCTCTTGCTGGTCGGCTCACTCCGCACCGCGGCAGAAGGGTAGTCAGTGCCTGTTGCTGATACAGCTTTTGTTGCTAGTCTTCCCGCTTTCTGTTGCTGCAGCCTCGCGTTTTCTTCCGGTAGCACGACGAGGGTGGTTGCCTCTCTTCGACGCTCTTCGTTGCTTTGGTAGTCTTGCCGCAGGGTACGATCAGACTCGTTGCCACTGTAAAGTCTGTGGGTTGGGCGGTTAATAAATACACAGACTTCAGGAATACAAACAAACAGGTCTTTACTATTCAGAGGTCAGGGCGAATCTTCCCCAGCAATCCTGCCACAACACTTATATACTGGTGTGGTCACTATCGGCATTACAGTATACAGAAGCCAAACAAATAGTGCCACACCTAAAGTAGTTCTCTTAAAGGTGAACGGTGACATTCAATAGTTCCCTTAAAGGTAGACGGGTACATACACTACACTAACCACTCATGATTTTGGGCCTTCTGCTGATATGTGCAGTCAATGAACAGCGCCATTAGTGCTGGCTGCAGGCTCAATCATGAAAATGAGCAGGCAGCACGAAGTTGGCATGCTGCCTGCATCACATTGCTGGTTAATTGTGCCCGTTTTTGGGGGCTATTAAATTTAGCCCCCCAAGGCTCAGACATGTAACTCTTTCTGAGCAGTCAATTTTAACTCCCAGCGAGTTTCAGGCAGTGTGAGTACGAAACACATACTGGTCCAGATTTCAGGCCCGAGATATTTTAACACTGGGGGTTTCAGCTGCCTGAAATGGGCAGAAAGTAACAGTTGGCTGATGGATGGCAGCAGAAGTTTGGATGGCCAGAGGCTGCCAGCTGACATCAAAGAAAGGTTCGCCAACAGAAGTTAAGCTATGGGGAAGGGGTTTCATGAGGAAAGTGGGGTTGGGGGAAGGGGTGCAAAAGAGTCGAGGGCAGGGGAGGCTATGACTTTCTTGTGGAGTCCAGCATCCCTGCTCCTCCTGACTCTAGAAAGAAATATTTCCATTTACCTTGGAGGGCAACTTTATCATCCCAACAGCTTCTTACCTTCATCTGGTGAGAAAACTGCAGCAACTTCTCCACTCAGGCCTGAGTTAAAATCCAATCCAATCACATATCCCATTGATGTAATGGGACCCTAATTTGCATCATTTTATGAGACTCCAGCTAACTTCTGGCAGGCACCTTAGCAACCGCACTGCAGTGGCCCGGGAATTCTAGCAGGAACGGGACGGTAAGGCTGATCGCCTTAAATGACCCCCGCCCCCACCCCTCCCTCGTTGGGTGGGTGGGTTTAAATTCCCCTGAGTAAAGCTTAAATAAAATTGTGTTACTGTCACGTTTGATTGTAATATTGCAATATATATTTTTAATTGTACGTTCTGGCTTGGCCTCACAATGGAATTGGTTCAAATTAATTTAGAAGCTACACGTAAACCTCATCCAATTATCAGCACTAAATCTCAACCTAATATTGAAGTATTGGATTGATGAAGATTTCTGGTAAACATATTCAGCCAGCTCATGTGATATTGGTGGACCTCCATGTCTAACCTTTAAACAATTTACTCTATTAGAATAAATGTTAGAAATTATATATTTCAATTAGAATGATTCCATTCCTTTTCAGAAATCTGCCTGTCATATTACAATCAACTGACTGGTAGTAGCTGTTTCTGAGACTGATTAAAAAAAACAGTTCTCAGTTACAGATGATTGCAATTTATTTCATTTTCTGTTCTCAGTGATGAATGACTACTTTAAATAAGTTCAGATTTGAGTACATCAGCATCCTGGGCATGCTATGCCAAGACAGCACAGAAGGAATGACTTAATCAAACTTGCACCAATTATGTCACTGCGCCATTTTCTTTTATTTTAATTTCCTTCCGTGTTCCCCCTCAACTTCTGAGGTCAGTGTCTCCTGTTGTGGAGTTTAGTGGCTGTGGAGGTTTCAACTCAGGTGGCCCTTCCTCTGGCTGGCTTTCCCTCCAGGCCGGGTTTGCTGCTGAAGGAATGTCATGGTGGGACTTCCATCTGCTGCCCTATCCCCGATGCATTTTCCTGGGCTCGGGCTTAGTTAAGATCTAGGGTGGGCCCTCGGGGGTATCTCCGCCACACTGAGGCAGCCTGCTATTACCAGGATTCAAAATGTAGTAGCAGTGTGACACCAGAAAGAGGAGGAACCAGAATCAAAGAGGGTGGAAGCACCTGGAAGATTTTCAGCACTCTTCGTATAAAAGCCCTCTGTAGGAGTTGAGGCATATTTTCATAAATGTGCTGGGGCAGAAGATAGTGAGAAGTGGCCAAGCCCAGGCCCTCTCCCTACAACAGGCCCATCAATCGACTTGCCGCCTCAGCCCCACAAATATCGGCAACCCTCCTCTGGTGTTTCCTGGGGTTGGTAGCACTGCGGCAGGAAGGCAGGGAAATCGATCCCTTTTTCTAGCCCCGGCCCCATTGTCATTTCAATGCAACAGGGCAGCTGAGGCCCCTGCTTGGGAGGGTGGATGTGGTAGGAGAATAATCACCAGCAGCTTCAGGAGTAGACCACTCTGCCTCACTTTCCCTCCTCCTTCATTTTTAGGTTAGAGTTTATATTGGGAGGGTTGGAAATCTATTCAGCTGCAGGAGATCCACAGTCAAGGCTTATTCTGTCTTCAACTGACATTCAACACATGCACTTTCCAGCAGGAGTCGCTGGATAAATATTAGGAGCAGGCGCTATCGTTGCTTTTCCTACTCGTAAACGCAGAGACACTGGTGTCCCAGATGATACCAGCTAACTCAGAACATCTTGGCAATCAAACCTGGGACATTACTGGGCTATTTAACACATTACTCCACCAATCTGTGCATTTATCATTGGTGCCACCGGGGGAAGCTAGTCTCAAGAATGGCCATTTTTGTTTTTAGACTCAAATGTTGTTATTGGCTACTCTGCCCACACAAAGCCCTCACACATAGGATTTGCTGACACATTCTGGTAGATATTCCAAGTCCTCTGCCATGGAGAAGTGCATTGGCCCACCACAAGCACTGATCACACCAACAGGTACCTCGCTGCGAATGAGGATTGAAAATCCATCCTATCGTCTTGTATGTAGAATCCACACGTGTAGAGCTTTAGGCTGCAGTTGAAGAAATTTTAGTATGTTTCATCCTTTTACACCATTTATACCTTCTCACCTCTGTGGTTGTGTTCTGTTACTGCCATTGCAAAAATTATGGGCTAGAAATTCATGTACTCACCACCACTCCGTAGCGCCATGAAATGGCGATAAAATGGCGGCTGCCGCTCTTTTGCCAGCTGGTGATGGTTCCCGCGGTGGCCGCCATATTCCTCTTCCCCTTTGTGCTGCCGGTAACTGGCAGCGCCCTGCAAAAAATGGCAGCATGGTGACGTCAATTGGCGTGCAATGCTGACTTAACGTCACCAGCGCGAACTTCAACCCTCAGCGCTGGGTCCTAAGCATGCCAGGTTAAGCAGGCTGAGAGTGGCAATGTCTGCAGCTCTTAAAGGGACACACATATCATTCAGGTAAGTTTGCATTTAAGGATTTGGACTGTTTTGTTTTGATTTTGTTGAAGTGGTGGCTTGCTGCAATAGATGTGAAAAGCTTTTTAAGTGTGTAGGGAGTGCTGCTGGATGCTTGCAAGGGCTTGGATGGTAAATAAAGGCCTTTGAGAAGACAGAACATGCTACGAATACTCAGTAGCTCACGCAACATACATGGAGAGAAAAAGAGTTCACGTCTCAGGTCGACATGCTGCCTGACCAACTCAGCATTTTATGTTGTCATTTCACATTTACAGCATTCGCTTGCAGAGGGAAGAGGAAGACGCAGTAAAGGAGGAATCAGATGGAAGGATGCATCCCAGACAGCCTCTTTGTGGCTGGGATATCCGGAATGGAATCCTCTGCCTGCAGTCCCATGGGCTGGGCAGGCTGCCTCTTCTTGTTGACCCACTGGCTGGGCAGGCTGCATTTTTTGGGTGTGTGAAATGAGGAAGGCACAAGGGTGGAGCTGTGCTGACGGGAGGGCGGAAAAGCAAGAGGCACATGCCAGAAGGAGGATATCATATGAGGATACCCACATCCTGTATCCTTTCAGCCCTGCAGCTGGCCAAGGGCTCAACCATGTCCCTGCCCAGAATGGCCTGCACCATTTCCTCCAAGGGGGTGAGTTGAGGCTAGGAATGGGAGATGTGCCTCGTCATTGGTGCAGATTATTGGTAGGTGAGTGATTGGGGATTGTGTATTGAGCAGTGTGTGAGGCTATTGTAACAGTTGGTAGGAGGTGGCTTTTGAAGATGCATTCACTGACCTTGACCAGTAATCTGAGGTCATGAAGCTCCTTTGGGCACTGGAGCCAGGTGGTGGGGGAGACACTGCTGGCAGTGACAGTCTTAGTGATGTACTCCCACATCGTTCTTTCTGAAGGGCCTCCTGGCCCCTGTGGGTAGAGGGCCACCCTTGCAGTGTTGACCCACTGCACAAAGCTGGAGTGCTGCATGTGAGACCCTCGGTGACCCTTCTTTGGTTTGCTGAGCCATTTGGTGTCAGTGGTGAGGCAGTTTTCCCATTTGTTGAGGTTAGGAAGGTAATTCAGCTTTAACAGCTGAATATTCACATTTGGAACTTCTTTTAATTATTGAATACTTCTTAAAAGGCAGAAATGGCTGGAAAATGTATTGATTCACTGCATTTAATTTTGTATTGCTTCAGTGTGCATGGCCCCTTTAATACTCAGACCTCTTCATTGCCCACAATTCCCTGCGAGCTCCACAGTTTCGCTCCCAAAGGCTGTGGGAAGCTGCAACGCCGGACCTGGACAGGAACTTCATCCCGGATCCCTCCAGCAATGCCACCAAGATGACATTGCATGGAAGGTGAGCACTGCGCCACCTATCTCCATGCCCCCCCAGACCAATTTCACTCGGTTAAAGTTGCAGCCATTTCCAGTGGCCGTTAACTGCAGTTGCCGGTTGCTGCCGAACACAAATTTTTCCCCCTATCACTGATAGCCAATCTGTTGACTTTTGGCAACCTGTACATTATTGATACCTATCATCCCCTGCTAACCACTTTCAAAATAGTTCCAATGTTTATAGAGATCCAGTCTCGCCCTCAATATATACCCTATTTTAACCATATCTAGCACCATTCATCCATTGTGTTTAATATAAGAAAGATTTTTTTCTTTAGTTTCAGAGAATGATGTGTTTAGTCAACAGAGTCAAAGCAAAACAAACCTAAAATATAAAATATATGGTTCGAGTCTAGGAGTGTGTCAGAGACCACCAAATATTTAATTTAGTTTATTAATACCTTTATGCGTTGTGTGAAATGAAATCATAAACTAGTTTATAAAAAATGGGTTTATGATTTCATTACATTAGTGCATGGAGGAAATTTACCTCATTATTTCATAACCAAAAGATAATTCTTAAACATCTTCTGTTGGAAAATTTATGGCATTTTTCCTTTCAAAATGTAACTCATATTGTAACATTTTTGTTGAAAGTGCCCTGTGGGTGGGGAAAGCATAACCATCTGAAATAGATACAGTATATACTTTTTAAACTTTAATGGCAAGGCATAAAGATAACATTTAAAATATCAAAGATTCATTCCTGTGCTTTCCCCATAGGCCGCTTAAAGGTGAAAGGTCAAATACAACTTGATTTGTTTTATCATCCTCATCATTGCAAGGCAGCTTTCACTTTACTGGAAGAAAGCAATCTCAAAGTCTTAGATCGCAGCATATGTATGGCTTTCAGTTTTTCTCAATTCTGTCTTCCCATTTCCTTGGCCTACAATACGTTTTAAAGAGAGATTCACTTGTTTTGGAAGAAAAGCTTTCCGTTACCTCAAGTTCCCTGAAGCACTTTTTCCCCATGAAAGTTATTAAAACAGACTTCAAATATTCTTAGTCATTTCAGTGCTGCCGATGGGCACTTTCCATAATAAGTTTAGTCTTTTGGTCCAGGGCAAACAAAAAGATCTTTCAGAGCCTCTTGCAGTTAAACCACCAGATGATTCCTTTCCATGTCCTCGAGAAAAAACAATCATTAAGTTTTTTTGCAATGGTTTCATCCCTGTTGAGTAAGTAAGTTAGACTTTCTTCAAACTCAAAAGTCTACTCATCTCTAAGGTGAGTAATGTTCTCGATCCATTCATTGAAGTTTGCTGTTGGCTTAATTTCCCCATTTTGAGCGAAGTGAATTCCAGGATTATCATCAACTCCACTTGAAGTGCTCTCATCTCCAAGACTTCTGCCATAAGACCCCCCCCAGTAATACCCTCCCTCGATCTCTGGCTGCAACAGCACAAGAACCATTATGTCCCATGGAGTCTTTGTAATTGAACAGTTATTACCACAATTTTAATCCAAAGTAGTTCACTTGAATTTATCTGCCACTGACTATATCTTCTGTGGTAGTACTGTGACTCTGGAACTATGTTTTGCAATGGTTTAGAGCATTCTATTTTTATTTCTGGGACATGAGTCCAAACTCAAATCAATTGGATGCTAAAATGTTTGGGCAGTTTCCATCCTATGCCCAGTGGATGTGTAGATTTCAATAAAACCCTGTACAATAGCAAAATGCTGGAAGCCTGTTTGGTCCAGTGGTAAGGGCATGATACAGTTAAACCTAGAAGCACAGACACACCTGTGAGTTTTAATTTAACTTTGGAAAAGACATTTACTTTGGACAATGAGGGGGAGAAATTGGGTGAGTAGCGCCACCTGTTAGCGCCTAAAGAGGCAGTCAGTGGCTGTAACGTCACTGGCTGCGTCTCCAGCGATATTCAGTAGGGGCGCTAATGGTGGCATTAGGCATTTGTGCTGCGCCGCCACCGATGACGTCATCGGTCTGCGCAGTGCCCCATTCGTGCCCCGTTCACGATATTTGGTAGCGAACGCCGCAGTTGCGCCGCTAGCTACCCGCGCCCGGTTCACGGGGCCTTACTGTGCCGGCAGCGGTGCAATTTAAGGTGGAGGTGCGGGGCGACCGCTTTTTCGGTGGCCGCCTGCCAGCACCTCCATCCCCGGCCTCCTAACCGCCCCCCCCGCGGCATTGCCGGCTGTTTCCCGAGAGCCCGGCACTTCTCCTTGGTGCCGGGCTCATTTGCCGGCACTCGCGATCGGGGATTGCACTGTTGTAGGCACCTCCCCCTTAACAGTGGGAGGAAGGCCTGCAGTACCGCAGCGTGTCGTGCCGCAGCATGTGGCGCTGCGGCACGTTGCGCTGCGATAATCAGTTTCAGCGCCCTAAGAGGGACGCGGAGCGCCTCGAGCCTCGCCCTGTGTCCCTTGAGGGGCAATGAAACTGAATATCTGCCGATCGGTATCACTCCGATCGCTGCGCTAAATCCTGCGCTCCGCCGACTTTTGCGCCACTTTGGCGCCCCAACCCAATTTCTAGGCCTGAGTGTCTCGATAGGTGATTTAACGGTGAATTGGTGATTTAACTTTGGTGTTTTAATGGGTTTCGATGGATCTTCAATGGATAAGACAACAATACCAGTTTTGCTGGAACAATGAACTTCCTGGCCTCAATGGAAAACACTTTAGCCTTGGGCAAAACACATCAGCAGTAAGACTAAATCACATTAAATATGTACCACAATGGGTGGGGGGGGGGGGGGAAACAAGATAAGGAATTATCTTCCATCCCTCAGCCCTGTACATATCCTGTGGTTTGGATTACTAAGTGTGTATTGGAAAACAAGGGTTGGGGGAAGGCCCAGACTTGAAAAGGCATGACGGAAGAGCTGTAAAAAGGAACCACACCACAGCTCTCTCTCTCTCTCTCTCTCTCGGAAGCTAGCTCTGACTACAGCAACTGCCAGATGTAAGAAGGAAGGGAAGACGGTCATCTCCAGCTCCCAGCCTGCAATCGACGTCGGCCATAGTTAGATGTGCTACAAATAAACTACTACTGTAATCTCAACAGGTTTTTGTCTGTGTTTTGTTGCTTTTAATAAACTAACAGTTTTGGGTTAAACCTGAACCTTTGTGTCTACCATTTTGTTCCTGTAAAACCCAGAGTCAAAGAACTCTTGTAAGGCTGAGGAAACCAAACACCTTACAGATGTGAGTCCATAGCACAAAACTGCCCGCAATCTGGCACATTTGTGAAATACCACTGTGTGAAAATTGAAGGAGAGATGATGTGAGAAATGGAAATTCACACTGGTACAATAGGGAATACATGGTTTGGATAACATAGGGGGGGTCTCTGTGCCACATTTCACTCTGATGCTATATTAGTTGGGAGTGCCCAATTTGTGATGCATAGAAAAATTCAGCGATCCCACCCTCCCAGTGGGGAGCTGTGCTCAAAGGGAGATAGGACTTCAACACTAGCACTGATTCTCCAACTGACACTCCCTTTAAACGTGGGTCCCCACTGGGAGGGTGGATTTGATGCATTATGCTACAGGGCACAGAGAACAGATGTACTATTCGCTTCATGATCAACCCACCAGTGGGTACACTTGAACAATGTGGAAAGCGCTCTCTTGGACAGTTCTGCTGCTTACAGGCTTGAGATCAATGGAATGAAAAGTGTTGGGTCCTATAACGGACAGGTGATCCACTCTGGCAGATTACCGCCCAGGAGGTGAAGACAAACATCTACTCCAATATTCTTGCGCTATGGTGACTGGACCCACAATAATGTATTAATCACAGTACCTTGGAACTATAAAGGTAATGGCCATTTCAGCAGATTTGGCTCAGAAGGAGTTAATTTGTTTCAGCTATTAGTTAGATGTGCTACAAATAAACTACTACTGTAATCAAGTAATCAAGGTTTATTGTACATATAAACACTGTTATAGTGTAATTACCTTTATAAGTATTTAAAAATTAGACAATATGTGGAATGTGAAGTAGGACACGTGTTAAAATTACAAAGTAGCTTTATATTCTTTTACTTTTGGTACTTGTGCTTCACCTTACAGCTCCTTTGTGACACTTATACATCACTGAATTGACTCTTGAGGTTTACAACAGATAATCTTTCAGCATATGGTCTCACCAAATGGAGATCACAGGCTGGCGAAAGCAATCAGCTTTTTAATTAACAGAATTAACAGTGCGTTGTTTAAATGTAATGGCAGCAATAAAAACATGAAATGCGAATATGATATCACCACGGTTGAAGTGTATGAGTTATTGTTTCTGAAAATGGAATCTTTGTGGAAGGTGGATTAACT
The DNA here is from genome assembly GCF_052327205.1 of Somniosus microcephalus. NCBI lineage: Eukaryota > Metazoa > Chordata > Chondrichthyes > Squaliformes > Somniosidae > Somniosus > Somniosus microcephalus. The sequence continues at coordinate 136,771,729 of NC_140999.1, read as the reverse complement.
CTTTAATGATTACCGCAAGGGAAGGATTCAAGATGAGCAAACCAAATCGTGCCTGCAATGAAAAAAGAGTGAGTGGTATTAAAAAATATATTTGCTGTAATTACATTTGTGCATTTTGTATTCTAGTTTTAGTTACCATGACGGATCAGATATTTAAGTCTTAGGCCATGGATTTAGAGGTTCATTTACACTGCACATTTAGCATCATGTGCATCAGTTTCCACTGCACAGCAACGCTAATGTTGAAGTATAAATCAGGAGTCAAGGCTGAACCCGAGACCTGTGAAAGAGGTCGTCTCAACCCATTTGGGTTTCACATTCTGTGGAATATAACTCCAGTGTGGTGTCAAACCCTGCTTAAAGAGACCACTGGGAGATAGAATCATGGGCTAGAAATTGTGTAGCGCCATGCTTGGGGCGAACTTCCGGTTTAGCGCTCCAGGAGGGAAGTGGAGCGCTACATCAAGCGCTACCACTTCCCTTGGAGCGTTAAACCAGGCAAGAGGGGCGGTAGCGGCAGAGCGCTGCACAATGTCCCGTGCAGCGCTGCCGGGATCAGAGGCTCCTTCCTTCCCTTAAATGGAAGGGCCATTGCTGCAGGCTCTGCAAGAAAATGAATCCCCTGATCGCCGACGGCACCTCCGATCGGCGCCGATCAGCCCCAAGCACTCTAACAGAGTGCAAGGATGATCAAGCGCAACACCTGAAAAATAGAATAAAAAGCACAGAGTCTTGTTGAAACATTTTTCACCTACCTCACCTGCAATCCCTTTAACGACCGCTCCCCAAGCAGCCATCCACAGTGACAACACCTCCGTTGACGCCCGGCAATGCTGCAGGGAGCGGAAGCCAAGTTCGCATCTGGGGCGGTACCAGGGCGCTGTGCTCCAGATGGCATCATGCTCTCCGGCGTGCAGGAGGTCGTAGCATAAGGGTTTATCGCCGTCGCTAACCTGCAGGGGAAGTTTGCGGGTGTCGGTACTCTCGCCGCACCCGGTCGCAAAGCTGGTTGCGCCCCCCGGAGGCACTAATGGGAGGCGCAAAGGAGGCCAATTTCTCTCCCATAGAATCCTGCAGTACATAAGGAGCCAATTAGTCTCACTCCCCTGATTTTCAACCCCCCACTCCCACCATCACAGGACTTCTCAGGAGAGAATACATCATTCACTATGGGCATATATGACATTATCATGGAGGAGGAAGAGCAGTAGAGGATGAAGAGAAGAAGAATCAGGCATCATTTAAGGCAGATGCACCCCTCCAGATATTACCCCTCCCCTATAGAATACACAGGCAGAACAAGTCATATAAAAGCAAAATACTGCAGATGCTGGAAATCTGAAATAAAAACAGAAAATGCTGGAAATACTCAGCAGGTCAGGCAGCATCTGTGGTGTGCTGGCTGCATTCTTGGAGCGTGTCCCTGGGCAGCCTGGTGTTGCCTTCCACATTGCACTGGCATGGTGGTCTGAGGGGGGAAGGCCAGAGGTCTAGCGTTTCCTGTGGCTCTGAGAGATGGTAGTATCAGTGCAGGATGACTCCAGCCGACACCATTACACTGGGCTTTGGTCCTGTATACTCAGTGGTTTGGCTGGTCTAATGACAGCTATCAGATCCTTAAAATTCTGAAGGATACCTGCAAGCATTGTGGTTGCCATGGTCTGGAAGCCGACACACAGAATGCTGTCTATTCTCTCCCCTACTGCCACTGGAGCTACAGTCTATGCATCTGTGGAGGTGGAGATGGAGGCACTGTAGTGTATGTACCTGTAAGAGAGAACTACTTTTACAGCTCCTGTATACTGTAGTACCGGCAGTGACCACACCTGTATATAAGCCTTGAGCATGCCTCTGTACCCCAGTCTCGAAACTACCCTACTCCAGTAAATACCTGTCGATTGTTAAGTTACAGCATCCGTGTGGTTATTAAAAAAACATCATACTCTCAGAATCACGGATCTAACAGTAGCGACAAGTGTCGATTCGAATCTACCTGCAACTCTGCATTTCCCTTCGAGGATTCGCTCCGGGAGGGCGGTGGAAGAAAGTTGAGGCCAGAAACACGGGCGTCGACCACGAGCAACCGCCCAGTCGTCCGGCAGAGAGTGAACATCGCAGGGGAGGCTGTGGAGAGCTGGGCTTGGTTCCCCAGCCACGATGATCAGCAATAGACTGACGACAGGTACAGTGCAGACCCTTCCCGGACAGCGGCGGCTGGAGCCAACCGACGGCGGAGAGAAAGCCGAGCAGCGTTGACGGGGTAAGACAGAGGGTGAAGCGCACAGGGCGCAGCTGGGGGTTGAAAACCGAGCGGCGTCGAGGAAAAACAAAACGGAGAGAGAGAGGGTAAAGCAACAGCCGGGTTCAGGACCGAGCGGCGGAAATGGGAAAGGCACACAGAAAAAATAAAAGAACGCGCAGAGCACAGCCAGGGCTCAAGGGCTGAACAGTGTCCACGGGGAGAAGAAGGGAGAGCGCGGGAGACGCCATTGAGCCGTGGAGAAGAAGGAAGAGCGCGGGAGATGCCATTTTTAGAAGCCGCAGTGGAGAAGAAGGGCGAGCGCGGGAAGGAAGGAAAGCACGGGAGACGCCATTTTGTGCCAGCGGAGAAGAAGGGGAAGCGCGGGAGATGCCATTTTTGACAGTTAAATCACACCCAGGGATGCCGAAGAGTGACAGTATCTCTACGTTCGACAATGAAGTCGAAGATTGGGCGACATATGTGGAACGTATTGAGGTGTACTGCAGGGCGAATGAAGTGCCAGATGCTAGGAAAGCACTGGTTTTGTTAAATTTCATGGGTGCAAAAACTTATGGGTTACTGCGAAACCTGATAACCCCAGAGAAGCCGGTGAACAAGAATTTCAAAAGCATAGTAGAAATCCTACAGGACCACTTAAACCCCACAGCGCTGCTGATAGCAGAACAATTTAAGTTCCATAAAAGGAACCAACACAAAGACAAAAGCAATGCTGAGTACCTAACGGAACAGCGCAAGCTATCGAAACACTGCCAGTTTGGAGTGGGACTAGCAGATATGTTAAGGGACAAGTTTGTGTGTGGGCTGCAAAGTGAAGGAACCCAGAAACGGCTTCGATCAGAAAAGGATCTTACGCTGGACAAGGCTTTCAGTATGGCAGTATCACATGAAGCAGCCGCAAGGGGGGCTGCAGAGATACAACGGAGACCGCAAGAATATGGCACCAATGAAATGTCCTATGGAACAGGGAAGTGCTATTGCTGCAGCAGAACTACACATGACCAGAAGGATTGTTGGTTCAAGGACCAAGTGTGCAGACAGTGTGGAAAAGCAGGACACATAACAAGAATCTGCAGGTCTGGGAAGAAAACCAACAGTAAGAAATCTCCACAGGAGAAGTACAAAAAGGTACACCAGGTGATGGACAGTAGTTCAGACGAACAGAAAAGTGACACAGACTCCGGAAGCAAGGAGCTGGGTTGTCTGAAACTACATAAGGTAACCAAAATGGAGGATCACCAGACTATCTGGGTTACACTCAAGATAGACGGAGTCCAAGTGAAAATGGAATTGGACACAGGATCAGCCCTAACAGTCATAAACCAAAGGGACTACAAGCGGCTATTTTCACATATACCCTTGAAAGCTACAGAGATTGTCTTGAAGACGTACACGGGGCAAAAAGTCTACCCCAAAGGAAAAATAAGGGTGAAAGTGATATACAAAGGCCAGGAAATACCTAAAATGGATATATATGTATTGCCAGATAGAGGACCACCACTGCTAGGACGTGAATGGATCCGGAAGATACAATTAGATTGGCATTCCATACAGGCACTGAAGGTTGAGGCCAAAAAGGATGATGACGTCACACCTGGACGACTGTCAAAAATGCTAACTGACACAAAAGAAGTGTTCCAGGAGGGACTCGGAACACTAAAAGGCATAACAGCAATGATTAAAATAGAGGAAAATGCAAGCCCAAAGTTTCTTAAGGCCAGACCAGTGCCTTATGCGATCAGACCAGCTGTCGAAGTAGAGCTGGAAGGGTTGGAACGTTCAGGAGTACTGTCCAAAGTAGACTGGAGCGAGTGGGCTACACCCATCGTTCCTGTAATGAAGAGGTCGTTGAGTAATACGCCTGGGGAACCAAAGAAGGTCCGCATCTGTGGGGATTTTTAGGTGACAGTGAACCCAGTCCTTCACACGGGGTACAATATCCGCTTCCACGAATTGAGGATATTTTCACCTCGCTATCTGGAGGTAAACGCTTCACCAAAATTGATCTAGCCCAGGCGTACTTGCAAATGGAGGTAGAAGAAGCCTTGAAACAATACCTTACGATTAACACTCATAAAGGTCTTTATCAATACAACCGGCTGGTGTTCGGGGTAGCATCGGCTCCGGCTATTTGGCAAAGGGCGATGGATCAAGTCCTGCAAGGGGTTCCAGGGACCCAGTGTTATTTGGACGACATCCTGGTCATGGGCGAAAATGACAGTGACCACCTCGCCAACTTGGAGAAGGTGCTCACCAGATTAAAGGAATATGGGCTACGAGCTAATCGCCACAAGTGCGAGTTTTTCCAGAAGCAGATCTCGTATTGTGGCCACGTCATCGATGAAGAGGGGTTACATAAGTCCCCTGAAAAGATTGAGGCAGTAGTCAAGGCTCCAGCACCGGAAAATGTGTCACAACTGAGGTCGTTCCTCGGGCTGGTAAACTACTACCATAAGTTCTTACCAAATTTGTCCACGGTATTACACCCACTGAACACCCTACTGCAAACAGGGGTACCATGGAAGTGGAATGACGAACGTAAACGAGCTTTCCAGAAGTGTAAAGAATTGATCACATCAAAAGAGGTGTTGGCCCATTTCAACCCAGCACTACCAATTCGTTTGGCATGTGATGCATCACCCTATGGTATTGGAGCGGTGCTGTCGCACAAATTCCCAGATGGGTTGGAGAGGCCAGTAGCCTTTGCGTCTCGGTCACTAACCTCAGCCGAGTGCAACTACGCCCAGATTGACAGGGAGGCCCTCAGCCTAGTATGGGGAGTAAAAAAATTCAACCACTATCTGCATGGGCAGAAGTTCACCTTGCTGACTGACCACCAACCACTTGTCTCCATCTTTAATCCTAAGAAGGGCGTTCCAGTAATGACAGCACAATGGTTACAAAGATGGTCCCTGTTTCTAGGGGCGAATCAATATGAAATAGAATATAAAGGCACGAAACAGCATGGAAACGCTGATGGGCTATCGTGCCTGCCACTGCCTACTGTGGAGGAAGCACCAGCAGTGGACCCTATCGAGATATTTTATTCATCAGTAATTGAACGATTGCCAGTAACGAACGCGGATATAGAGAAGGAGACCCGCAATGATCCGACGCTGTCTCGGGTATATGATTTGATGGTGAGGGGATGGCCAACACATGGCGACTCACTGTTGCCAGCATTCTCATCCAGAAGAGAACAGCTGTCAGTATGCCAGGGGACAATGATGTGTGGATCCAGAGTGGTGATTCCACCCAAGTTAAGGGAGAGAGTGCTAAATGAGCTACATGAAGGATAGTCAGCATGGCTTTGTCAGGGGGAGACCATGTCTAACCAATTTTGAGGGGGTGACTAGGTGTGTGGATGAGGGTAGTGCAGTTGATGTAGTCTACATGGACTTCAGTAAGGCATTTGGCAAAGTCCCGCATGGGAGACTGGTCAAGAAAGTAAGAGCCCATGGGATCCAGGGCAATTTGGCACATTGGATCCAAAATTGGCTTAGTGGCAGGAGGCAGAGGGTGATGGTCGAAGGTTGTTTTTGTGACTGGAAGCCTGTGTCCAGTGGTGTACCGCAGGGATCGGTGCTGGGTCCCTTGCTGTTTGTAGTGTACATTAATGATTTAGATATGAATGTAGCAGGTATGATCAGTAAGTTCGCAGATGACACGAAAATTGGTGGAGTGGTAAATAGCGAGGAGGGAAGCCTCAGGCTACAGTACAATATAAACGATTGGTCAGATGGGCAGAACAGTGGCAAATGGAATTTAACCCTGAAAAGTGTGAGGTGATGCATTTTGGGAGGACTAACAAGGCAAGGGAATACACAATGCATGGTAGGACCCTAGGAAGGACAGAGGATCAGAGGGACCTTGGTGTGCATGTACATAGATCCCTGATGGCAGCAGGACAGGTAGATAAGGTGGTTAAAAAGGCATTTGGGATACTTGCCTTCATTAGCCGAGGCATAGAATATAAGAGCAGGGAGGTTATGATGGATATGTACAAAACGCTAGTTAGGCCACAGCTGGAATACTGTGTGCAGTTCTGGTCGCCACACTATAGGAAGGATTGCATTGGAGAGAGTGCAGAGGAGATTCACCAGGATGTTACCTGGGCTGGAGCACTTCAGCTATGAAGAGAGACTGGACAGGCTGGGGTTGTTTTCCTTAGAGCAGAGAAGGCTGAGGGGGGACCTGATTGAGGTGTACAAAATTATGAGGGGCATAGATAGGGTAGATAGAAAGGAACGTTTCCCCTTAGTAGAGGGGTCAATAACCAGGGGGCATAGTTTCAAGGTAAGGGGCAGGAGGTTTAAAGGGGATTTGAGGAAAAACTTTTTTCATCCAGAGGATGGTTGGAATCTGGAACTCACTGCCTGAAAGGGTGGTAGAGGCAGGAACCCTCACAACATTTAAGGAGCATTTAGGTGAGCACTTGAAACGCCATAGCATACAAAGCTACGGACCAAGTGCTGGAAAATGGGATTAGAATAGACAGGGCATGATGGGCGGTGCAGACACGATGGGCCGAAGGGCCTCTTTCTGTGCTGTATAACTCTATGGCCTCGAAATTGAGTTGGGGTGCCAAAGTGGCGCCAAAGTCGCCTGAGCGCAGGATTTAGCGCAGCGTTCGAGGCTTTAGCGATCATCAGATATTCAGTTTCATTGCCCCTAGAGGGAGACGGGGCGAGGCTCGAGGCGCTCCGCGTCCCTCTTAGGGCGCTGAAACTGAATATCGCAGCGTTAAGGGGGAGGGGCCTGCAACAGCGCGATTCCCACTCGCGAGTGCCGGCAAACGAGCCCGGCACCAAGGAGAAGTGCCGGGCTCTCGGGAAACAGCCGGCAATGCCACGGGCGGGGGGGGGGGAGGTGGGTCAGGAGGCCGGGGACGGAAGTGCTGGCAGGCGGCCGCCGAAAAAGGCGGCCGCCCCGCACCTCCACCTTAACTTGTGCTGCTGCTGGCACAGCAAGGCCCCGTGAACCGGGCGCAGGTAGCGAATGGCGCTACAGTGGCGTTCGCTACCAAATATCGCGAACGGGGCGCGAATGGGGCGCTGCGCACACCGATGACGTCATCGGTGACGGCGCAGCACAAATGGCTAACGCCACCATTAGCGCCCCTGCTGAATATCGCGGGAGGCGCAGCCAGTGGCGCTACAGCCACTGACTGCCTCTTTAGGCGCTAACAGGTGGTGCCACTCACCCAATTTTTCCCCCATATATGACTCTACAGTTAAGTTAGCTGAAAGTCAAGTGAGTGAGGCAAGCACTGTTCTTTACTTATCTGCTTGTCTCCCGGTCTGCTACCACAATTTTCAGCCAGAACTATGCTTTTAAACGCTGGGCTCTAATTTCCATGCATTCCAGCAGATTACACCTGTTTCGCATGGGATTTTCACCAATGACCCCTCCAATTGATACACAAATGAGATGGCCAGGAAAGCCTCATGTAAATACCGCTCCAGAACACTGGTGGCGCAAATCACTTTTGATTGGCGTAAAAGCAGTGCAACTCACCATGTGGAAGTGTCACCCGCCCACCCTGCCTTAAAATTTAACACTTGGACAGAACTATTCCAGCCAAGCAGTACACATAGGTTTTGCTTGGCTAGATCCCATACTATTGTAGCTACCAGTCTCAGCAGAAATGCAGTTTTAAACCCCATGGATGTCCTATAGAAGAGACATACCTGTTAACCCTTTACCATTTGAGAAATATACTGCCGCCTTAATTATTTCATGTCATTTCCAATATTGCTTCTAATAATGTTGAGTCATTAAACCAAACACAAATATTTCATGTCAGTTTGTTAATTTTCTATTAGGTGATTATTAGTTTCAAAGCCATCAGATTTGCAATGTTTATCCAGTGTTGTATTATATCTAACACCAGAGTTTGTCTTCATGATACACATGGGAACATGATACAATCAATTAATTCACTGTTCATATAACTAAAATATTTGTTCAATATTAATGCATTTGTACTTTGTTCAGTACATTCAGTACTTTGATCTCTTTATAAATTTGAGTTGTCAGACTAGGATTGTGGTCTGATGTTCAATGTCGCACAGGAAGAAATCAGATAAATATGTTCTTAAAGAATTTAAATTTGGGCTCCTTTGATGGTTCTGCTGGTTGTTTAATAAGATCATAGCAAGGGAATGTTTTCAATAATTCTCATTAACACATTTTAGGAGAGGAGCAAGATTGAGGCTGTGATTATCCTGCCAATTTCATGGCTCTGCAAAAGGGTTTTGAGGGTGCACCAATGAGAATGTGGCAGCATAGCTCTGGAGTTAGATCTCTATCTGAGTATGGAGCATACTAAAGCCAAGTGCTGTGACCCCTTCAAAAAGGCCACCTCACATAATTTGGGTTTGGCGCAGTTTGGAGAGAAGCTGGATTTAAAAGAGTGCTCATACAGTCTATCGAGTCCCCTGGGCTCTTTTATAAACTTAACATTGAGACTGCTTATGAGAAAGTGGATGCTGCCACCTGTGCTCCCCTAACGTTAAAAAATGAACTGGCATAAGATCCGAGCTCTTATGCATGTGTTTATGTCCAGAGGGCTGTTCCAATGGGCAGAGTAGAGTTTGTAGCCAGGCACAATCAAAATATAACTTGCCGGGTGGGCTTCACACTCTACAACTTCTAGAGTCTGAAAAATCACGCACAAAAACTGCAGTTTCAGTATTGAGGTGCTGCAGTCCTTGTATAATGATGCTCCCATGATGGGACTTCTGTTATATGTGAGTTGTTTGTCCAAAACAACTGATTGTCTATAATAGCCATGGTATTGTGCAAACAGTGCATTAATAAAGCTAATGACAAGAACAAAAACCTTTTTATTTTCAACATGCCCCCCACCCACTCTCCCGGGTTGCCAAAGACAAATACTTCAAGAACAATTAAAACATAGAATAATAATATATGTTAGTACTAGACCAGGAGAGTGGAAGAGGTGCACATATCTTCAATCCTCACAATTGCATCAATTCCCTGGTCCTGTTCAGATAATTCAGCTAAGGAGCAAAGAAGCACCAACACAAAGATGTTATAACATAGCATTTAGCTGTATGGCAAGTGGAAATTTAAATCGAGCATATAGTTGCAGTCACAAACCAGCTTTGATTTTTCTGATTGGGAATGGTTCTTTGTATTTTTCTTATTTGTATCCAGATGAAATATAGATGTGGTTCCCAGGATTAGCTAAATGATTGGGGATATTGTTTTAGGATAGGATTTTCATATTAACCTAAATGAAGATAGGAATTCAGATATTCTGCTGAATCATCTTAATGAAGAGGTGTTAATTGTTGCATTTTAGCGTACCTAAAGGTTTTATTATTTTGAATATAATAGTTATGTGTGATATTTTCCCCTTTTCATCCAGCTTCTGTTCAAGTACAAGCAATTCATTCAACTATCCGTGTTTGTCTGCTTTCAATGCTTGAATACATACATTACCACTAACAGAAAAACAAGGGCCTCTGCCACTCTGCATACAGAATAGACTGACAAAGCAAATACGAATGTTGCTATTTGTTTTCAGAGCTCTGAATATAGATCTCTGAATACTACGCTAATCTGCATGAGATTACGGTGCACCAGAAACAGCTACGAATCTGTCAGGCCTTCAGAAAGTCATTTAGGACTTAAGTCTTATAATATCCCAGATGAAAACCTATCCTATGGGGTTTTGCAATAAATCCCGCAGGTGAATGGTAAGTTCTGCAAGATTATTACATCAGCTTGAGATAGGGTTTGCAATATTGGAATCTTAAGATATATTTTTACAGTTCAGTAGGAAGAACCATAAAAGATAGTTTTCAAATGTAATGGAATTTTTTGTTAACATTCTGCTATAGCAGTAAGGACTTAGTTCCACGATATTTTTCCAATCTAAGCTCATTTGTTTTCAAATTTTGGTATGCAATAGTTCAGTCCCTTAGCAGCATTGTTCCTGATTCAGATTATATTAGGATACCAATGAGGAATGGAAAAGAACAAATACCTAGAAAATGAATATAAAGATAAAGGCCCTGAAATTACACCCTGTACACTGGTGTATTAATGCTTAACATGTTTGTCTGAAATCCCTCTCTACTCTGAGGGGAGTTGATAACCCGTTTAAAATAAATGGCTTAAAACCTCCACTAAAATAGAAGGGAGAGAGTTTTTTATTAGAGAGAAATGTGTTAAGTGTTTGTGCACTACTATCCCACAGCATAATTTCAGGTCAAACTATTCCACAGTGCAATTTATATTGTTCGACTTCTATCCATTATTTATCAATGTATGTTTAAAATGAAGCAAAGCAGACACTTAAAATGCAAAAGATAGTCACCATTTTTCTAAATTAGGGAGCAAATCTCAGGAGACTGGTCAGTTCATAAAATATGGCTTTTGTCCATAATGTGTTAATATTTAACTAACACTGTGTCATGTAGCTAGATTATAAAGGATTTTCAACAATATGCATTGCCTTCTTGATTTATGGTTCTTGTGGAATGAACAGCCTGTGACTAATTTTAAAATTACTGAAAGTAACAGGCAAAAAAAATTATAGGAAAGAAAAATAGTCATCCAGAAGAGCCTTATACTCAAGAATGTTTAGCTATTACTCATTTGTGTCACACAGCACAGTTTTCAGTTCTCCCAGCTCACGGCCTCAACGCTGTGCTTTATCCTCTCGTTTAAAATTTCAATTGCAACTTTGCTGTTTTGTTGTTTGGAATTTTAAGACGTGGGGATTTGCTGCTTATAGACTCAAGGGGGTGGGGGGGGGGAATTTAACCTAAAATTTGGAGAGTGGGGGTATTAAAGTGTTAAAATGGGATTCCTGACCTGATCCCGCCTCCAACCTGCCCACTTCCAGTTTTAACGGAGGTGGAATGGGAAGCAGGCTGAGGGCGGACGACCAACCCGCTCCCAGGGGGTGGAACCTCAATTTAAATATTATAATGGCAGCCTCTTTTTTAAATTCCATTCTGTTTTTAACTGCATGTGGGCGGGTTTCACACAATTCGTGAAACCCAGCAGTCACAGCAAGGCGGAGATTGCTGGATCCAGGAGGTAAGTGCCTTTACACCTACCTCCTGGATCCGGGATCCCTCCCTAACACACCCGTTGTGGTCGGAGACCCCCTCACGAGGCTTCTGATCACACCCCCACCCCAGGCCTCCCCCCCAGCAATAATGCTGAGGCAGGCCACAATCCTCAGGGGGCTGGCCCCGATCTTCCCTTCACCCACCACAATCATCCAGCCCCAATCCCTGCCTGACAACCCCCCACCGATCTTTTTAATGGCACGGCCCGATCCCCGAACAATGGCCAACCCCCTTCGATCCTCTGCTCGATTCCGATCCTTTCTACCCCACCCCCGATCCTCTATCCCCCACCCCGATCCTCTCTCCCGCACCCCCGATCCTCTATCCCCCCTCGATCCTCTGCCCCACCCCTGATCCTCTCTCCCCCACCCTCGATCCTCTAACCGATCCCCGATCCTCTCTCCCCCACCCCCAATCCTATGCCCGATCCCCGATCCTCTCTCCCCCACCCCCGATCCTCTCTCCCCCACCCCCGATCCTCTCTCCCCCACCCCCGATCCTATACCCAATCCCCGATCCTCTCTCCCCCACCCCCGATCCTCTACCCAATCCCCAATCCTCTCTCCCCCACCCCCGATCCTCTCTCCCCCACCCCCGATCCTATACCCAATCCCCGATCCTCTCTCCCCACCCCCGATCCTCTCTCCCCCACCCCTGATCCTCTCTCCCCCACCCCCGATCCTATACCCAATCCCCGAACCTCTCTCCCCACCCCCGATCCTCTCTCCCCACCCCCGATCCTCTCTCCCCACCCCCGATCCTCTCTCCCCCACCCCCGATCCTATCTCCCCCACCCCCGATCCTCTGCCCCACCCCAATCCTATCTCCCCCACCCCCGGTCCTCTGCCCCACCCCCAATCCTCTCTCCCCCACCCCCGATCCTCTCTCCCCCACCCCCGATCCTCTCTCCCCCACCCCCGATCCTCTCTCCCCCACCACCGATCCTATACCCAATCCCCGATCCTCTCTCCCCCACCCTCGATCCTCTCTCCCCCACCCCCGATCCTCTCTCCCCCACCCCCGATCCTCTACCCAATCCCCAATCCTCTCTCCCCCACCCCTGATCCTCTCTCCCCCACCCCCGATCCTATACCCAATCCCCGATCCTCTCTCCCCACCCCCGATCCTCTCTCCCCACCCCGATCCTCTCTCCCCCACCCCCGATCCTATCTCCCCCACCCGCGATCCTCTGCCCCACCCCCGATCCTATCTCCCCCACCCCCGATCCTCTGCCCCACCCCCAATCCTCTCTCCCCCACCCCCGATCCTCTCTCCCCCACCCCCGATCCTCTCTCCCCACCCCAATCCTCTCTCCCCCACCCCCGATCCTCTCTCCCCACCCCGATCCTCTGCCCCACCCCTGATCCTCTCTCCCCCACCCCCGATCCTCTGCCCCACCCCCGATCCTCTCTCCCCCACCCCCGATCCTCTACCCAATCCCCAATCCTCTCTCCCCCACCCCCGATCCTCTCTCCCCCACCCCCGATCCTATGTCCGATCCCCGATCCTCTCTCCCCCACCCCCGATCCTCTCTCCCCCACCCCCGATCCTCTGCCCCACCCCCGATCCTCTCTCCCCCACCCCCGATCCTATGCCCGATCCCCGATCCTCTCTCCCCCACCCCCGATCCTCTCTCCCCCACCCCCGATCCTATGCCCGATCCCCGATCCTCTCTCCCCCACCCCCGATCCTCTCTCCCCCACCCCCGATCCTCTCTCCCCCACCCCCGATCCTCTCTCCCCCACCCCCGATCCTCTACCCAATCCCCAATCCTCTCTCCCCCACCCCCGATCCTCTCTCCCCCACCCCCGATCCTCTGCCCCACCCCCAATCCTCTCTCCCCCACCCCCAATCCTCTACCCAATCCCCAATCCTCTCTCCCCCACCCCCGATCCTCTCTCCCCCACCCCCGATCCTATGCCCGATCCCCGATCCTCTCTCCCCCACCCCCGATCCTCTCTCCCCCACCCCCGATCCTATGCCCGATCCCCGATCCTCTCTCCCCCACCCCCGATCCTCTCTCCCCCACCCCCGATCCTCTACCCAATCCCCGATCCTCTCTCCCCCACCCCCGATCCTCTCTCCCCCACCCCCGATCCTCTCTCCCCCACCCCCGATCCTCTGCCCCACCCCCGATCCTCTCTCCCCCACCCCCGATCCTCTGCCCCACCCCCGATCCTCTCCCCAATCCCCAATCCTCTCTCCCCCACCCCCGATCCTCTGCCCCACCCCCGATCCTCTCTCCCCCACCCCCGATCCTCTACCCAATCCCCAATCCTCTCTCCCCCACCCCCGATCCTCTCTCCCCCACCCCCGATCCTATGCCCAATCCCCGATCCTCTCTCCCCCACCCCCGATCCTCTGCCCCACCCCCGATCCTCTCTCCCCCACCCCCGATCCTCTACCCAATCCCCAATCCTCTCTCCCCCACCCCCGATCCTCTCTCCCCCACCCCCGATCCTATGCCCGATCCCCGATCCTCTTCACCCCACCCCCGATCCTCTCTCCCCCACCCCCGATCCTATGCCCGATCCCCGATCCTCTCTCCCCCACCCCCAATTCTCTCTCCCCCACGCCTGATCCTCTGCCCAATCCCCAATCCTCTTTGCCCCACACCGGATCCTCTCTCCCCCACCCCCGATCCTCTGCCTGATCCCCGATCCCTTCTGCCCCACACCCGATCCTCTGCCCCACCCCCGGTCCTCTCTCCCCCACCCCCGATCCTCTGCCCGATCCCCTGTGCCCCACCCCCGATCCTTTGTCCCCCACCCCCGATCCTCTGCCCGATCCTCTCTCCCCCACCCCCAATCCTCTCTGCCCCACCCCCGATCCTCTCTGCCCCACCCCCGATCCTCTGCCGGATCCCCGATCCTCTCTGCCCCACCCCCGATCTATTTAATGGCTTGGCCCTCACGCGAACCCTCCCTCCCTCCTCTGTTCAGCCAGAGGCCTACTCGCCTGCAGCCAGCCAGCCTTTCAATCTGGCTGGCTGCGGACGGGAAACCAAGGCCTCGCATGCAAATCAGACCCTGCCATTAAAGTCGGCAGAGCCTGCATGAAACCTGGCCTCCCAGAGCCCCCCTGCCCCCAACCCGCCTTCCTCCACAAAATCCTGGCCAAGGAGTGTGAAAAGCTAAAATCAGCTCCTTCTGTTGTTTCATTGTGTACAATTGTTCTGTTTCTTTTCCCTTAAAATATTTCCTAGATTTTGAAAATTCTTTTTCTTCTTTTAAGTAGCTTTGGACGTTCTCACAGATAATGCCGTATTTTCTTTGGCTTTATCTGCACAACCTTTTGTGGCCCCACTCTGAAATTCTTTATGAAGGAAACGTTTGAGTCACTGGCCTTAAGTTGCAGTAGTAATTCACCCTTATTAAAACAAGCAAAACATTCCCAACTTTGCACCAAACCAGATCAGGATCAGCCCTGAAATTGTGGTCTCCATGACGGCATCAGAGTACGCTGCTGTAATCCATTTGAAAGGCCCCACAACTTACGAATTTCCATATGCACTTGCACATGCGCGAAATCCGAAACTTGCGATCTGTCAAGGTACGCCTGAAAAATGAGTACTGCTGGCGCAGAGTTGGGCTATTTGCCTGACAACTGCCCTGCAATTGCCCACTCAACTCTAAAGGCTGGTAAAAGCAGGCATAGGGCCTGCTTTCGTCAGCTTAAGGGTATATATAAGGCTTAAATAAAACATTTAAAAATCCAAAATTATGCACATACACTTTAAATGAGTTTAAAATTATTTATCAAAAAATTAAATTTTTATTGAGGTTGGTGCAATGAAGGAACTTATGAATAAAATTGCAATTCAGTACATTTATAATTATTAGAATTCTGTACATTGTATAATTATTTCGGGATTCCATTGCATATCATTAGGGGATTCCCTTCGTAAATGATTGCAATGGAATCCTCCTTTGTCTTTGGAGGACCGGGCCCAGGTGATCCCAGGGTCGCTTCCGAACTGCCTGCGTCCCTGGGATCCGTGGGCCTTTATGCTGCCGTCTGCCTGGAGGCTCAAGACTGCAACTCTTCACAGCCTGGACACCAGGAGGTAAATTCGTAAATGTTTCGTGGGTTGGAGGCGTACTCCGGAGGTATGCCTCCGACCGCAATTTCTAGGCCATTATCTGGGCCCAAACTCTCCATTTATAGTTGCAATGGAGAGGAGGTATGAATCAATAGCCCTGATTTTAACCTAGCCTTATGACGCCCGATTTACGCCTTACCCAATTTTACGCTCCATTGGGTCTTCCCTGACCTCCACCGTTCTCACCAGGTGGGTGAGGTTAAAATCGGGGCTTATTTGTACTAACACATTAATATTGTATAGGATATGAGACCCCTCTACTTTTCCCTCATTTTTCTTTTTCTCATCCACATACAGTGCATGCTGGACATCATGCCTTCTGTGACTGTGAGGATGGCTGCACAACCTGCTTCGAGGCCTCCATCAATGTCACTCTGAGAAACTTGAGATAGACCAGAGAGAAATCTGCTCCAATTATTCATCACTGCTATGTGGAGGTGTCTGATCTCCATTCTCTGCTTCTCAAAGCCAGGGCAGCTTGTATTAGCAACTCAGTGACATTGGGGAATGAAACCTGTACCTTCCACTACGACAGTGCAGGATGATGGTGTTGCAATCTGCTTCCCCAGGAATCCATTGTACTGTGTTTGTAAATGTTAAATAGAACCTTCCAAATCAAGAGTACACCATCTAAATTCTGTCAAAACATCACAACTGAATATGTCATGCCATTGCTATACTGAATAGTGCCATCCCTTTTGGTCATGGCTTACATTATTGTATGGTGTTGTCATAATTGCCACATCCCATTTAATAAGTACACGTGACAGACATTATTATTTTTTAAAAGATCACCAATGAACATTCATGCAAACAAAAGCATTATTTTCTCTCTGAGAACAATCTTGTGGCTCCAGCCATGCAATGTAGCGAGAGCTAAAAAATATCATTCATTTTGAGAAGGCTAGCTTCTTCCTCCAGTAACACAAAGTAACTGTTGATAGGACTTTAAACCAAGGAGATAATACTAGTATAGATAACATCCAATTATGCTTGTGATAGATGGTTGTATACACTACAAAGTTGCATGTAATCCTGAGCTGGTTTCAGGCTGCTACGTGCACAGGTAGCATGCAACACTTAAACCAACGAGTGACAGAGAACGGCTTAATAATGTATCCCTTACAATCTACTATGTTATAAAATATATTAGCACACTTATTGTGACAAGATTTGATGGATTTAATGTGATGTAGTGTATGAATTGATTGTTGTAATGAGCAGACTACAGAAATGGACAGTGACAGTAAAAAGAATGGATGAGGGATGCTGGATGATGAAAATTACAGGTTTGTTATAATATAAGTTCTGACATTCAGAATGGAAAATTACACAGCAGTTTTATACAAAAATTTGTATAACGTTCTGTGTGTATTAGATCTGAAATTCCTGGTTGAACAAAGGCCCTGTACTGGCAACGGTTGAACACTGACCTTCTGCTCAGAGGGCACAAGGATTCAAATCCTATCCCTTACAGACATTCAGGAAATTCTCCACCAGAGAATGAGGGAAAGACCAAATAGTGAGGCCGACCACCACCTCGACACACTGACCGGGATTTCTCTTCATTCACGCCTGCGGGGACCACCACTGGCCACTCACCCACTGTACGCAAATGGCAACTGGGGGCAGAGCCTGGATGCCTGGAGGATTTCCCTCTAGTCTGCTCCACTTACTGCTGCTTCCTGGAGCTGCATTTGGAAGATAACAGTAAGGCCTAGGAAGTGGTGGTAAAGGCCTTGAGCTCCCCCCATGGAAGGAAAGGGCCTTGCAGTGGCCTTCAATCACACCAGTCAGCTCCAAACACTTACCTTCTGGCCCTGATCTTGGCTAAGACCTCCAGTGGGGCAGCTGATCTGATCTTTGGGGCCCTTCTGTGCTTTAAAGTCCCTTGCCACTATTTCTGGTGGTTGCCACGGTGTCCCCAATGCAGCGGTGCTGGGATTTTCTGCCTCACACTGGTGGGCTTCCTCTTGGTGGAGGGAATCCTGTCAGGAGCCCACTGAGAATATTGAAGGATCTCCGACCCAGGGAAATGGGAGCAGATCCAGGGGGGTGCACTTATAGGGCAATAAATCAGGGTCAATGTTCGGATGAGCAATCCCATCAGGCAGAAAGTAGGCAGTGTCAGCCTGACGACCACTCAATGGAATCAGCTCGAGGCCCAACTAATTCTTATGTTTGGGTCTGATTGCCAAACCATTGGCAAGTTGCTCGCACATCTTGAGCAGTCTGCCGGTCAGAGAAAATCTGGCAGCTCCAGTGCAGAGCACCATCCAGGCTAATTAGGGAGGGATTAGCTTTAAACCTTTTACTTATTATTTTTGAAACGGCCCGTGGCGGTCCTTTTAAGGACCACTGGTTCGACTGCTTATCGCAAGAACCACTGGATGGAACGTGCACAGTATCTGAAAATGGCATTGATGTCATAGCACGCTGATTTAAATGGGATAATGAAATGCCTGCCTGCTTTCAGCAGGTGCCTGGGATACTCATTTAAAGGACCCCACCATGCATTGGCGGGAGTGGATTGCCTATGCTCTACTCACCCATTTTCCTTGCACTACCACCCCATTTATGCTTGAAAATAGGGATGGAAATCAACGTAATTGCGTTAACTTTAAATGGCTTTGTCCAGACCAATGCCTTCTTTCATCTTGTACCACTTTCAATATTAAATACAGCCTTTCGTGGCTTTCAAGCAACCTCAGCATTAATTTCATATTGACTTGAAGGGGTCAATTTT
Organism: Somniosus microcephalus; assembly: GCF_052327205.1. NCBI lineage: Eukaryota > Metazoa > Chordata > Chondrichthyes > Squaliformes > Somniosidae > Somniosus > Somniosus microcephalus. The sequence goes on along the minus strand of NC_140999.1, from coordinate 136,753,508 downwards.
AACTCAGGTGTGGGGAATTGTCGGGTTCCCCGAATTTGGTGTTTCCCACGCGAATCTAAATGGGTCTGTGAGATTGATGCAATTTTAACTGAATTGACCAATTGATTTCCAACGTGTAGGAAGCCTTGGTAATTGAGTATTTCCAGTCAGAAAGTCGCAGAATATGACGTCATCATTGCTGCTGCTTTTAGGGCCCACAGCAAGCCTTGCTTCTTCTGCAGGCATTCCAACTTCACCATTGAGATGGCACAGGAGCCTGCAGGAGCAACGGCCAGTGGGAGGGCAAGAGCTGCCCCCAAATTTGATGAGGCTTCACTCCAGGCATTGCTGGATGGTGTTAGGGCCCACAGGGAGGTCCTGTTCCCTTCTTCAGGGAGAAAGAGACCTCCCAGTCAGACCAAGGCTGTGTGGCTACAGGTGGCTGGTGAAGTCAACTCCTTGGGGCTCACACGGCGCACCTGGATGCAGTGCAGGAAAAGATTCCATGACCTTCATCGCACTGGAAAAGTAAGTACTGTATGAAGTTTCCATCACCCTCAATCTGATCCCCATTGCCTTTCCTCACCAGCATTCAGCTTTAGCAATCTCTTCCTCCACATCCCACTAGACACTCACATCCATGCACCCTTACCCATTCCCTCTCTCTCTATGCTCACATTCACATAACTATTCCACCATGCAACCCTCACACTCCCTCTCACTCTGATGCTTTGAACACAACTGACAACACACAGGGAGGGCCCTTGGTCTTGCAACCTCACTCCATCTTTGTCTCCTTCTAAGTATCTATGCTATGCAATCTCTGCACACTCCTTCATTCTCACTCAACCTCCACTTGTCTCCCTCATTGCAGGAAAAGAGAGCTCACAACAGGAGAGAGCGAGCCAGGACAGGAGGAGGGCTGCCCTCATTATCCCAGCTCACCCCCTGGGAGGAAGGCGTCCTGGAGATTGTCGGGGCTGACATAGATGCGGAAGTTGGGGAAGGAGAGACAGGTGCATCCCCGCAAGCTGGTGACAGAATAGTTTTCCATCTCTCTCATTGGCATTGCATGAGTCGCTGATAATGAGTCTGAAGCTACATCATATGGACTTATGATCATCTGCAAAATGCAATGTGCATGTAACCTTGGCATCACATCTCTAACTTTTTCCTTGACTCCCCCACAGGACCATCGAGAGCCCCCATCCCCAGTGTGCAGGAGGAAGAGCCTGAGATGCCAGGCTCCTCAGAGGAATCTGCAACCTCTGAGGGCGCAGCGTCAGCAGGAATAAGCGCACCCAGCACCAGCGCAGACACTCACACCTCGGTGGGACCTTCAGGGCATAGAGTAGAGTTGTTACCTGGTGTATCACAGCTCACAAGTGAGCATCAGCAGATTGTGGAGATAGGGACAGCAGTGGAGAGTCCTCGTCGGAGGGCGCAGGACTCTGCCAGATCGGCTCAGCTGCATGTCGACCCTCTGCCTCTGGGTCCATCCGTAAGATCAGAGGTGATGGAACTCCATGCACAGATGCAGGAGTCTCTGGCAGGTTTTGTCTCCAGGGTCGCTACAAGTGTGGAGCGAATGGAGGAGTCCATAGCGAACATGAGCAGAGCCTTTGTGGAGTCATTGGCGCATGAACGCATCAACACGGAAAGGATGGCTACCTACGTGGAAATGATTGCTGCCTCCGTGGTAAGACTGGCTATGGTAGAGGAGAGGAGGGCTACGGCCATGGAGGTGGTTAGTCGCCAGGGTATGGAAAACATGGTGAGTGTTCAGAATAGAATGACATCTCTTGAGGAGCGATGGGCATCTATTGAACAGAGAAACCAGACCTTCATGGAAGTCCTTCTGGGTAGGACTGCCATTGCAGATGCGGGTCCCCATGACCCCCCTGATGTGCAGCAAGGTGCTCTCAAGCCACTTGCAGGCACTGAGGGGGACCTGACCCATGAGAGGGAGGTTGGTGGCAGACCTCAAGGACATGGGGGCTCCTCTCCAAGCGCTCACACTTCCATGCCACAGGGGAACCACTACGTAGGAGCACGCGTAAGAGGAAAATAAAGCACAGTCACAAGGGTAGTCACTTGGGTGAAATGTTGTGTATTCTGTAAAAATGGCATCAGTTGTTTGTTTTGTATAAAAATTCTGATGGCAACTTCTGCAGTTGTGGCGTGTGTCATTTCGCGAATGGGGCTAGAGGTCCTCAGTTGAGGAAGCGCTGAGTGAGGCTGGCAAGAGGGGTTTCGCAGGAGACCACACTGGAGAAGTGTGTGAGGCTCCAACCTTCCACATGTGTGGTTAAGCCTGGTAAAAGTTGCCCCAGGCCTGAGACAACAAAGTCCTGCCACCTGCAAATGATGGCTGATCAAATCTCCTCTTTAATGGTTGACCTGCAGCTGATAGTCAGCAAGCCAATAGTGCTCACGTCAGGTTTCACAGGCGTGATCCCCACCAGTCGTGTTTTACGTGGGAAAAGGGTTAAGCAGGCAAGGGCCTGTTAAAATGGGATTATAAAGGCCAATGAGTGCTGTTTAAGGGCCCTAAAGACCAGTCCTGCCTATTGCAGGCGGGACTGATTCGGGACCATCAGACACGCCTGGGTTAAAATGCCTAGGTGTCGGGAACCAGGTGGAGGGGGTCCCGACTCCCAGGTTTTGCGATTTTAACCCCCCACACACCTCAAAGCCCACCTGACGGCTGAGTTACAATCAAGTCCGAAGTGTCAGCCTTGGCTCAAGAGTAGCACTCTTGCCTCCATTATCCAAACGTTGTGGGTTCCAACCCTACTCCAGGACTTGAGCACATAATCTGACACTTCGGTGCAGTACTGAGGGAATACTGCATTGTTGGAGGGGCTGTCTTTCTGATGAGACATTAAACCGAGGCACCAACTTCCCTCTCAGATGGAAATAATAGATCCCATGGCGCTATTCAAAGAAGAGCGGGAGAATTGTCCCAGTCAGCATTTACCCCTCAACCAACACCACCAACAATCTGATTAACTGGTCATTTATCTTATTGCTGTGTGCAAATTGGCTGCAAAAATTTGACAATAAAACAACAGTGACTACACTTCAAAAGTCAGCCAGTCATTGATTGGCTGTAAAATACTTTGGGATATCCTGAAGATCTGAAAGGTGCTATATGAATGTAGGTTTGTTATTTGACTTACCAAAATAATGAGGGGAATTTTAACCCCTAAAAACAGATGTGCTTGGGTCGGGTGGAATGTAAAAAATTTTTAAATCTCAAACCTGAACCCAACCTGCTACGAACCTGCCCACTTCTGGTTTAACGGAGGTGGGACGGTGGGAAGAAAACCAACCCAATCCCAGGAGGTGGGTTGCTCATTTAAATATTTTAATGAGGCTGTGTGCCTCAGATTTTATCTCTCTTCCAAGTTTAGTCCTGGCCAGCTGGGTTTCCCGGGCCTTGGGAAACCCGGCAGCTAAAGGGAGGCGAGGACTGCTGCATGGAAGAAGTAAGTGCCTTTCCAGCACTGCTTCTGGGCTAGGAGGAGCAGGTGTGCTTCCCCCCCAGCCCCCCAAGCAAATATGCGATCGGACCCCCCCCCGCCCCATGATCGGACCTTACCACGATATCACTGACTTCTCCCCCCCCGCCGCTATCGCCGACCTCCCTCATGATCGCCGACTCACCTACCTCCACCAGCGGACCCCCCCGCGATTACCGATCCCAACTCCACATCTCTGCCCCTGATCTTTCTCTGAATCCCACAATCACCTGCTGAATCTACAGGCTACGCCGCACCCATCAAACCACCACCACCACCGCACCCCACCGTGATCTCTACCCCAGCAACACAAACTTACCTGCTCCTGGGCTGCGGCCCCTTCTGGAGCGTTCCCCGCCCGACAGGGAGCCAAGCCTCCACAGCGTTCGGGGCAACCAGAACTCCTTCACACCCCCCACCACCCCGCCCCCCACTTGAGAATCACACCCCAGTAAAGATTGGAGCCAATGATTCGGCTGTTTATCTAATTACTTCATTCCAAAAAATGCAGTAAAAATATAACAGAGAATTCCAAAAAGCAAGTAAAACTCCAACAAAAACAACGTGCAAAAAACTAGTGCAAACCCAGCAAAAGAAAGCATGCATAAATAGAAAAAGTCTGGGGGGAAAAATTCGGTTGCACCCCCTTTGGGGCACTAACTTCGCCGGGGCACTACTCTCAGCACCCCGAAAAAGTTAGCACCCCCGCACCATAAATTAATTGGTAGAGCCCCAAGCAGGAGGTCTGCTGCCTGTTGCGCTCCAAGAAGGAAGCGGAACGCTGGATTTAGCACTCCATTTCCTTCCTGGAGCGCAAAAACAAATTTTTTTAAAGTTGAAAGACATTAGCGCCTGGCACTAATTTTTTTGGCTTGAAAAGTTAGCGCCCCAAATGAATTTCTCCCCGTGTCCCAGCCCCTGCATGCCCAAATCCCACTAGCAGGATCCAGTCTGCTCTGAACGAAGTGGCTTTTATCTCATCCTTTCTCTATGAGGCATAATTGTGTAACCACATCCAATCCCAAATCATTTAGCGCTCCATGGGGGAGAAATTCATTATAGCCCAGGAATGGGTGCTAACTTCAGAAAAGTTTAAGAATTAGCACCAGGCATTAATGAATCATGCTGCACACAAAAGTAAGTCTCACCACTCAAAGAAAGGATTGGAGCACTAAATCAAACGCTAACGGCCTAGTTCAGTGGCGCTGCACTCAAAGCACTGACCAATATCAGGTGCGGTCTAATCACAAGTCATCATTGCCACATGCTCTTTCCAGTTCTTAAAGGGGAGGTTCATTGATGCTGCAGGACCTCCTTCTCAGCATTGCTGGCTGTGAACCTGTGTCAGCAAACAGGAGCAGGCCAAGCCAAAGGAGCCTGATGCCTCAAGCAGGTGTCAAGATGGCAGATCCATGCCCCAGGGAGAGAGCCCGCATATTTTTGGACCAAGCATTGAAGGAGTTGGTGTCCACTGTGGAGAGATGGAGTGATGCTCTACCTGGCAAGTGGCAGGAGGCCCTCGCTGCAAGTCTTCCTTGCCATGTGAAGGGAGGTTGCCCATCAGGTCTCGGGCAGCACTGTGGTCCCCAGGACCCATACACAGTGCAGGAAGAAATTTAACGACCTCACTCGGTGGTCAGGGTGAGTCAATGCCTCAACAAATGCTACATACCACCATCTGAACTACAGTCTGCACACACTGGCCAAAGCACTACACACCCAGCACTCACCCACCAACAATCTCTACCTACCAACACTCACACCTACATCTCACACCTTGCACACAATGACAGCTATTCAACTATGGCAGGCACATCACCCAAACACATTGCTCCACACTCACTCTCACACTTTCCTTTCTCTTGCAGGCCAAGTGGCTCACAACAGGAGGGAGACGGAGTGCACAGGCGGAGGACAAGCCGCCACCAACCACTGTCTGCACTAGAGAATAGAGTGCTGGAGATTATTGGGCACCAGGTGATGGGTGCCGTGGCCACCGGTGACGTTGACCCCCTTGGGGACAACGGTATGTTCATTCCTACTCCTTCTTCTCACATCCCACTTCCCCCTCACCCACAAGCCTTTCGCACTTTCCAGCTAATCATGCTGTATGCATGCATTTCTCCCTTCCTGCCCCCTCCCCTCATCTTAACCTGTCTCTTGTGCCTTTATGCTTTCAGATAAGGAGCAAGCACCGGAGCAGCCTGTCCCTGAGGACACCGTTGAGAGCGGTGCGGGAGAAGAGGAGGAGGAAGAAGACACCACGTCACTGTATGTATCACCCACAGGTACCAGCTCAGATACTGGCACTACGTGTTCTTTAGAGCCTAATATAGTAGCGGGATCTGCACAGGGTGATGTACCAGGAATGAGCGGGCTGCAGCAAGGCCAGGGGGGGGAAGGTTAGCTCGGGGACCAGCTCCCCAGAGGGCGAGTTCGTGCGCGAGTTCTGCTGCGCAGGTCTCAGATGAGGACCTCAATGGGGAGGCCTTTAGAAGAAAGGTGATGGGCATGCACATGGGGATCATAGGTGCAATGGCAAGGGTACCCGAGAGCCTCTGGCAATGGTAAGGAGCGTGGAAGAGTCCACCTCTGACATTGCACAGAGCTCTGCGTACACCATGGAACCCATCATTTCCAGTTTTGAAAGGATGGTAGACTCCCAGAGAGACTGTGGCGACCCAGACCTGATGCCACGTGTGATGGGCGATCTGGCAGCTTCCATTGCAGCACAGGTGGAAGCGACACAACGTCTTAGTGCTGTAATGCAGTCTATGGTTGGTGCCATTCAATCTTAGACTGCTCTCTTGCAGTCTCAGCTTGATGCTACGCAAGCTCTGACTGCTGCCATCGTGGCTGGGTCTACCACCATCGACTGGGGCTTTCACGGTATCGCAGCAGGCCAGCAAACTGTGCTGCAACAGATTGCTAGGGATGCTGAGGTGCTGCCCCAGGGGAGTGGCAGTGGGTCAGTGGAACAGGAACCTGCTGTCCTCTCTCAGGATGACAGCATTCCTGCTCCCACCGCTAGCACTCCGCCATTGTCCTTGTCGTTGCCTGTCATTCAGCCATCCCAGACTGCTGCAGTCTACAACTGGGCCTTCTAGGCTGTAAGGGGTGGTGTGTGGGTCAGCTTCGCCTCTGACTTATGAGCGGTTCGAATCGCCCCCACTCCCTTGGTTCTAGACCTGGACTTATTTGGTGGTTGTAATGAAATTGCAGCAGATAACTAAATTTGATACAAGAACTTTGGTTTTTATTTGCGACAATAATCTTAACACTCTAATAAAATGGGGAAACACTTCACCATACATGAGGGAAAAATTACAGTAGACAAATACCTCACCCCTCCCAATCCCACCTTACTAGCTAAATTGGACTCTAAAGGACCAGGGATAATCCAGGGATAATGCTCACCAAACGCAGGAATAGTTTGTAGAGTGGAAAAACTTGCAAATCTTTAGTTTCTTCCGAGTTGGTTTCTTGTTGGTCGCGGTGGCCCAGTATTACCTGGTTGGCTTCTGGTAATATTTGGTTGTTGGTTTCGTGGGGCCCTTGGTGCCGCGAGGTGTCCGATGATGTGTTACTTCTTCTTCGAGAGAGAGAACTGCTTCCAGATGCTTGCTTCTGAAACCGCCGAGTTTCGATGGTGTTTTAAACTTGAACGATGGGTCTCTCCTTTCTTCTTGAACTGGTTGAACTGTTTCTGTTGAACTCCTTCTGCTGAACTGTACTTATCGAACTGTTCGAACCCATCAAACTCGGCAAACTGATCGAACTGATTTCTTGTGGAGACAGGTCTTTAGTTTATATTAATTGAGGCCTGCTTATCTGCCCGCCAAATCAGTCTCGGTTCATTGTTAAATTTTGGGTGGGCTTGTTAACATTGATTGGTCCCATTTATTTAACTGGTTTCGGGATTGCTTCGAAATTGGTTTAAGTGTGTGAAGTGGTTTTGGATGTCTCTCTGAGTGGTTAAACTGTTGTTCGATTGTCTTCTAATCTTAGATTTACTGTAAAGCCTTGAAATTCTGTGCTGGTTGGCTGGATGATTTGTTTTATGCATGGTTTTAATGGGTCTTGGATCTTAGGTGAGGCAGGTATTTCATTGATTCATTGTTTGAATGTAAATTCCTGGATAGGGGCTGAGTTTCATTTACTGTTTCTCCCAGACAGTTTGGCTACCTCGAATATCCAAAACTGTTCCTTTGCAGAGGTCGATCTCACATTCCTGTTCCAGCCTTTTCTACAAGCCCGTACATGCCCTTTTAAAATGCCAAGTCTGTGTTTAATCTTTGAATCCTTCTGCTAGGCCCAACCATGCATTTTATCTCCCAGGTTTCTTTTGCAATGGTCCAAAATTGCTTTTAACAGGGTCATCATTCTGTTTTGGGGTTCTGCTAAATTTTGCGAATCTTACACTTTGCCTGTCATTCAGCCATCCCAGACTGTTGCAGTCTACTACTGGGCCTTCTAGGCCCAGGCCCAGAGCTGTTCGAGGGCGTCCTGCTAGGCCATCTGAAGTCTCCAGCATGGACACTCAGCAGCCTTCCACCTACCCTGCTGCAACCACTGGGTCAACACTTCATATGAGCACTAGAGTAGGCAAAGGCACAGTAACGCGAGGCACTAAGGAATTGCACAAGGGTGAATAGTAAATATTGTTGTTGTAAAGCTGTGTTCACTGATTATTGATAAATTTATTAATTCACTTCAGATAATTTTGTACTGTCTCTCATTTCGCTGTGCACTGTGATATGACCTGTGACAGGGATGGAATGATCGGGGCTGTGGTGAGCAATGGGGATCTGGGGCTTAATTTATTGGAACCGCAGCCTGATGAGGCGGTCACGGACCGCCCTCCCGGATTGCCGATTGAGTGGCTGCCTCCTCCCTCACTCCTGTTCCTCCTCCTCGTCTTCCTCGTCCTCCTCATTATCCCTTTCCTCATCCTCTCCCTCTTCCTCCTCCTGAGGTCGTCCCGTAATCCCTGCTGGAAAGGGCTGGGCCCTAATGATGGCCAGATTGTGAAGCATGCAGCACACCACGACAAAATGGGACACTCGCTCCGGCATGTACTGGAGGGCTCCTCCCAAGTGGTCAAGGCAGTGGTACCATTACTTGAGCACCCCGATGGTCTGCTCAATGTTGTTCCTGATGGCAGCATAGCTCTCATTATATGAATGTTGGGCAGGAGTCTTGGGGTTGCAGAGGGGAGTCATGAGTCTGGTGGAGAGTGGATTCCCCTTGTCTCCGACCAGCCAGCCGCGAGCTTGATGTGGTGGCTGGAAGAGTGTTGGAACACCAGTCTGGCGCAGGATGAAGGTATTGTGGCTGCTGCCAGGATAGTGGGTATTGACGGTGAGGATTCGCTGTCTGTGGTCACACACCAACTGCACATTAAGTGAGTGGTAGCCTTTGCGGTTACGGAAGATCTCAGGATTGTTATGCGGTGCCCGCAAAGCCACATGGGTGCAGTCAATGGTGCCCTGCACCATGGGAAGTCCCGCTATCCTGGCAAAGCCACATGCATGCTCGTCCTGCTTCTCTATGGTGATGGGGAAGGAAATGTAGTCCCTTCTCCAACTATAGAGAGTCTCTGTGACATCCCAGATGCAGCAATGGATGGTGAACTGCGAATGTTACCTACATCTCCGGTTGCAGACTGGAAGTTCCGCTCGTGAAGAAATTGAGGGTGACGGTGACCTTGACCGCCACTGAGAGAGCTGTCCTCATCCTGATCTGAGGCTCAAGGTCTGGTTGCAGGACGTGGCAGAGTTCTGTGACCACCTCCTTGCTGAAGCGGAACCTTCTAAGACACTGCTCCTGGCTTAATTGAAGGTAGGAGAGTTGCTGTCGGAAGACCCTCGGAGAGTAAGGCCTCCTGTTGAGAGCCCTGATGGCCCTCCTCCTCCCTCTGGCCACATGTTCCAACCTTGCTCACTGCCTGCGCTCCTTCCGCAGTAGATCCTGGAGGGCAAGGTCGACTGTCAGTACAGCAGGAAGTGCAGCACTTTGATATTTTATGAGAATAAATGTAATTATTTTTTATTAGACACAACATTCCGGAGACTAAACAGCCTTTAAATGACAGAATTAAACTGTTGCACAATGTCAAACTGAAAAGGAAGCAGTGAAACAGCACCAACCTGACAGCTGCGACTCATTACTCATAATCCCTTTAAAGTAGTGCCCCTGAAGCCTGCTACCGCCTGCTTCATGCCTCCTCTCCCTGTTGTTGTCGGGGCGAGGCGCTAAGGCAGGGGGTGATACTCAATTTGGCAGATCGGATGCCCAGTGAGCGTTGCACGTTCACTGACCTCACGGTCTGCCTGGCGCTGAAGTCCCCGGCACTAACTCATAGCGGCGGCACTATGGGGGTGCCGAATTTGGCGTGCAGTGCTGGACTCGTCTCACCGTGGTGCTGCTGCCTCAGCGCCCCATTAGTGCCCCTGCCAGGCGCTAACTGGAGGCGCTAAGGTACCGAATTTCTCCCCCTATGTTTGTGATTCCCCCACTGCCCCTGTCCCCCGCCTCCCTCATCAGCAGCGCATTTAAAAATCCTTTCCCTGCTGCTATTTTGGCCGTCTGGCTTCCATTTTGACAGCATTTGTTATCGCTTCTCGTTACATTTCTAAAATCTGTAAATCTAGGTCACTGATTTATTATTTCATAAATGCCCTGAAGCCAGCAGATAAGAACCACTAATGCAAATACAACACATACACTTCAGCTGGGTCATCACCTTACCACTCGGAATAAATTGTTTTTGCTTAATCAATTTAATAGAATCCAGCTCTAAACTGGTCGGAAACCATTACCCCCATTGAACTGGGCACAAATAAAGAGGCCTCGAATGAAACTTATTGATGAAACAGACGCACAGCCCCGATAAAATTGCTGACTTTGGTACTTAAAGTGATTAAATTCATTACATTTTTGTTTGTCTCTTCACCGCTCATATTTGTTTTCTTCAAAACTATCAAATCATTTTGACTGACAAAAATTGTGTTTATGATGGGTTTTAGCAGAGTTCTTTGCCAATCATAATTCATCTGTATGAATACAGACAATGCAATTGATTGTATTATTTTGTTACTAATTATTCAGGTGGAAGTTTATAAATAATTCATGATAGTTTTATTTAATTTCTTCTTGTTTTAATGTAGCCCTGTCAAGAAAAGACCCGCCTAAATGCAGTTGCAGTTGATAATTGGGCACCTACTCATTGAAATATATTTGGTAAACAATAGCTTCATGAGGCTCACACCTGATAGCAGCCAACGCCTTAGGTGCCTAGAAAATGTGCGCAGTTAATGTTGCAGCAGGCGGGAATGGAACGGAACAGTCTTTCCACAAAAATGTTAACTCTACTCCTGCGCTATTCCTGACGGGTGGGGCGGGGGGCTTAAAATTTCCCCTCATGCATTAGTTATGGTGGCTGTTCCTTCGCTCAGACTGGAGAAATGACGTCTGTGGCAGCTAGGCAAAGTTGTTGAGAAGAAAATTAGTTCAGATAAAAGGGGCTTTGTTGTAGATGCAAATTGAATTGTACACATTAAAAGACTTTAGCAAATGCTTGAGAACTAGATGCATTTAAGTGTTCCTCATTATCCCTTGTAATCACCCTCATGTATTGTGCTCTTGACCGCGAGTGACTAACAGCTCTCGCTTCAAGGCAAAGAAAGGGGTATAAAATGGTGTCGTTTTTAATGTTCTTCAGTCCTGGTAAAAACACCAGGGCGAGATTTACATTAAAATTCATGGTTGGAAAACCATAGGCTGGGGGTGCGAATTTCCTGATGTGCTGTTGGCAAGCATGGTTCTGCACTGAAAGTGCCAGAGAAGAAAATGTTTCCTTTTTTGTCTTCTGTTGAGGACCAGATGTGCCATGAATTGGGCTGAGATGATCAAAACTTCTGATTTCAGATTTGCAGCATCCGCAGAATTTTGCTTTTGATCGAAGTTTAGTTCACTTAGGACAGAGTTATTATAGTCAGTAACTAAAGAAGATGGTCATTGCACCAATTTGAGCTACATTCAAATCTAAGTGGATTAAAGGTTAGTGTTCCAACCACTGATACTGTGATTTGATATGAAAGTTCAAAACCTGCACTAGGAATTTCCTCAGTGCTCCTCCCACTCAGACGCTGAAACTTCCAACAACAACTTGCATTTATATAGCGCCTTTAACGTAGTAAAACATTGCAAGCTGCTTCACAGGAGCGTAATCAGACAGAAAGTAACACCGAGCCAAAGAAGGAGACATTAAAACAGATGACCAAAAGCTTGGTCAAACAGGTAGGTTTTAAAGAGGGTCCAAAAGGAGGAGAGAGAGGTGGAGAGGTTTAGGGAGTGAATTCCAGAACTTAGGGCCGAGATGGGTGAAGGGGCAACAGTTCAGCGGAAACTTTTTTGGCACATGTGTACGGAGTTTCTACTGAAGCAGAGTGGGAGAAGATTCAAGAAAATTCCCAGTGCTACATCTCCATCCTAGGCTTGATTAAAACACAATGGTCCACAATTTGCGGTCGGAGGCTTCCCGCGGGCAGATGCCTCCGACCTGTAAAAAATCTACGAATTTACCTGGTGGTCCGGGAGGTACGGAGACTCGCGGTCCTGGGCCTCTCCGGGTACGCGCGGGCAGAGGCACACGTATCCCAGGGGCGCAGGCCGTTCGCAAGCGGCCCTGGGATCACGTGGGCCGGCCCAACCAATAAAAGAAGGGAATCCCCATTCATACTTATGGGAGTTGCGTACGTATAAATCCCCATAAGTACGAATGGGGATCAATTAAAAAATACACTAACACGTGAAATAAATGTTTAAAAAATTACATATTTAAAATGAATTAAAATGCCATTTAATTAAATATTTTAAACAACTTTTCATTTTTTGATTTTTTTTTAATATGTTTTCTGCGCGATAAAATTTTATTTTTCTATTTTTTCAAACTCTTATGCTGGTAAAAGCAGGCCTTACGTCTGCTTTTACCAGGTGTAAGAATTTCACAGGCAATAAGCGGGTGGAAGTTGGGCAAATAGCACAACTCTCCACCCGTGGAGGCCCTTCTCCCGGGGATGCGGATCATCTGTCCAGAGAATTCTTGACAGATCGCAAGTTCCGGGTTTTTGCGCATGTGCTTCGCACGCCTAAACCCAGAACTTGTGCGGCGCCTACGGACGTGTGCGCACCTCGTACGCACCCGTGGGGGTCGCAAATTACGGCCCAATGATTTGACCGTTTTTTTCTTTGTTACGCTATAAGCCACACATACACTGATATGTGAATAGCTTGAATTATGGGATCTGATAGCATATCTTTTTACAGCATCATTAATGAGATTCATAATGAATTTATGTAAGATTTGTCAATGTGTAGCAGTTTTAGGGGTTTTGGATAATGAAGGAAATGTTTCAGGAACAGAAAATGTTTCATAATTGTCTAGTTGAATTTGGCAACATCATTAAGTAAAGAAAATTGATCTTAATTTGTAATGTTTACCCTTGACAAGTCTTTGTTCGGGAAGTTTTCTTATGCTCTGATTTTTTTTACAACAACTGCATGCTGGAAACTGTTCCCAGTTATTTTCAAATCTGTAGAGATTTTCAATCCAAATTCATTTGGTAAGTCTTGCCACACAACAGATTCAATCACACAAAATATTTTCTCCAAAATTACAGACAAGTATCAGTAACCAGATGAATGAAGCCAAATTTATTTTTGTGATTTATATTCATGGACAATGAAATACATTCGCAGGAGCCACATTTAACTCTAACTTACCCTATTCAGCTTCTACTGGTTAAAAAGAGACACTATTAATCATATTTTGATTCATTGTGAAGCGACAGTATCTTCTAGCTGCCTCGATAAGGTCATCACTCGAGCAAATCCAAGTTTTCTGGTGAAAACCTTGTAATAATGTTTTCCATCTTAAGATACCTTTGCTAATGTTTGTGGTGGTTTTGGCAAAGTTCTAATAATTTTATTGAACCGTGCATGGGAGGATATTCACTTTATAACCTTCAAAGTAAATCACTCTGAATTCATGTTTATTCAAACACACGCACAGCCCCTCGCCTGTCTGTTGTTTTCCCCATCCAGAAACTCTGCTGCAGTTATACAGAAAAGGCTATCAGATCATACATATCATCTGAACAAATACTGCATTTATAGATTACTTGTGTATTGTCTGTGACACTGAGATATATTCAAGTTGAAATCAATCTGGAGTGCTGGTATGCAAATACTGGAACATAAACTGGCATTGAGTGTTTATTGAATAGTTTACATGTACGCAGCATAATTAACACACAATGGGCAAAATTTACTCTTAACTGGTGCTAGCACTGTCCCCTGAGCAAATACAATACAATGCAATATAAATGCTTTGCTGCGGAATACAAATTGTATTTTCATCTCTCCAACATTTATCAGGTTTCACATTTTTATTTAAATTAACAGCGGCGCAGAAAAAGAGATTTGTTTTCAAACAATTACTTTTCTCTCAAAACTTGATTAAACTATTTTGAAACTCTTATATCTCCCAGGACAGGAGCCGATTATATATTTTAAACATATTGTAACATTTTTCTTCCTGCAATGCTAAAAGCTCTTAGCCAGTCTAATATGTGCAGTGTCCACCATGGCTGCAGAGAGGGGAAAAGTGACTTGGCAGGATCATATCATCCCACCCTACCCTCATCTGACACACCCAGGATATCAGCTTGCAAGTGACTGCATCAGGCAGAACCAGCAAAAAAAACATATGCTGGAGATATTGACATTAAGCATCAGCTGGGATAGTGATAGGGGCCAAAATGCACATATACTAGTATAAAATAGATTAGTGGTTTTGAATTAGGGGAACTTAACCCCATGTTACCATTCTACCTCTTCTCCTTTAAGTCGCTCCTTAAAACCTATCTATTTGACCAAGCTTTTGGTCACCTGTCCTAATATCTCTTTATGTGGCTCAGTGTCAAATTGTGTCTGATCACGCTCCTGTGAAGCTTCTTAGGATATTTTTACTATGTTAAAGGCACTTATATAAATGCAAGTTGTTGTGTGTTTGTTGTAGTAAATAGTCTTTTAAAGAAAAATCCATCCCTTATTATGGGGGTCCCACCTGAAACATTAACGTTTCTTTTTCTTTCAGACATTGACTGATTTTACCATGCATTTCCATTCTCATTGCTACTGCTTTTCTCATTTTAGTGGCATTTTCATTTACTTGCGGAAACCTGTTTAAAAAGAAAAAGCTTTTGCATCTTGCTTTCCGTTTTATTCAAACGAGCTACCTCAGATGACAGGTTTGAAATGAACATTTCATCAGTTGTCCAGCTTCACGCAGTGTCTGTAAAGTAAGGAACTGGCCTTATACCTCAAGCACCCAGTACATTTTTCGTATGCTTTTGCGTGCTTCGTGCTGCAATGGCCTGGGAATCGGCTCAATGGCTGAGGCAAATTAAATATGTTATGAACAGATGAATGAGGCGCACCATTTTCGGCTCATTTTGAATGGCCTCTTGTGTGCATTGTACAAAAGTGTTCCAGTAGAGAAATGAAAGGGTAGAGCTGAGACCTTCATGATAATAATTATTTGACAACTTCTTCATAAATCTTCTTTGTGCTACTGAACTACCTTGCAGCATGTCATGCACCCTCCTACACATTTAGGTTGTGGTGTGTAGCATAATGTATTACATTCCCCTTTAATCTACTCTGTGGAGAATAAAACCTGTTAACTGCCCCTGGTTTTTTTCTTATGATCACTGACGACTTTCTGTATACTTATTGCTAATATTAAATATAGTGGTAAGTTTGTCAGTGAGTTTACACCAGCAAAAACAATTGCACAACTGCCGTATACCTTATGCACTCAGTAAATTTTTGTGCCATTTTAAATGCTTCATGCTGGAATAATCTGTGAATTGACTCACTGGTGACAAACAGAACAACATTGGGCTATACATATCTCTTTGTGGCAGTGGTTTGGTGATGCTAGACACTCTGCTACACTCCACTGCTGTGCTAAATGGGAATTTTATTCTGCAGCACGGTGCTGACTGTGACAGTGCTCCGATGACAACACTCTAAGAGAAATACATGTAAACGATGCGCACAGCATTAGAAAAGGATAGGGTTTTGTTTGCAGCATCAAATTATTATGTAGATTTAAAAGAAAGACTTGCATTTATATAGCGCTTTTCATGACCACCGGATGTCTCAAAGCACTTTACAGCCAATGAAGTACTTTTGAAGTGGAATCACCGTTGTAATGTGGGAAACATAGCAGCCAGTTTGCGCACAGCAAGGTCCCACAAACAGCAATGTGATAATTGTTGTGTATGTACCTTTAAGAGAAGAACTGATTTTATACTGCAGTACCGGCAGTGGACACACCTGTATAAAAAGCCCTAGCAGGCTTCTGTACTTCAGTCTGACGTTTACCCTCTGTTCAGTAAAGTACCTGTTTTATTGTTCTCCCGCAGTCCGTGTATTATTAAGGCGCGGACTCTACAGTGGCGACGAGCAGGTTCGAACTCACCTGCAGTACTGCATCACCTCACGGGGATCTTTCCCTGAGAAGAAGTTTCTTGGAGGTCGAAGTCAGAGCAACGGGCGTCGACTGCGGGCAACCGCCCAAGGATCCATCGGTGTTCGGAGAATTGCGGGAGAGGCTGTGGAGAGCTGGGCTTGGCTCCCCAGTCAAGGTGTTCCAGCAAATCATGCTGGTAGCAGGTAGTGCGCTGACCCTTCCAGACTGCGGCGGGCTCAAGCTCGATCGAGCGGCTCTGCAAAAGGGGCCGCGCAGCATCGCCGGGAGGAAAGAGAGAGAGAGGGTGGAGCGCACAGGGCGTGGTCGGTGCTCAAGAACCGGGCAGCGTAGCGAAAATAAAACAAGGGGAAGGAAAAGTGAGACGCGCCGAAGCCGAAAATGACAGTGAACACCTTGCCAACCTGGAGCAGGTGCTCACTAGATTGCAGGAATATGGGTTACGAGCCAACCGCCCCAAATGTGAGTTCTTCAGGAGACAAATCTCGTATTGTGGCCACATGATTGATGAGGAAGGGTTGCATAAGTCGCCAGACAAGATTGAGGCTGTAGTCAAGGCTCCAGCACCGGAAAATGTGTCGCAACTGAGGTCGTTTCTCGGGCTGGTGAACTACTACCATAAGTTCTTGCCGAATTTATCTACAATTCTGCACCCACTGAACGCCCTGCTGCAAACTGGAGTAACATGGAAATGGAGCGATGAGTGTAAGCGTGCCTTTCAGAAATGTAAATGCCTAATCACTTCAAAAGAAGTATTGGCCCACTACAACCCAACACTACCGATTCAGTTGGCATGTGATGCGTCTCCCTACGGCATTGGAGCGGTGCTGTCACACAAATTCCTTGACGGTTCAGAGAGGCCAATAGCCTTTGCGTCGCGCTCGTTAACCTCAGCCAAGCGTAACTATGCCCAGATTGACAGGGAGGCCCTCAGCCTGGTGTGGGGGTGAAGAAGTTCAATCACTATCTGCATGGGCAGAAATTCACCCTACTGACTGATCATCAGCCCCTGGTCTCCATTTTTAACCCAAAGAAGGGCGTTCCGGTGATGACGGCGCAACGGCTGCAAAGATGGTCACTTTTTCTAGGGGCACATCAGTACGACATAGAGTACAAGGGTACGAAGCAGCATGGAAACGCTGATGGGCTGTCGTGCCTACCGTTGCCTATGGTAGAGGAAGCACCTGCAGTGGACCCTGTTGAGATATTCCATGCAACCATAGTCGAATGTCTGCCTGTTACAAACTCAAGTATAGAGAAGGAAACCCAAAATGACCCAACACTCTCTCGGGTCTATGATTTGACGGTGAAGGGATGGCCAGCACATGGCGATTCACTGTTGCCAGCATTCTCGCCAAGGAGAGAACAGCTGTCAGTGTGCCAGGGGACCTTGATGTGTGGATCCCGAGTGGTAATTCCACCTAAGTTGAGAGACAGAGTGCTCAATGAGCTTCATGAGGGTCATCTGGGAGGGGTAAAAATGAAAAGCCTAGCCAGGGCTTATGTGTGGTGGCCGGGAATCGATAAACAAATCGAGGACCTGACCAAGAGCTGCTCAGGATGCCAGAAAGTCCAAAATGCAGCACCACAGGCCCCTCTACACCCATGGGAGTGGCCCTCATCTCCATGGCAACGGGTACACATTGATTTTGCTGGTCCATTTATGGACTCAATGTTTCTAATCACCGTGGATGCCCATTCAAAATGGCCAGAGGTCATCAAAATGTCCTCCACCACCACGGAGAAAACTATTGCAGTCCTACGGACCATCTTCGCCAGGAATGGCTTGCCAGAACAGATTTGCTCCAACAATGGGCCACAGTTTGTGTCCGAGGATTTCCGGAGGTTTCAGAGGAATAATGGGGTAAAACATTACACATCTGCCCCATATCATCCAGCCACAAATGGATTGGCTGAGAGGTTTGTTCAGACCTTTAAAAAGGCAATAAAGGTGATGTATAACGACATACCACTACAACACAAGTTAGATAATTTCTTGTTTGCTTACCGGAATGCGACACATGCAGTCACCAACCAAGCTCCAGCCATAATGTTCTTCAACCGAAGGCTAAGATGTCACCTGGATTTGCTCAAACCAAACATAAGACGAGATGTTGAGGATAAGCAATTCCAGCACATCAACGAGAAGCCAACCAGGAGCTTCAAGATAGGACAACCAGTCTTGGCCCGCGACTACCGAACAGAAAAATGGCAGCCAGGAACGATATGCACACAGCAGGGACCACTAATGTACACAGTGGACGTTGGAGAGAGCATCGTGAGACGCCATGCTGACCAGATTCTAGAGTCACAGGAACAAGCCAAACCTATACCACGAGCATGTGCACCTGGTAATGAACCCGAAGTACAGATTGCGTCTACCTCTGAAGCAGTGGTATTGGAAGCTGACGAACCAACCAATGACAATGAGCCAGAATCGACTCCACCGCAAGAACAGGATACTCGAGAAAGGCGCTATCCAGTCAGGATCGGGAAGCCTCCTCAAAGACTGAACTTATAAATAATTATTTCAGTTGATGTATATAGTACGGAGAAAATTGTAATTGTAATTAGTTATTATTTAGTTGTTAAATGAATGTTATGTACTGTTTATCTAAAAGGGGAGGAATTGTTGTGTATGTACCTTTAAGAGAAGAACTGATTTTATACTGCAGTACCGGCAGTGGCCACACCTGTATAAAAAGCCCTAGCAGGCTTCTGTACTTCAGTCTGACGTTTACCCTGTGTTCAGTAAAATACCTGTTTTATTGTTCTCCCGCAGTCCGTGTATTATTAAGGCGCGGACTCTACAATACTGACCAGATAATCTGTTTTTGTTATGTTGGTTGAGGGATAAATATTGGCCAGGACACCGGGGATAACTCCCCTGCTCTTCTTTGAAAGTTTAACATCTCATCTGAAAGACAGCACCCCCAACAGTGCAGCACTCCCTCAGCATTGCACTGGAGTATCAGCCTAGCTTTATGTGCTCAAGTCCCTGGAGTGGGATTTGAACCCACAACCTTCTGACTCAGAGGAGAGTGTGCTACCAACTGAGCCACAGCTGACACTTAACCAAGGAATAATCTGTTGTGTGGCATCATGGGCAGCTTGGCAGCTACATGATCTAGTTCTTTCCAATAATCACCCATCTTTGGTGCCATCTGATCGGTCTAGCACAATTCCACAGACTCAAGCTGGGGTAATGGGTTCCATTGACTGCTGTGAGACAAGACCTTTGAGAAGGGAACAGAGCCATTGTTTAGCTATAGTCCTTCTTGAAAGCTTGGTGACCAGAGGTTTCCAATTACAGATTATATTGGATTTCCTTCCCGTGAAACAGTCCTGAAATCCATCCCAACACTTACCTGGATGTCGGTGGGTGGCAAAGGGCCACCTGATCTTCACCTGTGTGTGAGGCATGAGGAGAATCAGCGGCATTTAAATGAGGCCCGGCAAGAATTCAACTCATTAGAGAAGTTTCCCCAGGCTAGAATTTTACCGGCGCTCAGCATACGGGTTTGGAGGTGGGTCTGCTGTCAAAACCACAAAGACCAAGTGGCGGGTCAGCCAATTTAGATACTTAAAAGCTTGTTAAAAGGTAGTTAAGAACCATTTTCCCATGTACTTACCATTTTACCAGGTTTTTAACAAGGCTCCTGGAGAGCGGGTATCACATCAGGTAAGTAGGTCAGGTATTGTGTCAGCATGGAATGATTTACTAACCTGACAGATGCAAATGTTCTATGAAAGCTCCCATTTCATAGGTCTTCACTTTCCAAGGTTAGAAGCTTTTGCTTACTGCATTTGGAAGACAGATTGAGCTTTATGCAGCTTGCAAGTGTTTGGAGCAAACTCTCGATCCAATGTCACCTCATTGGAACAACATCTCTCACCACTGACAGATCACTTCTGTCATCTCAACCTCACCTGTCATCTTTTCCATCAGCATCGGTGTCCTTGAAAAAATCTCACCTTGGTCTTCAGAATCTCACCACGATCAGCCCCAACACCAGCATCACCGGGCATACCAGCAGCGCCAACATCAACACCAACCTTCTCCGCAATCAACTGATGCTGCACAGGACACATGGCATCATCGCCCATGCACATTTCTGCCCGGGATGTCAGTGATGGCCTCACCATGTCCAGAATTACTTCACTAACACTGAACACCCTGGCTGCCATATGATGCACCAGGTCGGCACCACCCCACACCAGTACCATAAAGCATCCCTACAACGTCCAAGCCAATATTCCTTGCACACTCATCTCCATTCGGCGGGGGGGGGGATGTTATGTCTCACCATTCACTGGAACTCACTAAGATACTTCCAAAGGTGCACACAAATCTGTCCAAGAAGGCAAAGTGTTGAAAATAAAGATTTCAATGCTTGACAACACATTAACAGAAACTTTACACGAACATTGGCTAAAACACCCAAGTGCCTAATCCTTGTGTGTTGTTACTTTGAATTATTGGACTAGGATGTGGATGAGTGTGAGGGGTGGCTAGTTAGATGGGGAAGTGATAGTGGCCCAGAAATTAGGTTCGGGGGCTTGCCGCGCGTGCAAGCCCCCGATGTGCACTTACCCGGCGCGCCGACAGCTGAAGCCTGGGCCTGCTTGGAATTCCTGTCACTGGCCCGGTTCAGCTGTCGGCGCGCTGTGCTTGCCTGATCCAGTGGCGTAGTTAGTTTGATGTGCCGGCTGGGATCAGTTGAGAACTGGTCAGCCAATCAGGGGAGGGAAAACTTCATTCATGAGTTTGATAGTAAGAACTGTCAAACTCATGAAAACTACGGGCGCCCAAAACACTACTAAAACTTTAAATAACATTTTTAAAAACATCCCACTAATTAAATGAACTATAAATAACTTTAAAAAACTATTTTAAACAATTATTCAAATTATTGAAAAAAATAATTTTTTTTAAAATCGGGTCTAAAAATACTTACCTTACTGTAAAGTCCTTAAAAACAATAAAGCTGTGGAAAAAATGTTATAATTTTAAATAATAGACCACTTACCTTAAAGAATCAAGTCCTTACGTCTCCTTTTTACATTCGTAAAAAGTTGAGGCACTTATACACGGGCAAACCTGTAAAAAAGAAGGAAGTTCAACGCGTGCGCGCAGAGTCCTGCGTGCACGCGTTGGACCTCTGAACCCCTTGGAGGAAATGCCGGTTTCCCGCGCATGCACTGTGCATGCAAGAAACCGGCACTTCCATCAGGTCCACGCGTGAGTACCCCGTCCTTACTCACGCGTTGGGACCCGAAGTACTGGGCCATTGTAAATAGAGAGGGATGGGTGGAGGTGCAAGGTAAGTTGGTGTGAGTAAGGATGTGCAGGCGTAGGGTAGGGAAGGCAGAGTGATGGGGATGCGATGAGTGACACAGGAGGATGATGCTGAGTGTGGCTTTGCAGTAACATTTCGTGATCTACTGAGATCATTGAAAGGTTTGTGCCACTGCAGCCTTGGTCCTCCTGACCACATCCCTGCTTGTGCCCTCCTGTGCAATGTGCAACCAGGCTGCGTTGCTCTCCTGGGGAGGTGTCTTCCACCCATGGGAAGGGAAGAGAACCTCCCTGCATACTGTGACTCTCTCCATAAGCATGTGGAGGGAGTCATGGGAGAGCCTGGGTGCAGCCGAGCACCTTTGTGCAGTGCTTGTCAGTGTTTGCAGCACCTCAATGCTGTAGAACATTGACAGCACAACTGTCAAAATGAATGTGGACATGGTCCCATTAAGGAAACCGGCTGATGACGCGTCAACAGATGATGTCATCAGACCTGCTTCCTATTAATTGGCCGAAAACCTCGCATGGCAGACTTAACAAGCCCCATCAATGGAAAATCTTGTTGGAGGCCGGGATCGAGACAGATGCGAGGTCCCCACACACCATGGACGTCACCTGCCATGGACCCGCCGAGGTTGGAAAAATCCAGCCCCAAGAATCTACCCTATGTTTAGATAGAAGAGAAGTGGCGTATTTGTTGTTTTATATATTGAGGAGGGTAAAGAAGTGTACATTTGACTGTGACCATTGTTTACCATTCCTTCATTCTTAGGTATAGGCTGAAATCGTCAAGGATGAGAAGGTGCTTAACGCAAAGACTCGGGAAGAGAAAAGGGAGGATACCTTTGTGATAAAACTGGAGTGTGGCTTGGAAGAGCAGTGCATGACAAAGATTTTAAATGAGAAGAGGGAGGGATGGAACAGGGTTCAGTGCCTGATGGAGAAAAAGTTGCCAGAGTAAGGGTAGAGGTCAAGGTGTGACTTATTGAAAAGGGCTATACTACCACCATAGCAGGTTGGGCAGGGCAAGTTGTGGAAGGTATAGCCAGGTAAGGATGCCTTAATGAGAGGGCATAAATTACCAGCCATGAACCATGTTTTAGTCAATGCAAGAATGTCAATTCCACAAATGAGGCTGTAGACTGCAAAAGCCTTGTTTGCTAGGAACGATAATATTCTGGTAGGTGCTAAGAAGTAGCCAGTAATATTTCAATTAAAAGCAAGGTGTGATAGGTGGGATGTAAGTAGGTTGGTGAGGAGATTAAAAAAGTTAACCCCCGAGGAGTGAGCTGGGTGAGAGGGTCACCTGGAGCAAGGGGGACAGATGGTTGGTTTGCACTGATGGGCACCATGGTGGATATAGTGGAGGATGCCAAGGGAAGCACAGAGGGCAATTGTTGGCTCATACAAGAAGAACTTGTGGCTTGGATGCCATCAGAAGTGAAGTCAGGCTGAGGAATAGTGGCGAGTGAGTGGAACAGTCACGGGAAGCAAAGTGCTGGAGAAGAGGAAGAATAAAGGGGTATGGCTGAATAAGAATTAGAGGAGAGAGGATAGCAAGGCACAGGAATGGATGTAGAGGAAGAATGGGAGATGGGGAGCTTGAGTCCAGAATGTCAAGCAAAATGCATTAGGGAATAGACATGGAGGGAGATCTTAGATTACACGAGTTAATGGCAGCGATTTAGGCAGGACAACAACAACAATAACTTGCATTTATATGCACCTTTAACATTTACAAAGATCCAAAGGGTTGTAATTAGACAAAAATAGATGCCTAGTCAAAGAAGGAGATATTAGGAAGTGTGACCAAAATCTTCATCAAAGAAGTGGATTTTAAGGAGGATCTTATAAGAGAAGAGGGAACTGGGGAGTTACAGGGGTTTAAGGAGCCAATTTCAGAACAAAGGACCTAATCGGCTGAAGGCATGGCCACCAATGGTAAGGTGAAGGGATGGGGAGGCACAAGACACCAGAGATGGAGGAACAGCGAGTTTTGGAGGTGGTTGTATGGCTGGAGGAGATTACAGAGAGTTTTGGAGGTGGTTGTATGGCTGGAGGAGGTTACAGAGAGTTTTGGAGGTGGTTGTATGGCTGGAGGAGGTTACAGTGAGTTTTGGAGGTGGTTGTTAGGCTGGAGGAGGTTCTAGAGATAGGGAGAGGCAAGGGCATGAATGGATGTAAACACAGGAATTAGAATTTTAAATTGGAAATGTTGGCGGTCTGGGAGCCAATGTAGATCAACAGGAATAGGAGTGATGGATGAGTGGGACCTGGTGCAGGATAGGATATGGGCAGCAGAGTTTTAGATGAGCTGATGTTTGCAGCACATGGAGCATGGGAGACCTGTCATGGGGCCGTGCATTCACGGGGCTGTTTTGCTAGGGTTTTGGTAGTGGACCCAAGCGCAGGAAACCTATCGAGACCGGGTAGAACTCGAAAGATGCTTCCTTGAGACTCGAGAACATAGAAACAGGGTAACACTCGAAAGCAGATTCAGTAGAGACTCAAAAACACAGAGACCTGGTAACACTCGAAAGGAGATTCAGTAGAGACTCGAAAACACAGAGACCTGGTAACACTCGAAAGGAGATTCACTTGATACTCGAAAACACAGAGAGACTCGAGAAAGCCGCTACATGCAGACAGGCGAACCCAGGACTGAGCAAAGAGGACAGGAAACAGGAAGCTTAAATACAGGCCAGAGTGGTCACGTGACAATTATTCAAATGAGACAGGAGACAAATACTTTAACAACACACAGGTGAGGCCAGGGGCACAGAGAACAGACAAGGACAAAACTGAACAACTTTATTAACTAGCCTGATTACTCTGATGAGATCAATTACTCGAGAAACAGGTGAGGAGAGGGGCCCAAAAGGCACGGCAGCAGTGCACCGAGGCCTCAAAAACTGCCCTCAGGCGGCGAGCAGAGGGAAGTGCCGCTGAAGCCGTTACAAGACCAGCGAGGAGACCATTGGAATAGTCAAGTCTGGAAGTGACAAATCCATGCATGAGAGTTTCTGCAGCAGATGGATTGAGGCAGGGACAGAGGCAGGAGATGTTACAGAGGTACAAGTACTTAGTCTTTGTGATGGAGAGGATAGGGAGTTGGAAACTCAGCTCAGGGTCAAAAAGCATGCCGGCATTGTGATCAATCTGGTTCAACCTGAGACAATGGCTGGGGAGGGGTTGGAATCAATCGTAAATGTCTGGAGTTTGTGACAGGGAAGGAGGTGATAGCTTTGGTTTTTTCAATATTTAACTGGAGGAAATTGCGGCTCATCCAAGTCTGGATGTCGGAAAAGTAGCTTGTACAGCACAGCGGCAGTGGAAAGATCGAGAGACATGGTGGAGAATTAAAGCTGGGTGTCGTCAGCCTACATATGGAAGCTGACCCCATGTCTTGGCACGACGTTACTAAGGAACAGCATGCAGATGAAAGAGAGAAGGGGCCAAGGACAGATCCTTGGGGAAATCCAGAAGTAACAGTGTGGGATGGGAGGAGAAGCCATTGCTGGAGATGCTCTGAAGTGTCTTAGGATAGTGGTTGATAAGAGAGAAGGTAACGAGTCCACTATCAAAGGGCATAACTTGAAAAGGGGGGAGAAGCCTCTGGGCAGGAGCTGGTAGTGGATTAAACTGATTCAGGAACAAGTGAGAGAGCACAGGTAGAACTTTGAGCTGGCGCTCCAGTCTAGCAGCCAGCAGAAGAGTGAAGATCAGTTCAGGAGCCAGAAGAAAAGCAGAGGTTGAACCAGGAACTGCAGTAAGAGTGGGCGGGTTATCATTGAAGGGCAATTGACCAAAGGCTGGTGGGGAAGTGGAGATTTGATCCATGGATGCAGTTGAGAAGCACAGGCTGATTCAGGAGGTCAGTGAAAGAGTAGAGAATGATGCAGGAATGCAATGGAAGAGCAAATTGACTTCCAGGATACTAGCAGCAGGTCCAACCCAGGAGCTACAAGAAGAGTGGAGCACCACTCAGTAAATCAGGGAACAGGAAGAAGTGGAATTTGACCCAGGAGTGTGGATTAATTGAGGAGAACAATGGGGGAGCAGAGTGAAGCCAAAGAAAGCAGAAGTAGGGACCAACACAGGAGCCAGCTGAGAAATGAAGCCCAGCCCTGGAGACCAATTGGTAATGGAGATAAACCCAGGAAAGTAGCAGAGCAGCAGACTAAGGACCAAAAGCTAGCAGCGCAGCCAGGAACCTAGGAGAAGACTCAAGACGGGAGCGAATTATTGGCCCATAAGCAGAGCAGGATCTAGACAGCAGTTCAATCCTAGCTAGTCCAGCTGACAATAAGTACAATGGCCCAGAAATTCAGGTCGGGGGCTTCCCGCAGGTGCAAGCCCCCGATCTGCACTTACCTTGTGCGCCGGCCGTTGAGCTGTGGGCCCCCATGGAATTCGATCCTGGGCCTGGTCCAGCTGCCGGCGCGCAGTGCTTGCATATCCCAGGGGCGCAGTTAGTTCGATGCGTCCCCTGGGATCACGTGGGCCATGGGCAGCCAATTGGAGCAGGGAATGCTCCATTCATAAGTCTGACAGGAAGAGCTGTCAAGACTTATAAATACTACGGCCCCAAAATAGCACTAAACCTTCAAATAATTTTTTTTTTAAATCACACTTTTTAAATAAACTATAAATTACATGAAATAACTATTTAAACAACAATTTAAACTTTTGAAAAAAATAATTTTATATTCTAACGGGGCTAAAAATAAACTTACCTTGCTTTAAAGTTTTTAAAAATAATAAACCTGTGGAAAAAATGTTTTAATTTTAATTAATTCACCACTTACCTTGTAAAAAGCAGACCTTACGCCTGCTTTTTACATTTCTAAATTCTGCAGGCTTATGATCCCGGAGAAACCTGTAAAAAAAACATAAGTTTGATGTGAAATAACAACAGAAAATGCTGGAAAAACTCAGCAGGTCAGGCAACATCCGTGGAGAGAAATTTGAGTTGACGTTTCGGGTTTGACCCTTCTTCAAAACTAGAGAGAAAAGGAACTAGATCGAAGGCAGGGCTGCGATCGGACAAAAGAATAAAAGAACCAAAAGAAGTAAAAGAGATTAGAAGCTAGACGAGATGGTAATATGCTGGGATTAGGTGTAAAGTGTACTGGCAGGGCAAAAGATAGCTGCCAGGTGTGAGAGAGAAACAAAAGGAAAGGGGGGGGGGGGAGGAAAGGAGTGGAAAAATATAAGTAGAAATGAAATAGGGGCCGAGGTTATGATCTGAAATTGTTGAACTCGATATTGAGACCGGAAGGCTGCAGAGTGCCTAATCGGAAGATGAGGTGCTGTTCCTCGAGTTTACGTTGACCCGCGCATGCGTTCGACCTCTGAACCTCTTCGTTCAGAGGAACGGAAGTGCCGGTTTCCCGCGCATGCGCAGTGCATGCAGGAAAATGGCACTTCCATCGGGCCTATGGGTGAGTACCCCGTGCGTACTCACTCGTGGAGACCCGAATTTCTGGGCATTGTCACAGTTTCCTGTGGCCATAATACAGTCACAGCTTCCTCAGATCACAAGGACAGTCACTGCTTCTTATGACTGTAAATACTTCGTCATACCTTCCTGTGACAATAGGTACACAGTTACAGCTGATTCTGACAAGAGATACACAAATATGGTTATCTCTCAATACATAGTTGTTACTACCAGCTCCTGTGAATCTGGATAACTAACTACATATTCCAGAAGATTTTTTTCTCCCCACCCCAGCTTCTCTGCTGACATGAGATTAATTATGATAACAAGGAGATGGCATCACTGAGATAATGCAATATGAAGAAACTAAAATCTCTTATTTCCCTTCGTTTTCATGAAGTGAAATCTTCCAAAAACCTGTTTTCTATTTCCAGCACGCAGCAGAATTTTAAAGTGAAAGCTTTATTTCTAGTCTGTTTTGTTTTAACTGAAACTATTTATGTCAACTCCATTTCCTCGACTGAATTCACCCTCAGTCCTAATGTGAAAATAAAGGGTTAAGCTACCTTTAAGCTAGCTGTAGTCAGCTGAAATTATAATGGTGAATTAATTGGAAAATCATCATGCCTGCCTTTCCCTTTGATCCTGCAGTGTATTCCATCATATTACAGCCATTTCTGAAACCTCAGCACTTCACATAGCATTTTTGAAGTAGGAATGACAGTGATGTCACATGCGTGACCCAGATAAAGTGGCATGAGGTCAAAATAATTGATAAAATGGCCCCCCAAAAAACATATTACAGCATTAAAATGAAGCCAAAGATTCCACAGGTCAAAATCTTAATTGATACTGGCATTTGAATATATTAAGACATTTACTCCTTTCCAATCTGCAGTTTATCACCCTGAGTGCTTGCCTTCCGCGACTGTCTAATTAGTATTAGACTTTTGTTCAGATATACCGATGATTTGGAAATACTATTTTCTAAGTTTCAGTGTGTGTACAGTGTT
This sequence comes from Somniosus microcephalus, assembly GCF_052327205.1. Lineage (NCBI taxonomy): Eukaryota > Metazoa > Chordata > Chondrichthyes > Squaliformes > Somniosidae > Somniosus > Somniosus microcephalus. The sequence continues at coordinate 136,725,685 of NC_140999.1, read as the reverse complement.
CTGTTCACATGCAATTGTGCATATCTCTTATTGGCACTTTTAATCAAGGTCATTTTACAGCTCATAATTCATGCCAAACCCACTATTATTTTGTATAATATATATGGCACATATAAGTTATTAATTTATGACTGTTTTTCAGTGCAGTGAGAATGCCATTATTTACTGCTGGCTGTGGGTCCTGCCATGTTGATTTTTTTGAAGAAGTGAGAGTTTTTGTGTAATGTGACAGGAAGGGCGATATAACAGTTTATGATTAAAGCCCTCAACTGTATCGCATTACATGATAGAAAGAGCCACTGAGACAAGACATCTTTAATACAGTTTGATACTGGAAAAATATGAAAAAAAAATCTCGATGTAATGAAAATGTATTAAAAATGAGAACAAATGAGTTTTTTTAATGAAAGTATGGAATAGATAGCTGGCATTGAGTTACAGGGCTGGAATTCAATTTAAAGGATCTCAGCCATCATAAACCCTAAGAGCAGAGCCCAAGATGATTATGAAGAACCCCAATATTGATGTTTGCTTCCTATTTTTTCTTCTATCACATGATGGAAACAATTCTTGTGTGACAACACAATGAAAGAGGGATAAAACCAATTGAGATACATGAGGTGAAAGAATATAGCATCGCATGTGATTTTATCAGGTATATTTTTGGACAGAGGATTTCTGATTAATAAAATATTTATTATATATTAGGCAACAGCTAGTGAAAAGAATTGTGACTTTCGAAAAAATTGACAGCAAATGTGAAGCAAAAATAGATAGAATATAATCGGTGAATTATACATATATAGATTTATAAATAGCAAAGACTTTATTTATAATTATATCACCTGGAAATGTCATCTGATCTCTGCTCAATAGATCGGATTAACCTGGGCATCAATGCTGGGCTATAAAGTCCAATTTTTTTGTGTGTGTTAAATCTCATGGGGTTATTAAGAAACCTGTAAGAACACTTTTAATAGTGATTAAGAGAGTTTTTCTGTCAGATCATGCTAACGGTAGCATCACAATTATAGGAATGTCACCTCAGACATTATGAGAACTCAAACTTAAAATAAAGGAGGGCAGTTTCTTCCCATGCCATGCTAAACATTTTGAACTGTGCTAACAACAGTAACTACACTTCAAAAATAAAACTGTTGGCTGTGAAAGTTATCCTGAGGAAGTGAAAGGTTTTATATAAATGCAAACGTTGTCCTTTCTTTTCTAGCTCAGGAACTGCAGTTACACATCACCACTCACAAAAGCCCAACCCCATTTCTTTAACAGTACAGTAACTGGTGCAATGGATTCAGTACTTTGTCTGTGCATGTCTCTATATCTGAATTTAGATAACATAAGAAGTTGGCGCAATGCTGCATTATAGATATTCAGTATATTGTATCTAAAACAGTAAATGACCTGAAAATGAAGATTAAAAACATGCAGATTGATGCCAGTCTGAAATCTGACAAGGTGTAAATCAACCCCCTCCCTCCACCAGTCTAAGCAAATAACCAGATAGGTTGATGGAGTTGTTTGAGCTTAGACCAGAGAATTCAGAGTGATGTAGGGGGTGGCGTGTGCGCCCAGTCAGCTTCGCCTCTGACTGTCCTTTGAGCGGTTCAAATCGCTCCCACACCCCTGGGTTCTAGACACCGGACTTAGGTACAGGCGGCGATACAGAAAATCGAGTAGACAAGTGGTTTGGTGTAAGAAAACCAAAATGTTATTAAAAGCAGAATACAACAATCTTACAAAAATTATTGGTATGAAAATACAGGCATTAAACAATTACACTTATATGGGAATGGGGAACACATGGCACATCGAGGGAAAACAACTACATTAAAAATCCCCTTATCCTTATCCCACCCCTTATAACTAACTAGATTAAGCTATGAGGGGTGTAAGGGGTTTTTAGATTGCAGAGGTTTCTCTCTCTAGAGGCCTCTCTCTCTTGCACAGTAAGCAAACCTTGAGTGGTTCGACCCACTCGCCCCTTAGGTTCTACACACTGGACCTTGAGGCAGGAGCTACATTGTAGAGAATACTCTATAGATCAGGTTTAATGAAAACGAAATGAAATTTTATTGCATAAAGGAACAAATTGAATGTAAGCCAATAAGGTACATGGGAGGGAAAAACAAATCATAATACAGGACTAACCAACGTATATACAGGCATGTTATACTTTACAAAAGTCATCTCGAAATGGGGAAACACACGGAACATCGAGGGACAACTCATAATTAATTATACCCAAAATGCCCACCCCCTAAGCCTAGTTAGATCAGATTATGAGGGGCCAGAAACATGCTCACCAATCCAATGAGAAAGTATAAGATTTTGAAAGGTCTGCGTTTTGATCCTCTCAGGCGTCCTGTCTCCACGTGGCCAACACTGCTGGCTGCGGCACTCTCTCTTCTTTTTCGAGGTGAAGGTCACGGGCAGGCTGGATGCTGGCAGGCCTGGACATCGGCGTGGATGGAGACCACCTATTTGATCATGGTCAGATAGGTTTCTTCGCAAAGCCCAGCTGGTTTACCATTTTCAGATAGGTTTCTTCTGAAGGGCTGCTGTCCTTTGTCTCATCAACGGCCCGGGGTTTGTCGATGATCTCCCGATGGTTACCCCGGGGCGGGACGCAGACTCGAATCACCTTCTTGGCTGGTCTCCGGATCGATGTTCCTCTACGGCTCTCGAAAAAAACAAGCTAGCTCAAAAAGCTACCGATCAAGCTGCAAAAGCTCCAAGCTCCAAAAGGCTCCCGTTGGCTACCCCGGGACTCCAGTTATACTTCTCAAAGAAGCCCTTATCTCCCGCCAAATCAAGGTTAGTCTTTGTTTGGCGGGCTTGTAGCACAGCGGGGTAGTCTTTGTTTTTAAAGTATCTTTGGATGGCCGGTAACTGCCATCTCTGGTCTGGGACGACCCTGTATTGTCTTTAATGTCCTTCTGATGTCTTAAAACAGTGCTTGATGTTCCCCCTATGAATATGAAACTGTTTTCCTTTGTCTGGGTAAATATTTTGATGGCCTTTATCTGCAGACCGATCTGATCGGATCTGCATCCAATCTATATGTATGGGGCTCTGTCTGGTTTTGTTTTCCCTGAAACTGCCTTTCAGAACCTACTGTGGGCTGAATCCACAAAAAGCTGTCTGGGGACTGCAGGAACCATTTTAAAGTGTCCCAAAAGCTGGTCACGGGGTCTGGCGGCCATTTTGTATGTCCCTTTTTCTGGGCTTTTAAAACAGTCTTTAAAAGTTAATGCCTTTTCTGCCAATAGACCCTTATAGGACAATGTTCAATTTTGCGAATTCTACAGCGGCCAGGAATTCATGCTCACCAATCCAAAACCTGTTGCTTTAATTGGGTTGGTTTTGAGGTCCGCTCTTGCTGTCCTTTAGGGCATCCCATCGCCACGTGGTCTCAGGGCGCGGCGCTGAAGTTGTTGATGTGAAGCACCCTCCTTTTCTTCAGCTACCGTCGTCGTCGAGTCGCGATGGGTTTTCTTCTTCTTCTCCCTCGGGCGGTCGTCGGCGGTAATGTTATGGGCGGGGGTTGATTGGCGGTCTTTATCGTCTAGATGATTTCACTATCCATGCTTCGAACGCCAGTTTATTCTTTAACCGGGCTATTATTGTCCATGTGACAAACGCCAGCTTATAACTAGGCTGTATGTCTCGATTCTTCTACCCATCCTTCGAATGCCAGCATATTCTTAAATTGCGGTTACACTATACGTCAATCTTATTCACCAAACACCAGCTTATAACTGGGCGTTGGTCCCCAAATGCGTCTTTCCGCTGCCCTTCTCTGCCTTTACCAGTTTACCTTCTTCTTTGTCTCATCTCGCCTCGTCTGCCCGTTTGTCGCCTGTGTGTCCTGTGTGGTTTTGAACTCGGGTCTCGTTCTCCCGCGTTTGGTCCCAGTGTAATGGGCGTCCTTGGTTGTTGAGCGGCACGGGGAGCGAGAAGAGAGCCCGCCACGAGGCCAGGGCGCGAGTAGGAGAGGCAGCAGGCCAAGGCCACAGGCAAGAGGTCAGAGTCAAGAGAGCGATTGCCACTGATGGGCATACAATTATATCACAGATCACAGAAATCACAGAAACCTCACAGTACAGATAGAGGCCATTTCGGCCCATCGAGCCTGCACCGACACATATCCCTCCCAATCCCCGTAACCCCTACACCAACACCAACACATATCCCACCCTATCCCCGTAACCCCACGTATTTAATCCCCCTAACACTAAGGGTCAATTTTTTTATCATAGCCAATCAACCTAACCTGCACATTTTTGGACATTTATACCCATTCTTCAACTCCTTATTTGCGTGCCAAATCAGGTCAGTCCATTGTTTAACTTTTGGCGGGCTTGTTTAAATGATTACAGTGTTGAGATACCGCGGCAAACGTGGGAGTCGAGACCAGAGCTAGTAAAACACAACTGCTTTTATTCTACCTCATGGCAAAGAGGAACTGGAAAAGCCCGCGCATCCACTTAAATACTCCCCAGACAGGAAGTGCTCCTGGCAGCCTGTCCCTGCGGGAAACAAGTTGCTGGAGGAAAGGGCCCCCGGCTGGGGGCGTCTGCTTAAACTGTCCGTGCCACCGTGAGCGGATTATGTCCAGTGGTGGCGTGTCGCCACAGAGCTCCCCCCAGAATCCGCTTAGGAGTGGACGAGTCGTGACGGTGGTCTGATGGTTCTGCCGCAGCGGCTCTGAGTGGTCGCCGGTCTAGTTGGTGGGGCCGGGCGGTTCGCCGCCGGCTGTGCTGGCTTGCTGGTGGGACGGCCTCTAGTTGGAGGCCGGGCCACGGGGACCTGTTCCCCTGGTTCTGTGTGTGCTGGTTTGAGCCGGTCGATGGAGACTGTGTCGACCCTGTCGCCGAGTCGCAGCTTGAAGACCTTGTCCCCGGTTTGTAGTACCTCGTACGGTCCGTCGTACGGGGGTCGCAGGGGCCCGCGGTGCGTGTCGTGTCGCACGAAGACGAAGCGTGCCTGCTGTAAATTTGGCGGGACGTAAGGTGCGAGTTCGCCGTGTCGGTTGACCGGAAGTGGGGCGAACTGCCGAGCGGAAGAGAAAGAGTTGAGCCGCTGCTGTTTGGCCGACCAAGGCGTGGTAGCCTCCGGAAGGAATTCGCCTGGGACGCGCAGCGGTTGTCTGTAGACTAACTCCGCTGCCGAGGACTGGAGGTCTTCCTTGACCGTGGTGCGTAGGCCTAGTAGCACCCACGGTAGGCGGTCAGTCCAGGTACTGTCCTGCAGGCCGGCGCGGAGTGAGGCCTTGAGTGACCTGTGGAAGCGTTCACAAAGCCCGTTGGCCTGCGGGTGGTACGCCATGGTTCGGTGGAGCGTCACCCCGAGGTTGCGTGCTGTGGCCGTCCAGAGTTCGGAGGTGAACTGGGCGCCTCTGTCGGAGGTTATGTCGGCCGGTACGCCGAACCTCGCAACCCAGGTGTTAACGAACGCCCTGGTGATGTCGGCTGTGGTGGTGGAGGTCAGCGGCACTGCCTCAGGCCAGCGTGTGTAGCGGTCGACCATCGTGAGGAGATAAGTTTGGCCTTGCAATGGCGGCAGAGGACCAACGATGTCGACGTGTACGTGGTCGAAGCGGCGGCTGGGTACCTCGAAGTCTCCCAGGGGTGCTTTTGTGTGCAGCTGTACCTTAGCCCGTTGGCAGGCGAGGCAGGAGGTGGCCCAAGTCCGAACATCTTTGCTGAGGCCGCGTCAGACGAAGCGCTGGGAGAGGAGTTTGACGGATGCGCGGGAACCCGGGTGGGAGAGCCCGTGGAGCGCGTCGAAGATGCGGCGGCGCCAGGTTGCAGGGACAACCGGCCTGGGTTGGCCGAGTGAGACGTCGCAAGTGACTGCCGTGGCTTCGGGCCCGTGCGCGACCTTGGCTAGGCGTAGCCCTGGCAGGCTGGTAGCCACCGAGAGGAGGCCTGGGTCCGTGAGCTGGGCCGCTGCTAGTTGCGCGTAGTCGACCGCGAGGTGATTCACGCAGATGGCGGGCGGGAAAGGCAGTCGGCGACAACGTTGTCTCTACCGGAGACGTGCTGGATGTCCGTAGTAAACTCGGACATGGCTGCGAGCTGGCGTTGCTGCCTAGCGGACCAGGGTTCGGTGTGCTTGGCCATCGCGTATGTGAGCGGCTTGTGGTCCACGTACGCGGTGAAGGGGCGGCCTTCCAGGAGGAACCTGAAATGGCGGACCGACAGGTGGAGCGCGAGAAGCTCGCGGTCGAAAGTGGAGTATTTGACCTCCGGGGGGCGCAGTTGGCGGCTGTAGAAGGCAAGTGGCTGCCACGCGCCATTGACCCACTGCTCGAACACGGCGCTGACCGCGTGGTCGGAGGTGTCGGTGGTGAGCGCGACCCGGGCATCGGCCCTCGGGTGCGCAAGCAGGGTGGCGTCGGCGAGCGCGTTTTTGGTGGCGTCGAAGGCGGCTGACGTGTCAGTGGTCCAGGCTACGTCCATCTTGCCGGATTTACCTTGGAGGGAGTCGTACAGGGGCTTCATGAGGGCTGCAGCTCTGGGGATGAACCTGTTGTAGAAGTTCACCATCCCGAGGAACTCCTGGAGGCCCTTGATGGTTGTGGGGCGGGGGAATTGCTGGACGGCCTGCAGCTTGTTGGGCAGGGGGACGGCCCCAGCAGGGGCGATGTGGTGACCGAGAAAATCGATCTCGGTTAGGCCGAATTGGCACTTCGCCGGGCTGAGGATGAGCCCGTGTTGGGCTAGGCGCCCGAACAGGATGCGAAGGTGTTCGAGGTGTTCCTGTTTGGAGGAGCTGGCCACGAGAATGTCGTCTAGATAGACGAATAGGAAGTTCAGGTCCCGGAGGACTGAGTCCATAAGGCGCTGGAAAGCTTGGGCTGCATTCTTGAGGCCGAAGGGCATCCTCAGGAACTCGAACAGGCCGAATGGGGTGATGACGGCCATTTTGGGGATGTCCGCGGTGTGTACAGGGACTTGGTGGTAACCGCGCACCAGGTCGACCTTGGAAAAAACGGTTCGTCCGGCCAGTCGGGCCGAGAAGTCCTGGATGTGTGGCACCGGGTATCGGTCGGGGGTGGTGGCGTCGTTGAGGCGGCGGTAGTCCCCGCAAGGGTGCCAGCCTCCGCCGGGCTTGGGGGCGATGTGGAGGGGCGAGGCCCAAGGGCTGCTGGAGCGGCAGATGATGCCGAGTTGTTCCATGGTGGTGAACTCGGCCCGCGCGATTTCCAGCTTGGCCGGGTTGAGTCTGCGGAGGTGGGCAGAAACTGGGGGGCCGGTGGTGGGGATATAGTGCTCCACACCGTGTTTGGCGAATAGTCGTCCGTGGCTCTGGCGAGGCAGTAGGTCGTCAGGCCGGCCGAATGGGCCGGGGTGAATGCGCCGGGGATGGGGGCCATAGTGTTGATGTCGACGAGGCGGTGCCTCGGAATGTCGACAAGGAGGCCGTGGGCACGTAGGAAGTCGGCGCCGATGAGTGGGCAGAGGACCTTGGCTGTGAGGAACTCCCAGCGGTAGCGGCGGCCCGCGAGGTCGAGCGTGACCATACAGGTGCCATATGTGCGGATGTCAGAGCCATTGGCTGCGGCCAGCATGATACCCCGTGTGCCGCGTTGGATTTCGAGGGCGGAGGCGGGGGTGATGCTGTGCTGGGCCCCTGTATCGCACAGAAATCGGCGGTTGGTTCTGTCGTCAGTGACGTACAGTAGAGGCCCCTTTTGCCCCACGGCCATCGCGGGGGCTGGTGCGGCGGGGGGTTTGAAAGTACACGGTGGCGTGCAGCGTTGGGCCCTAGTACCAAAACGGGTGTGGTAGTAGCAGTGACCCGGAGTGGTAGGGCGGTCGGGCCTAGTGGGCCGGGAAGACCGCGTGATCGTTGCCGTGAGGTCGGGCGCGACGTCGCGAGCGGACTGTGCAGAGAGCAGCCGGTCGGCCTTTTCAGCTATGTCATTCAGGTCCGTGGAGCCAGACTCCACAATGAGCGGGCGGATGCTGGCGGGGAGCTGCCGAATGAAAAGCGTGCGAAAGAGGGCGCCGGTGTTTTTGTTGTCCGAGAGGGACAGCATGTGGGAAAGCAGATCCGAGGGTGAAGCGTCACCAAGGCCGGGGAGGTCGAGTTGGCAGTTGCGCTGGTAAGAGGACGTTTGAAATTTTTTAAGGAGCGCAGCCTTCAGATGTTCGTACTTGCCTTCCGGTGGTGGATCCTGCAGCGCTGCCCAAACCTTGAGGACTGTGGTGTAGGTGAGAGAGGAGATGAGGTAGTCGTACTTTGTGGCGTCGACTGTAATGTGTTTCAGCCGGAATCTGGACTCAGCTTGAACAAACCAGGCTTCGGCCAGGTTCTCCCAAAAGTCCGGTAGTTTAACCGTGGCTGCGTTTGTATCCGCCATGCTAGCTTAGGATTCGCCTGAGCGTCGGGGTCACCAGTGTTGAGATACCGCGTCAAACGTGGGAGTCGAGACCAGAGCTAGTAAAACACAACTGCTTTTATTCTGCCTCATGGCAAAGAGGAACTGGAAAAGCCCGCGCATCCACTTAAATACTCCCCAGACAGGAAGTGCTCCCGGCAGCCTGTCCCTGCGGGAAACAAGTTGCTGGAGGAAAGGGCCCCCGGCTGGGGGCGTCTGCTTAAACTGTCCGTGCCGCCGTGAGCGGATTATGTCCAGTAGTGGCGTGTCGCCACAACAGCCATTTATTTTAACAACATGTAGAGTGGTTGATCTGGGTCTAATGGCCCCGATGTCCTGGTTGTTTGTCATGGATAAGGCTTAATTGTCCCCATCCTGACTTGATGGCTACTGTGAGCTGTTACCGATTAAATATGCAGAAACCTAATGGCCTCGATTCTAGGCCCATTCTGGCTTGATCTATTTCAAGTCGAATGAATACGTATTCTGTGTTTACTTTGTCTGGCTGGCTCCAGAGAGTTCTTTTCACAGATTCTTGCATTTTAAGTTTTCATCTCCGGGCCTGCCTGTCTGCAGAGCTTTGCTTTAAAAATCCTGTCGGTTTTGGTCACGATGTTACAGAAGCCATTTTGGGTACCCTGGTTTTAATAACTTGTCCAAAACAGGGTCCCTTGATCCATAATTTGGGGAGTGCGGGAATTTTGAGAACCCTGCACTTACAGTGATTTGCACTGAAGATTGAATGTACAGCTGCTGACTGATGTGGGATTTCCAGCATTTGCAGCTTTTTACTTCTTATTAATATTAAAAACAAACCTTGGTTTTGGCTTTAACTGCTAAACAGATTTATTAAACAGAAATAGAACAAGCCAATAGCAGCAATAATAAAACATCTTTACGTCACTAGATTTTTAAATTCCTCATATAGTAAAATATAATAGCTAGCAAATGCATGCAAAAACGATGTTATAATTACTATTTTACACAGTGACTCTAATCCTTTCTTCATCAACTATGGAAGTTGTCTGGCTTAACTAATTGTCTTCAGAGATTCCTGTAGACAGCCTGGCTTTGAAGGCTCCAGATCAAACTCAGCGGGTTGGCTTTTGCCCTTCTCAAGAGCAACTAGGGGTGGGCAATAAATGCCGGCCTGCCAGCGATGCCAATATCCCGAGAATGAATAAAACAACAATAAGTATCCTTGTACTTATCGTCATAAATAATATTTGCACTTGAAAAATGGGCAGTTGGGATTGAAAACCGTGTGGCGGGGGTGGGGGGGGTGGGCGGGGGGTGGGGGTGTTGCAATTCGGCCTCCCCCTTGATGCTGAAGGTCCACCTGATGCCACATTCAGGAGGGCCTGTAAATGAGCGAGCAGCCCATCCAACTGAAAGAGGTGAAAGGCTACTTTTCAGCTTCACCTCTCCCCTTCCCAGAACCTACCTGTGGCCCAGCTCAGTTTTCGAGCCGGCCAGTATTCGTCACGCTGTGACTAGCGAGCTGTATCGGGACACCCATTTGACGCCCACAGTTCACCGCTTCTATTCAAATGAGGCCCGATGCTGAATTTAGCTTGGGCCCCAGCCCAGCATGGGCCAGCGCGCGGAGCAATCGCTTCATTCTTGCCGCTGGTTCCAGGTGCAAGCCCAACTTCCCCTCCAGGGTGTTAAATATGGCTAAACCATTTACTACAGGTAGACTATCCTTTATCCGAAAACCTCGGGACCAGCCGAGTTTCGGATAAAGGAGAATTTCGGATTTCGGAAGGTGGGTCGGCGGGGGTCCGCGGGGGGGTCGTACGCACGACTTACGCTGACGCTCAGCGTAAGTCAGTCGGGGTCGGCGGGGGTCGGGGCCGGCGGTTGGTTTCCTTTTAATCTAGCATTCTGACACACTGTGAGTATATGACTTGCCCGTGGTCCTGGAGATCTGGTTTAAATGTAAAATCTTTGTGGAAGGTGGATCCTATTAGTCTTGAGCTTTGGAGTGCACGTCATGCCTGATGTGAGAAATTGACTGTCCGAGAGGCCGTGGTGCATTCAGAACTGTACGCTGATCTTGCAAATTCTTGTCCTCATCACAAACAGTGTTAGAGATGAAAAGTGATTGGAGTAACCCAGGTGAGTCAGTGAGTAAATACATTTCTGCAAAGGATCTGAGATTAGTGGGGTTGCATAATCCGCAAAATTCAAAATCAGAACACCAAGTCCTGCTGGCGGTTGTCGGGGCTGGCGGGGTCGGCGGTTGTCGGGGCCGGCGGGGTCCGCGGAGGGGTCGGCGGTTGTCGGGGCCGGCGGTTGTCGGGGCCGGCGGGGTCCGCGGGGGGGTCGGCGGTTGTCGGGGCTGGCGGGGTCCGCGGGGGGGTCGGCGGTTGTCGGGGCCGGCGGGGTCCGCGGGGGGGTCGGCGGTTGTCGGGGCTGGCGGGGTCGGCGGTTGTCGGGGCTGGCGGGGTCGGCGGTTGTCGGGGCCGGCGGGGTCCGCGGGGGGGTCGGCGGTTGTCGGGGTCGGGGCTGGCGGGGTCGGCGGTTGTCGGGGCCGGCGGGGTCCGCGGGGGGGTCGGCGGGGGGTCGTGCGCACGACTTACCCTTTATCCGAACTTCCGAAACCGGAACCCTCTAAAAACCTTGGTTTCGGTTTTCGGAAGTCCGGATAAAGGGTAGTCTACCTGTACTGACTTATGTCTGAAGTCGAAAATTGGCCCCAGTGGTTTGAAAAGTGCAGACTGATAAATCCCTCTAACCAAAATTTCAAGAATTTAAAAGCAAAATACTGCGGATGCTGGAACTCTGAAATAAAAACAGAAAATGCTGGAAATACTCAGCAGGTCAGGCAGCATCTGTGGAGAGAGAAACAGTTAACATTTCAGGTCGATGACCTTTCATCAGAACTTCTGACCTGCTGAGTATTTCCAGCATTTTCTGTTTTTACTTCATGAATTTAAATAATGGTCTATCAAATTCAAAAAGCTACCAATCAAATGCATATCTGAAAAAATCACACAGTACTTGAACTGTGTAGCTTTGTTCTTCCCTTAAATAACTCTTTGGCGACTAACTGAACAATTGTTACAACAATGTATTGAATTAAGCTAGGATATGATTTTTGTGGCTTTTAACTCCTTATATGTACTGTGATAGAATTAAGGAACTAATACCAAGCTAAATATTCAACATAAATGAGATATTAGGGGAGTGGAACTAGCTGAAGTGCTCTTGCAGAGAGCCGGCATAGGCTTGATGGGCCAAATGGCCTTCTTCCATGCTGTAACCATTCTATGATTCTATTTTCCCCAGCTCTGCAAAGGATTCTGGATGAAGGTCTGAGAAAAGTATCATAACCTCAAGACGAGCACTAAGCTGAATCAACAACTTTACAGTATTGCTGTCTCAAAGGATAGATATGGCGATGAGATATCACGTTGCAACTTTTTTTTACTCTGTACACAAGAACTCTTAAATGATCACACCATGGGGAAAGATTTCCTCCATGCACCATAGGCAATGTAAATTGTAAATCCGTTCTTTATAAACAGCTTTATGATTTTGTTGCATGTAAATCTCCCCTTCAAGTCCTCGTAAAAGCTTACTCTCATTTTCCAAAAAGATACTGTTACAATTGGAAATTTATTTATTTTGTTATCATGTCTCTGTGTGAATGACAGCTATAAATACATGCTCAATTGAACTATCACTTTCCCTGGATACATTAAGGAAGGCCATACATGGATAGCATATGTACATTTATTTTCCACCCACCCAGATAACTGAAAGGAAAGTATTTATCACTGTCCCCTTAAACAAATTCACTTGATTAAAATGGGGATGGATGCCATACATGGAGGATAAGTTCAAAGATTTCCTGTTGGTTACTCAGATAAAAGATTTCTGAATAAATTCCTTGGTGCACAAGGACTCTACCATAATGGTCACTAATCCTATTTTATGGGGAATGTTGGTGTGGTGGGTGATAGTTGTAACAGGTGGTGGGCACTTCCTTCCCTGGCCTCCCATGTAACCTGTCGCTGCATTTTGCAGCCATCCATCCCTCCTTTTAGCATAAGGCTGCCTCAGGTGGCCTCTCCCCTAAGATCATCCACCACTATCCTTTTCCTGGGCTGTCACCATGTTCTACAGGTTGTGAGAGATTTCCTGCAATGTGTTGCAGATGTGGGTAGTGGACTCCTTCCATTTCCCCATTATCACAACTGTGTATGAAAACTATTTCCACTGCCTGCACATGAAATTGATGCTCCCGAATCATTGTTCTTTTGAAGACTCGTGTTCTAATAAATCTCTGTGTGGAAAAAAAACTTCCAGTTTCTCTCTCTGTTCTTTAAGTGATAATCCAAAGCCTATGCCGCCTCAAGATCATTTCAATAACTTTGGGGTTGATTTTAATGCCGATCAGGTTTCGGGTAGGTGGCGGGCAGGTCAAGTGTGAAATGCAATCGCTGGCCTAAGGCCTGAAGTATTTTAACTTCCAGGCCTCATAAATACCGCCAGTCCACTTCCCGCTCCTTCCCACAGGAGAGAAGGGTGGGAATCCGAGGCAGGGGAGGCTGTGAATTTCCTTGTAGGGCCCGGAGGAGCACTCCACAATGGCTTCCTACTCAGATATTAATTACAATACCATCGAGGCCCTATTGATATTATAGAACCACGATTAGCATTTATGCATGAGGCTCCCACCTGAGCCGGACAGGTGGTTCATCCCCTGCCAAAACCAACGGCGTTAAAATTGGAGATCAGTGGGATCTTGTGTGCGATACATTGTACTTTGGGCAATGCAATCATTTTAACCGGAGATAAAGGAGTGCTCCACTGTTCCCACTGAGTGTGGAGAGTTAAAATTCCCCCTCCCTTTCTTGTTGGTTATTCATTCCTGCGTGCGATATATTGTACTTTGGGCAATGCAATCATCATGTCAGAGCTCAATACCATTATGTCTTAAAAGTGGAATTTTGCTAGCTAAGAAAGATAATCAGGATTATGTAACAAATCTGAAATACATTTCAGGGACAGTTGAATCTTATGTTCCTGGGAGACATCTATTAGTTATTGTGAACTTTCAATATCATAAACAGCTTCAAGGGAAAGTAATATTATGAAAAATCAGCTTCAATAATGGTCATTAATTGAAATTAAACAATTGTTCTTAGGCACTGGAAAAATCGACTGCACGAGTGTGCCCATATGTGTCTCTGCCCACAGCCCAGCCACGATTTTGCCAGCGCTCAGAGGGCGGGTTTGGAGGTGGGGCAGGAGTTAAATCCAAAATGATTGATGGCGGGCTGCGAACACGCCGCGAACCCACCTCCACGCGACTTTCCAAAGTGTCGGGCCTGCGAGTCCTGATCAGACCCGACACCAAGCGGCGGGAGAGGCACTTAAGTTAGTTAACAGCTTGTTAACAGCCCTGTTTAATGCTATTTTGACAGGGTTTTTCAATTTTGCCACATTTTCAGCGTGTTCCATGTCGATCGATAAACACGCCAGCTGATTGTGTCGGGTGTTCCAACAAGCTGAATCATTCACAGCTACAACTGCATCATAATAGCGAACCTGCCACATCAGTTCAATTTCAAATGCCAGAACTTTCTGATTTCAGGATTTGGAAGACATATTTCAGGTGTATTGAGGTTGTAAATGTGTGTTGTGAGATCTATATGCACTATGACCTCCTTAGAATAACCTCTCTCCACATTGACTGAGCGCTTATAACATCTCATCCTCAAGTGACATATATACCAGCAGAATGGGAACCATTTATATCCTCTCATCCTGGTCCTCAGATTCGGAGGACAAGTAGCCACAGCAGCAGCAGAACCAGGCACACCAGCAGCACTACCAACAAGAGCGCCAACCTTCTCCTCACCCACCTGATAGAAACATAGAAACAGAGAAGATAGGAGCAGGAGTAGGCCATTCGGCCCTTCGAGCCTGCTCCGCCATTCAACGAGATCATGGCTGATCATCCAAACCCTAGCACCCAGTCCCTACACCGACAGCCATCCCACCCAAGCCCTATTCCCGTAACCCCACGTATTTAATCCCCCCAACACTAAGGGTCAATTTTTATCATGGTCAATCAACCTAACCCGCACATCTTTGGACTGTGGGAGGAAACCGGAGCACCCGGAGAAAACCCACGCAAACACGGGGAGAATGTGCAAACTCCACACAGACAGTCACCCGAGGCCGGATTTGAACCCGGGTCCCTGGCGCTGTGAGGCAACAGTGCTAACCACTATGCCACCGTGCTGCCCTTATGCCACCGTGCTGCCCCTGATGCTGCACAGGGCAGAGGGCATCAGTGCAGGGCAGCACCGCGCCGCATGAGATACCCCCAACACAGGGTTTACAGGCAGAGGCTGAGCTTCCTCAACACGACTAAGCAGCAGGGCCAAAGGAGGCTGAGGCTTTTGCGAGAGGTAGTCTCTGACATCTGCACAATGCTGCACCAAGACCTTCAGCCCAGAGGAATGGGTGGACACTCCTTACCAGTGGCTGTCAAAGTCATCACCGCCCACAACTTCTTCGCGTCAGGGTCCGTCCAGGGATCATCTGCAGACATCAGCGGCATCTCCCAGTCGGCCGCTCACAGATACATAACGCAGGTTACCAATGTCCTGTTTGCCAAGTTGGCCATTTACATCCACTTCTCAACTGATGAAGCAAGTGTTACCGCGCGGGCAGCTTCCCAAGGATGCAGTGTAAGTGCAGGGTTCTCAAAATTCCCGCACTCCCCAAATTATGGATTGAGGGACCCTGTTTGGACATGTTATTAAAAACAGGGCACCCAAAATGGCTTCTGTAACCTCGTGACCAAAACCCACAGGATTTTTAAAACAGGGCTCTGCAGACAGGCAGGCCCGGAGACGAAACTTCAAATGCAGGAATCTGTGAAAAGGACTCTCTGTAGCCAGACAGCCAAAGTAAACACAGAATACGCATTCATTCGACTTGAATTAGATCAAGCTAGAATGGGCCTAGAATCGAGCCCATTAGGTTTCTGCATATATAATCGGTAACAGCTCAGAGTAGCCACCAAGTCAGGATGGGGACAATTAAGTCTTATCCATGACAAACAACCAGGACATCGGGGCCATTAGACCCGGAGACAACCACTCCACAAGTCGTTAAAATAAATGGCTGTAATCATTTAAACAAGCCCGCCAAAAGTTAGACAATGGACTGACCTGATTTGGTGCACAGATAAGGAGTTGAAGAACGGGCATAATTGTAGGTCCATCAGTAGCAATCGCTCTCTTGACTCTTGACTCTTATCGCTTGCCTGTGGCCTTGGTCTGCTGCCTCTCCTACTCGTGCCCTGGCCTCGTGGCGGGCTCTCTTCTCGCTCCCCACGCCGCTCAACAACCAAGGACACCCATTACACTGGGGCCAAACGCGGGAGGAGAACGAGGCCCGAGTTCAAAACCACACAGGACACACAGGCCACAAACGGGCAGACGAGACGAGACGAGACGAAGAAGAAGGTAAACTGGTAAAGGCAGAGAAGGGCAGCGGAAAGACGCATTTGGGGACCAACGCCCAGTTATAAGCTGGTGTTTGGTAAATAAACTGATGTATAGTGTAACCCCAATTTAAGAATATGCTGGCATTCGAAGGGTGGGTAGAAGAATCGAGACATACAGCCTAGTTATAAGCTGGCGTTTGTCACATGGACAATAATAGCCCGGTTAAAGAATAAACTGGCGTTTGAAGCATGGATAGTGAAATCATTTAGATGGTAAAGACCGCCAATCGACCCCCGACCATAACATTACCGCCGACGACCGCCCGAGGGAGAAGAAGAAGAAAACCCATCGCGACTCGACGACGACGATAGCTGAGGAAAAGGAGGGTGTTTTGCATCAACAACTTCAGCACCGCGCCCTGAGACCATGTGGCAACGGGATACCCCAAATGACAGCAAGCGCGGACCTCAAAACCCTACCAATTAAAGCAACAGGTTTTGGATTGGTGAGCATGAATTCCTGGCCCCTCATAGCTTAATATAGCTAGGTATAGGGGGTGGGATAAGGATAAGGGGCTTGTTAATGTAGTTGTTTTCCCTCAATGTGCCGTGTGTTCCCCATTCCCATGTAAGTGCAATTGTTTATGCCTGTATCTCATACCAGTAATTTTCGTAAGATTGTTGTATTCTGCTTTTAATAAAATATTGGTTTTCTTGTACCAAACCACTTGTCTACTCGATTTTTCCTATCGCTGCCTGTACCTAAGTCCGGTGTCTAGAACCCAGGGGTGTGGGAGCGATTCGAACCGCTCAAAGGACAGTCAGAGGTGAAGCTGACTGGACACACACCGCCCCCTACAGCAGGGCCTCATCAACTGTACACATGTGACCATCAGGGCATCCCATCACAGCCCAGCTGTATTTGTGAACCACAAGGGCTTCCATTCCCTTAATGTGCAGCTGGTGTGTAACCACAAGAAGAACATTATGCATTTGTGCGCAATGTTCCCTGGCTGCTGCCATGACTCGTACATCCTGCAGCAATCTACTGTGCCTCAGCTCTTCAATCCATCAACCCAACTTTCCGGATGGCTACTTGGAGACAAGGGCTATCCCCTGAAGATGTGGCTAATGACACTGATGAGGAGGCCATCAAATGAAGCTGAGGAGCATTACAATGAGAGCCACATTTCCACCAGAGGCATCATAGAGCAAACCATAGGATTGCTCAAAATTCGCTTCAGATGCCTGGACAGATCTGGTGGAGTCCTAAAGTATGCACCAACCATGGTGTCCAGAACCATTGTGGTCTGCTGTGCCCTGCACATCATTGCACTGCAGCGTGGCTTACCACTGCCTGAGGAACAAGTGACACAGCGCACAGCCTCCTCCTCAGAGGAGGAGAAGGAGGAATATCTGAATGAGACTGCAGATGAGCAACACCTGGCGGAGGCAGCTGTCCCAGCGCTAACCGCACGCGAGCATATTGCTGGCCATGAGGCAAGGGATAGATTAATCCATGCCAGATTTGCGTAATTTATCGTGGCACAGACATGTGGCTGGCACATGCACATGAAGGTTGGCAGGTTCTCCATTCCACACCATACAGCATCTGTACAATGAACTGTGCATTCCTATCACTCTCCCCACCATCACTGCAGATTAAAGGCACCCTCACCCCTTACTATGCCACTTCCAATTCTGAACACACTTAGGGCACCGCATTGAATTAATGACATTGCATTACTTTAATACAATAGAAATAAAGATCACAAACATAACTTTGAATAATATGAAAACACCTAAGTGACTACCCTTATGACTCTTTGGGGGAAAAATTCAGTTGGTAGTGCCACCCATTAGCACCTTAAGAGGGCGCTAAGTGGGGCGCAAACCAACTAGCGCCCGGGCGCGGTGATATCTGCGCCTCTCGCAAAATTGACCGGACATTTTGCAGCGGTGCTAAACAATACTGCCCGATCTCGTGCGCACGCAGATTTTGACGTCACTCGAGAGTGCAACGCCCTTGGGGCGCTCCGGACCAGAACTTCAGTGGCGCCCCCCTCCTTTCCGCCTGGCGCGACCAATGACAGGTTGACTGGAGTGCTTCCCAGTTGCTGTGGGGCTGGGGGGGTGCGATTTAAAAGGGGCCTCTTCCTGGCTTTTGTGTGGTAGCCATTTTTGCACCATTCGTTCTGAGAGAGAGAGAGAGATTTGGAGAGGGACAAAGAGAGAAAGAGAGAGACTTCTGCATTGAGTCAACGCTGTCTGAGGTAGTTTTGGCTTCTGACCATAACTTTGCAGTGAAAGGATTCGCAAATTTCATGTCTCCCCCCGAGGATTTACTTTTGGTTTATTAAAGAAACCCTGGTTGGACTGAGTTTAAAATCCAGGGCACAACAAGATGGCTGTGGTCAGCCTCATGGCCAAAGCCTGTAAGTTTCAGTTTGGACTGACAGCTTGTATTCTGATGACTGTGAGAAGGAACTTTCCAGAACTTGAATGCAGACAGACCTCCTGCATTTATGCATTAGAAGCAAACCCAGTGGCATTCGGGCCTCTGTTTAAAAACCATCAAGGTTGTTTGCACAAACAATCAAGAGCAGACAGGGCCTATTGAATATGGGATAAGCTCAGCTGCATTCAGGCCTTCGTTTAGAGAACGTCAACATTGTTTACCTAAGTACTTCAAAACGATCAACGGGGCATTCAGACTGGAATGGCCCCATTACGAAACCAGTTGGACAAAGGGGAACACTGATGAGACCAGTAAAACCGATTACCGGCCATCCAGGTCGATGGGCCCAGATCGGTACCTTTTGTATGAGTTTCAATACGTCCAGATTAGACAAAAGAAATGAACTGATCTGGCGGGAGATAAGGGCTACCGGGAAGGGTATAACTAGTCCCTCAGGAGGCCATTTCTCTCTCTCTCTCCCGCCTCACCTCCAGTGCCCTGCCTTACCATCAAGCCAGCAAGAGGATCGTCGACCAAGAGCCCGTCCAGGTAAGTAGAATACCCGCAGTTATGTTTAAATTACTGGGGTATCTCTGCTTTGGGCAGTGAAAACCTAGGACATCGGCAGGCAACAGGGCACGGAGCAGGCATTTCAACATCCTAGACTGGTGAGCATCAATTTTCTGGCCCATCACGAGATAATCTAGATAGGTGTAAAGGGCGGGATTTAAGGGGAATTGCTAAAGTGTCATTTTAGTCATTTTCCCTTGCTGTGTCCGTTTTTCCTCCCCCATTAAGTGTAATTGTGCTGCATCCATAGTGATTTTCTCTGTATAGTAATTGTTCTCTATTTTAATAAACATTGGTTTTCTTTGCACCGAACCACTGGTCTCATTTGTCCATATCGCTACTTGTAAATAAGTCCGGTGGTCAGAACCAAAGGGGAAGCGATTTGAACCACACAGGGCTGGAGCAGCTCAGACACACGACTGACTGACCAGATACAAACCCCAAACCAAAACCCCCTACAGAAATGGCGACCGTGGCAGGATCATCGGCGACAGTATGCGATATGACAGACAGTGGTGCAGAGGGAGAAACCGCAATGGAAGAAAGGTTGTCCATTTATGTGTGCAGAAAGGTCAATATCGCCAAGAAATGGGTGGGCGCTATGTTAAAGGCCGAGCTTCCCATAGATGCCGCCGCCCAGTGGACGGCAAGTAAACAGCATAAGAGGGCAATTGAAAAGGCAGTCTGGTTAATGTGTTACAAGAAACAAGTCTTAGTGCTGGACAGTGTTGTAGCAACACAGGCTGCCAAGCTCAAGAAATTGGCCCTAGAAATGCAGGATAAGGTTTTAGCGGAAGAGAAAGTGCTAGTGGCACTTCAGGCGTTAAGCCAAGAAAGAGCGCAGACGGCAAAGGAACACCAGGCAAAGATAGAGCGCCTGGAGGCCCGGGCCGTCAAAATGCAACAGGAACATCAGGCAAGGGTAGAGCGCCTGGAATACCAGACCGTTGAAATTAAAGCCAGCCGTAGGCGCAAGATGGAGTACTTGGAATACCAGGTCAGAGAGGCGAGGGGCAACGAGATAAGGCTGCAGGACACGATTTGCGACCTCACCCAAGGATTAAAAGAGCAGGAGGAGAAAGTAAGGGAGGTAAAGGCAGCATACAAGCTAGCCTGCGACCGGGGGTTCGAGGAGGCAGATCACGGGCCCTGTAGGGAGGAGATAGAAAGCTTGGGCATGGCCTTATCGAGGGCGAAGGGCATGGTATGCCACATCAGCCCGAAGGCAGGCCAGTCGGACTTTACCGGCAACCCACAGGCAGCACCCAGAACAAAGTTGGCTAGGAAATCAGAGGTCCCACAGCCGCCACCCATAGCTCCGAGCTTTCAGGAGTTCTGGCAGCAAGGGGAGCGGAGGATGAAGTGGTAGGGGAAGCACAGCAGGCCCCGCTAGATAGGCCGGGACCAGGACCAGTGTACCCCCTCTGACAACGGAGGTATGGCCCACCCGTTGATGACGAGGACCCAGGGGCCATCTAAAATCAGTTTGTGGTGCCGCATGGCACCCAACAGCTCAGGGCCATGGTTAGTCACATCCCCAAGCTCACTGAAAAGGGAGGCCCCTCTCTGCACTTCAGGGAGATAGAACAGGCAGCGTGCGTTAATGACTGCGATGACGCAGAGCAAGCTAAGATGCTGCTGTTTTCTCTGGGGAATGATCTCCTCCAGACCCTATCTGATTAATGTAAAAAGGGGCAGAAAGATTATGAGGATTTGAGGAACGAGATATTGGAGGCCATGGGACTCAATGACGGTAGTCCGTTCGCCCGGGCGGAAAAAACGGTACAGCTCCCAGGGGAGTCCCCGCAGGCATTGGCAGACAGGCTGTGGCCAGTCTACCGGAGCGCATGCCCGGGAATGCCAGCGCGGGCATTACTGAACCAAGTCAAATTGACCCACTGGCTCCGTTGTCTAATGACAAGCTGCCTGCCCCAAATCCGAGCCCAGGCTGCAGCCTGGTTTGACCCCCGAAGCCCCCAGACCACCGAAGAAACGGTGATCCGCAAGCTCACGGTAGCGTTTAAGAATATGAGGGGTATCAAGACGCCCCAACCCAAGGGAAAAGTCCATGAGGTTAAACCTGGGGGCCAGAATAAGAAAGAGCGGCACCAGGAGGGGAACCGTCCCTCCCAGACTAAGTTAAACTGTTACGGGTGCGGGAAGGATGACCACTGGCGCAAGGATTGTAAAAATCCATGGAAAGACAATAAAGTAAAGAACTCCACAGCCCCAGCCCAGAAGGCAGAGACGGAAATTGCTCCCGCTGCGATCGAGTCATTTTTAGAGACTATGCGATCTCTTATGACCAGCCAGGGGAGAATAGCAGCCACCACCGGTGTGGTGGTTCCCTCGGCCCCCTCTGACACCCCACAATGACTGGAGCCCGCGCAGCCTGTCTACCTGTGTGCTCTCCGGTATGATGGATGGAAGAGACCGCTCGTGCAGATGGAGGTAGAGAAGGTTAAAGGGACTTATCTGCTGGATACGGGAGCATCATGCACCGTGATCCACGCAGCTAACCCCACCACCTCACCTCTGTCTAGCAGGGTTCCATACGTTCTATTGGGGTTCACCAGTAAGGAACAGGCGGGAGCATTCTCCAAGCCGCTCTCAATCTGCCTGGGCACGCTCCGGAACAAGTGGACGTGCATTCTGGCGAGGTGGGAAGCGGAGAGAGGAAAGGGGATCCTAGGGGCCAACTTTATTATGGGCCACGGGATCCTCGTGGATCTCCGCAATCATTGCCTTTGGGGAGCCAACACGGGTAAAGAGGGGGGTGTAGTAGTCATCCCGAGCAAGGAAGGGAAGGGGACCCTGTGTACTGTGAAGCCGAAAGAAGGTTACAACCTCGGGCTCATGGTCGACGGTGTCCCGGGGGAATTTCAGGCATTCGTGCAGGCTAACCTAGCTGCGTTTGCCACGCACAAATACGACTGGGGGAGGGTCACCGGGTTTGAGGTCAGAGTGGACGGGGACCCCATGGCCCAGCCCCAGGAGCAGTATAACTTCCCCAGAGAAGCAGAGCCCGACATGGAGGCAGCCATGTCCTCTTTAGTACAGCAGGGAGTGTTGAGGCCCATAGCCACCCATGTTAACTCTCCACTTTGGCCGGTCAGAAAACCGGACAATTCATGGAGAGCCACGGTGGACTATCGGTTGCTCAACAGCAATATCCCTGCGTGCGACCCCACAGTGGCAGCAGTGGCCGACCTCATCGGGAGTATTCCAGCATCCGCGACTACGTTCACGGTGCTGGATATTTCAAATGGGTTTTGGTCCATCCCCTTGAGGAGGGAGGACCAGTATAAGTTTGCTTTTACTTTTAAAGGGCAACAGTATACTTGATGCTGCTTGCCACAAGGCTTTCATAACAGCCCCAACATCTTCCACCAGTGTATGGCGGATAGCTTAAAGGAATTTAGTCAGCCCACCCAGTTGCTGCAGTATGTGGATGACCTGCTCTTGTTTACCGACTCAGTCGGGGAGCATAGCCCGCTACTGGCCGAACTGCTACAGAGTAAGGGGTTCAAAGTCAACCCGAAAAAGGCGCAGAATGGCCAGCGGGAAGTTAAATTCCTGGGCCTAACTGTCCGCGCAGGAGACAGAGCCATAGACAAGGCTATGAGGGAAGTGGTCCAAGAGTTGCCGGTCCCCAACACAGTGAGAGGTGTGAGGTCGTTCCTAGGGTTAACGGGGTACTGCAGGGACTTCATTGAAGACTATGCAACCACAGCAGGCCCTTTGCTCCGACTCCTACACAGAGGAGTGGAGTGGTCTTGGGATGAGGGTTGCCAGGCAGCATTTGTCAAGCCCAAGGGAGACTTGCAGACCGCACCAGCCCTAGGAGCCATAGATGGGGGGAAAGAGTTCTTTCTGGAGGCAGCGGCTAGCGGGGATTGCCTGCGTGCTGTGCTGCTCCAAGAGCGGCACGGTAGGCTAAGGCCCATGGTCTACTCCTCCAGAGTACTCACTGATGTGGAGAGGAGCTACTCAATTTGCGAATGGCACCTTTTGCCCACGTATTGGTCTGTGAAAAGACCCTTGATCTTCACAGGCACCTTTCCCATCACCCTCCTCACACACCACACACCCACCCAGATGCTTCTGAACGGGAGGATTAAAGATGGGACAGTCAACAGTGTACGCATTGCGCGCTGGACCCTCCTCCTCTCGCAGATGGATCTGAAGGTGAGGGGCCTTTGCGAGCCAAAGCTCGCGGCCAATATGGTATATCCTGGAACAGCCCATTGGTGTTCCTTAGAAGGGGTATGGGAGGTGAACATAGGTTTACAGGCCGGGATACATCCCTCAGGCCGCGAAATGTATGTAGACGGTTCCAGCATGGTATCTGCTGGCGAACGACTCACGGGTTGTGGAGTTTTTGACCCAACGGCAAGCATTGCCCTGGCGATCAAGCTCCCCAGCACCATGAGCGCCCAACAGGCAGAACTGTCCGCGGTGGTGTACGTGGTTACCCACCCCGAAATCTTACCCACCCCATACACGATTTGCTCAGACAGCATGTTCACTTGCAACTCGTGTACAGAATACCTGGCCATCTGGTCCCGTTGCGGGTATACCTCTGCCGACGGGAGGCCCTTAAGTAAAGCCCCTGCTGGAGAAAATCCTGGCAGCCATGGGGGAGGAAGGCGAGGTCTTCATCCACAAAGTGAAGGCCCATTCCTCCACAGAACCCCGCAGCCAGGGTAACCAGCAAGCTGACATGCTGGCCAAGGAGGATGCACCCACAGGCACTTTCTGGGACCCGTATGAGTCCGGGCCCGTGGCGGCAGTTAGAGGCAGGGATGGGACCCAAGGGAGCTTAGGAGTAGTGTTAGAGCCGGACCTTAAAACGGCCCAAGCCCAGGACCCTGTCCTGAAAACCGTCATTAGCGCAGTAGTGGAGGGCAGGAAGGTAGAAGGCCCTTACGGCGCAGCGGCCCTCTCCATAAGGGAAGGCATGCTGTTCAAAGAAGAACAGTGGGTAGTACCCCAGCAACACCGGAGGGAGTTCCTTCAACTGGCCCATGAGGGTCCGGGAACGGGACACCCCGGGCCTGAGACCACCTGGCAATGGGTGGAATAGGCGGGATGGTGGCCAGGACTCCGGGAAGACGTCCGCCAGTTCTGTGCTCGCTGTCTTGTGTGCGCTGCAAACAACCCCGACCCCCACAGAAGGAAGGTGCCCATGGGACACGTTAGAAGGGTAGAGGGACCATGGCAGTCGATCCAGATCGACTACATCAGGCCCCTGCCCACCGCCCAGGGAGGCTACAAATACTGCTTCATCCTGGTAGACGTGTTTTCCAAGTGGGTGGAAGCCTTCCCCTGCAAAACTGCCACAGCATTAGGGACTGCAAGGATCTTGGTGCGAGAGGTGTTCTCGCGGTGGGGACTACCCCAGTTTGTGGAGTCCGACCAGGGAAGCCACTTCACCGGCCAGGTCATGCAGAACACCCTTACGCTGCTCAGTATTCAGGGGAAGTGGCACGTAGCCCACAATCCACAGTCCTCAGGGGTTGTGGAGCGCATGAACTGCACCGTTAAAGAAAAGTTGAGGAAGGAGACAGTGGGCTCGCCCCAAAAATGGGCGGAGGTCCTGCCTCTAGTCCTCATGGGGATCCGGGCCAGCCAGTCCAAGAGTACAGGGTATTCCCCGCACGAACTCATGACCGGTAGGGTTATGAGGACCCCCACCCATGTCCTAGCCCCAGTTCTTACTGAAGGGCAGCTTCGGGAGGTAAATCGGGATAAATTTGCCCGAACACTCTTCGAGTGCCTGAAACAGATTTATGAACAGGCAGCAGGTAGCATGGGGAAGCAGCATCGGAATAACCGGTTGCTGCTCGAGCCTAGCAAGAGTCACCAGTGGGAGATAGGGGACCAAGTGATGGTTAGGAACTACGCCCGAGTGGGGAGTTTAGAGCCACTGTACATGGGACCCTATAGCATAGTCGATAAAGCCAGCCCCATGGTTTACGCAGTAAAAATGCCCCGGCGCACAAAATGGTTCCATGTGAATCAATGTAAGTTGTTTAAGTCGGAGGCAGGGAAACAGGCAGCTGGGATTCAACGCGAGGTTAGAAATCCTGAGCCCGCAGCGGGTACACGCACGCAGGCTGCACATGCAGGCGCAGTCGCGTGCGTCAAGGGAGAAGTTTCCCAGCTCTTTGTCCAGACCACTTCCCCTCTCTTTTGGGATTCCGAGAAGGAGGAGCCCGAACCAGATGGCCCCACCCCCGAACCGGGTTTTGAACCTGGAGGGGAAGACCCTCAGCCACCGGCAGCCGGTGACGAGGGATTGCCCGTCCCCAGTTCAGGTTTGGGAGGGGAGGGACCTGAGCGAGAAGGCCCCCAGCCAGCGAGGACTGTGACCCAAGCCAACGGTCCGCTCGCCAGGGTAGCCCCACCAGTAGCTCTCCCTAGGAGGTCTCCTCGGCCACCCCAGTCCAGAAAAGTATGGTCACCGGCTCTTCAGTTCAAAAGGGCGGCCTCCCGAGTCAGGGAGAAGCCGAAGGACAGAGGTCCCCAGTCAGCAGCCATAAGCTGCGAGGGACCAGAAGTGGAGATCAGTCCAGCTTCGCCGCAGGTAGTAGCCTGCAACAGTCCTAACAGAGATTAGGCTGGCCGCTCGGAGACGGGTGGCAGATGTATATAGCTTTGTTTAAGTTTAGTAATGTGTATAAGGTTAAGTTAGGGTGTTTTAATTTAAATCTATGTAAGGAACCGGTAGTCTATAAGTTTAAGTATGGAACCGTTCCAGAGTGCTGTCTACGTGAGCCGAGGTCGCGGGACCCGATCACACTTCCCCCGAGCCAGGGAGCCTCCAGGGAACCTGGCTAAATGCTTTTATGTCTTTTTCAGAATTTCGAAATGTGCGGAGGCATAATCCTGCTTGCCCTGTTTGGGCTGAGCCTCGCGAGAAGGGCCGATGTTGAGGACCGTCATATCTTCGGATGCTCGGGGAAGAGAGCGCCCCTAGCACACGACGGAAGTGTTCTACGGGAGGCGGATGAAATCACCTCGTATGTCCACGAGGGGAGCTGGCCAGGATGGCTGGGATCCAATTCGACCCAGTATTCTAGTGAGACCGGCTTCACGTATGGGGAGGCCTCCCTCCAGTGCCCGAGGATACGAATCGTCACCCCAAGGATTAGCGTCACCGTGGGCAAAAGAATATGTTTGACGTGTAAAGGGAACGTTCCCCTGCAAAGGTGGCTCAGAAAATTAAGCAAAGACATGGGGAACCCCAGGGTAGTGGGAAAGGTTAGGGAATGACACTCACAGGACCATTACAGGGACCCAGGGAGGGTTAAGTGTGTGCTGGGATAAATGGTGGGAACCGGATCAGGGGATCTACATCTGTATGTGGGGATCAGAGAAAGTCTGCCCCACGGGCATTTCCATCATTTTCCACAGCCAGTGGCAAAATAACTGGAGGGGGATGGACTGGGAGTCCCGCCTGGACACATGCGCGATCCTGTGCTCCCCAATCTCGGTTAATGCCACTGAACTAGTGACCCGCCCCCGATGGCCCCTGCCCATGACCCCGACGTCACGGACAGTAGCAGAGGGATGCCCCGCCACCACCAAGGGACCAGGGAATGGCCTGGTGCTAGTACCCACAGACCAGGTGCTGTATCAAGGGGTGCATTATGCGGTGGCCTCTGTGATTTTAAACCTTACTGAGGTACACTTACCCGCATGGTGCCCCGCAGAGACTGCCAAATTGTATCAAGCCCTATTAACAGAGATGTTTCAAAAATTCCGTAAATTTGACTTTTCGGAGGTCGATAAGACCGAATTGTATACTCACCACGAGATTTGGGACGGGATTGGGAGGCAAAGAAGGGGTGTTTTTAATGATGTTTTAACTGGTTTTAACACGGGATCCTCGGTCATCAACAGTTTAGATGACATTGAGCTGCAGGCCCAGATTAATGGTCTAAAAACGCAATTAAAGGGTATTTTAACTGATGAGAATAAGGTGGTAAGTTCTGAGTTGCATGAGGACCAGGCCATGACTCTCCATTTCAAGGAGATCATCGCGGAGCTGGAAAAACATGCAAAGATGGTAAATGCTCTCATCAAGGAGGACAGAAACGCTTCTGACCAGGCTGCGCAGAACGAGGTGTGCGTGCTGTATGGGGCATGGTTGCTGGGCGAGGGCCGCAGTAATCTGGAGGATTTAAAACAAGGTTTAGTCCCCTCCTGGATCAGTAACAAACACCTCGCAGCCCTCCACCCTTTTGAGAATGCATTAAGCCCGTGCCAGCTCCGGCTGGCTTCTGAGGCATACCCAGTCCCAGTGGACTGTGCGCGGTCCAACCACACCGTCATGGGGATAGTTGTAAGAATGCCGGTCATGGGTGGGACGGCCCGACCCGCACCGGTATACAGGGTGGAGAACATTGGAGTCATTTAAGGGGGTGCACACATTCATTTTACAGCGGTCCCGCCCTATGTCATAAAGTGGGAGCATGCTATGACGGGTACTGACCTGTCGGGGTGCCGTAGCCGGGGAGCACACATCATCCTGTGTCCCCAGCACTTGAATGCCTATTCGAAACCACAATGCAGGTTCAGAGCTGCTGATGCGAGACCTATAAATTGTACCATGGTAGCCATGGCACAAGGCCATGTTCCCCCACAGGTAGCATATATAGGAGGTGGGAGATATTGCGTCACCACAGGAGCGTCTCACTACCAGCACGGACAGCACAGCTGGTGCACGGTGAGTGACAGCAGTTTCTGCTTCAAACCCGAGGCAGAAGTTCAAGTGGCACAGATACGAATTGTCCCCATTCCTGAACCGTCCACTGTTCACCTCACTGTGGAGGAGAGTTTTACCCACCTCCAGAAATATGTCGCCCACTTCGGTTACCCGATTCCCCCTCTCCCAGAGCACCTTACCAAATTATTAAAAGCCGTTCTAGTATCACAAAAGCACTTCTACACTTTGGAACAGAAGACTGTACAGATAGGGGCCGACATTTTAGATATTACGACCCCGCCCTGGTGGGACGTTTTTGAAAGTATAGAGGTCCCCTCCTGGATTCGTATGGCATCCCACATCTTAGTAGTCTGTCAGCTAGGGATTGTCCTCTACCTGGTTTGTGTCCAGTGTAGGAGAAAGGGTCCCGGGGTAGAATTTAAATCGAAAAGGTTGTGGAAGGACAGGTATGCCCGGGTGGAAGAAGAAACACCCGTGTGAGCTTTGTGTCATATCACTACTGAGTGATGGCAGATTCGTTTGTTATTTTTAATAAAGCTCGTTCCTTCCGTTTGTTATTTTTAATAAATATGGTTTTGGCCTGATGTTAATTTCATTAAAGATTGTAAGTTTTATGATGTTCCAAGTAGTGCAGGGGTATTGGACCCCTCCGTGCTTGGATTATTGTAACAGATCATATTTTCTATCGATAGATGCCTGCTGTGCACTACGGTTTTCTCTAAGTAAGGGGAATGTATGTGTCGGGGATCGTGGATAGATAAATATAGGGGAAGGTTGTTTGTGGGGGGGTCAGAAATTTTGCTCACCTTGATTGGACACTTCAATCAAGTTTCAGTATCCTAGGGAGGACTGAAAGGATTCGCAAATTTCATGTCTCCCCCCGAGGATTTACTTTTGGTTTATTAAAGAAACCCTGGTTGGACTGAGTTTAAAATCCAGGGCACAACAAGATGGCTGCGGTCAGCCTCATGGCCAAAGCCTGTAAGTTTCAGCTTGGACTGACAGCTTGTATTCTGATGACTGTGAGAAGGAACTTTCCAGAACTTGAATGCAGACAGACCTCCTGCATTTATGCATTAGAAGCAAACCCAGTGGCATTCGGGCCTCTGTTTAAAAACCATCAAGGTTGTTTGCACAAACAATCAAGAGCAGACAGGGCCTATTGAATATGTGATGGGACAAGCTCAGCTGCATTCAGGCCTTCGTTTAGAGAACGTCAACATTGTTTACCTAAGCACTTCAAAATGATCAACAGGGCATTCAGACTGGAATGGCCCCATCACGAAACCAGTTGGACAAAGGGGAACACTGATGAGACCAGTAAAACCGATTACCGGCCATCCAGGTCGATGGGCCCAGATCGGTACCTTTTGTATGAGTTTCAATATGTCCAGATTAGACAAAAGAAATGAACTGATCTGGCGGGAGATAAGGGCTACCGGGAAGGGTATAACTAGCCCCTCGGGAGGCCATTTCTCTCTCTCTCTCCCGCCTCGCCTCCAGTGCCCTGCCTTACCATCAAGCCAGCAAGAGGATCGTCGACGAAGAGCCCGTCCAGGTAAGTAGAATACCCGCAGTTACGTTTAAATTACTGGGGTATCTCTGCTTTGGGCAGTGAAAACCTAAGACATCGGCAGGCAACAGGGCACGGAGCAGGTGTTTCAACATCCTAGACTGGTGAGCATCAATTTTCTGGCCCATCACAAGATAATCTAGATAGGTGTAAAGGGCGGGAGCTAAAGGGAATTGCTAAAATGTCATTTTGGTCATTTTCCCTCGATGTGTCCATTTTTCCTCCCCCATTAAGTGTAATTGTGCTGCATCCATAGTGATTTTCTCTGTATAGTAATTGTTCTCTATTTTAATAAACATTGGTTTTCTTTGCACCGAACCACTGGTCTCGTTTGTCTATATCGCTACTTGTAAATAAGTCCGGTGGTCAAAACTAAATGGGAAGCAATTCGAACCACACGGGGCTGGAGCAGCTCAGACACACGACTGACTGACCAGACACAAACCCCAAACCAAAATCCCCTACAGCAGGTACTTTGCTTTTTGACCGTCGTTACTTGGATTGCCCAGATACTATGGTGGCTGCAATGGATGGGAACGTCGTCCTTCTCCATCACATTCAGAGGGCACAGAGACACAGAGAGAGAGTGGCAATCATGGCCAGACAGAGGAGGGCCAACAGGCTTCGGTACAGGAGACCTTACCCTCCCAGGGTTTTTCGCCAACAGTGCTCATACGTTAACATATCTGAAGAGCAGTGTTTGCAAAGCCTGTGATTCAGCAAGGAGGTGGTCACTGAGCTCTGCCACCTGCTTCAGCCAGATCTGCAGCCTCAACTGAGGAGCAAGACGTCTCTGTCGGTGGCAGTGAAGATAACAGTGGCTCTCAACTTTTATGCCACCGGCTCCTTTCAATCCGCTACTGAGGACATCACCAATATCTCCCAGTTCGCGGTGCATTGCTGCACCCGTCAGGTCACAAATGCCCTCTTTAAAAGGAGACGAGAGTACATCTCTTTCCCCATGACCCCGGACAAGCAGCAAGAACACACAATGGGCTTTGCTAGGATAGCGGGCTTCCCCATGGTGCAGGGCGCCATTGACTGCACCCATGTGGCTTTGCGGGGGCCACAAAAAAATGCCGAGGATTGTGTAAGATCCGCAAAATTGATATTGCACTATAAAGGTCCTTTGGCAGAAGAGGGCTTGATTTTAAAAGACTGTTTTAAAAGAAGCCCAGAAAAAGGGGCATATGAAGTGGCCGCCAGACCCCGTGACTGACTTATTGGGACACTTTAAAATGGTTCCTGCAGTCCCCAGACAGCCTTTGTGGGTTCAACCCACAGTACGTTCTGGAAGCCGTTTCTGAGAAAACGAAACCAGACATGTACGCATACATATAGATTGGATGCAGATCCAGCCAGATCGGCCTGTTGATAAAGGCCATCAAAATATTTACCCGGACAAAGGGGAACAGTTTCATATTCATGAGAAGAGCATCAATGACACCAAGAAGACATTAAAACATTACCAGGTCATTCCAGACCAGAGATGGCCGTCACCGGCCATCCCGAAAGCAGTTTAAATATAATAACTACCCCGCTGTGCTACAAGCCCGCCAAAAGTTAAACAAAGACTAACCTTGATTTGGCGGGAGATAAAGGCTTCTCCTGAGAAGTATATCTGGAGGAACCCGGGGGTAGCAATAGAGGACAGTCATCGTGGTGCTATCATCGTATTGGTGGCATCATCGCTTGAAGAAGAAGAAGAAGGTGATTCGAGTCTGCATCCCGCCCCAGGGTAACCATCGGGAGATCGTCGACAAACCCCGGGCCGTTTGATGAGATATAGAGGCAGAAAACTACAGAAGAAACCTATATGAAAGCCGGCTAGAGGCTTCCAACTGTGGTCAAGCAGATGGTCTCTTCCCCCACCTCGACATCCAGGCCTGCGGAGATCCAGCCTGTCCGTGACCTTCACCTCGAGGAAGAGAAGGCGTGTCGCAGCTCGCAGCCCGCAGTGCTGACCATGAGGAGACAGGACGCCTGAAAGGATCAAAACGCAGACCTGTTTCAAAACCTTGCAATTCCTAGTTGGATTGGTGAGCATGTTTCTGGCCCTACATAATCGGATCTAGATAGGTTAAAGGGGGTGCGCATTTTGGGTATAATTAACATGAGTTGTTGTCCCTCGATGTTCCGTGTGTTTCCCCATTTCATGATGACTTTTGCAAAGTATAATATGCCTGTATCTTTTTTAGTCAGTACTGTATTGTTATGATTTGTTTTTCCCTCCCATGTACCCTCTTATTTGCTTGAATTTGATTTGTTTTTCCTTATGCAATAAAATTTCATTTCATTTCATTAAACTTGGTCTATAAGAGTATTCTCTGCATTGTAGTTCCTGCACCTAAGGCCAGTGTCTAGAACCTAAGGGGTGAGTGGGTCGAACCACTCAAGGTTTTACTGTGCAAAAGAGAGAGAGAGGCCTCTGGCGAGAGAAAGCTCTGCGACCTCGGAGAGAAAACCCCTTACAATTTCCGCAACTGAAAGGGCTTCCATTCCTTAAACGTTCAGTTGGTCTGTGACCACAGACAGCTGATACTTGCTGTCAATGCCCACTTTCCAGGCAGCAGCCACGATGCCTTCATCCTGCACCAGACTTCTGTGGCAGACCTTTTCGAGGCACCGCTTCACCCAGGAGGTTGGCTTCTCGGGGACAAGGGATAACATCTGTGCACCTGGCTGATGACCCTGCTCCGTTCGCCCAGCACCCCTGCTGAGCTACAATACAATGAGAGCCATCAAGCTACCAGGAACATCGTTGAGCACACAATTGGCGTGCTCAAGCAACTGTTCCGCTCTCTGGACCATTCTGGAGGAGCCCTGCAGTACTCGCCTGAGCGAGTCTCCCACTTCGTTGTTGTGTGCTGCATGCTGCATAACCTGGCAATCCTCAGGACCCAGCCAATGCCACCAGATATTGGAGCAGCAGCAGAGGAGGAGGAGGAGGAGGAGGATGAACATCAGCAGCACCAAGGCGGGAGGGAGGCACAAAGTGGAAGGGCCGTCCGTCAAAGGCTCATAGCAAGTCGCTTCTAGGCCCCCTCTGAGGGAATGGCTTCTGCCATTCGAACAACCTGAATGAAACCATCCCGCAACCCCTAAGCCGGTCAAGGCAACAATGAGTGCAAAGACCAAACATGCACATTTTGAATACAGACACTTCTTTATTTCCCAAACTGTGTCTCATTTCTGCATGACAAAGTAATAGAAAGAAACACCAAAAAAAAATTCACATAATTGGCTCTCACAACCTGGAGACAATGTCCAAAACAGTAACAAAAATTTGACCATGACCCTCGGCCTTCAATAAAACAATTAATTACATTTTGCGACACCGCCTACTTTTTGCCCTTCGAGGGTGATCTGCCTCCCTTGCGAAAATGCCCCCTTCCCACCCTGCAGCTCCTCCGTAATGGGGCCCCAGTGGCTGCAGCAAGGCTGGGGGAAGGCTGCTGGGTGTCAGAAACTGAGACTGCAGATGCCATTGAGGGACGGCCTGGACCAGCTCTGGGCCTGGAGGGCCCGGCTGCTGACTGCTCCAACTCTGCATGGGCGGCAGCAGTCTGTCCTACAGGTGGTGTCAACTACAGTGGAGAAGTGACAGTGCTGGCAGCAGGAATGCTGTCATCTTGAGCGAGAACAGCAACTCCCTGCTCGACCGACACACTGGCACTCCGACAGGGCAGCACCTCAGCTTGCGGAGTAATCTGCTGGAGCACAGATTGCTGGCCTGCTGCGGCACGGTGAGAGCCCCGGGGAAATCTGCCCGATCCAGCGAGGGTGGCAGCAGTCAGTGCTCGCGTGACCTCAATCTGTGTCTGCACGAGACCAGCCACTGACTGCATTGCAGCACTTAGCATTTGCATGGCAGCCGCCTGTGCTCCAGCGAAGTGCTCCACACTCCTTGCCAGTGATTCAATGGATTCGGGCATCCTTGGCACTGCAGCCATGAGCTCAGTGTGCCTTTGCTCCACCTGGGCGCTCATTTAAGCGAGGACCTGCTCCTTGTCTGCGTTCAGTGCAGCAGGACTCAAGGCCATACTCTCCATCTGAGGAGAAGGCCCCCGAGCTTCCCTAACCCCCTCATGTTGCTGCAGCCTGCTGGGTCCTGGAGCTTCACCCTCATCAGACCATTCCCCCCGCTCCCCTCCAGGGAAGTCGTATACATAGATACATAGATACATAGAAGATAGGAGCAGGAGTAGGCCATTCGGCCCTTCGAGCCTGCTCCGCCTTTCAATGAGATCATGGCTGATCATCCAAATTCAGTACCGGGTCCCTGCCTTCTCCCCATATCCCTTGATCCCTTTAGCCTTAAGAAATATATCCAACTCTTTCTTGAATATACTTAATGAACTGGCCTCCACCGCCCTCTGTGGCAGAGAATTCCACAGGTTCACCACTATCTGGGTGAAGAAATTCCTCCTCATTTCAGTCCTAAATTGCTTACCCCTTATCCTTAGACTATGACCCCTGGTTCTGGACTCCCCGGCCATCAGAAACATCCTTCCTGCATCTAGTCTGTCCAGGCCTGACAGAATTTTATAGGTTTCGATGAGATCCCCTCTCAATCTTCTAAACTCCAGTGAGTATAAGCCCAATCGACACAATCTCTCCTCATACGTCATTCCTGCCATCCCAGGTATCAGCCTGGTGAATCTTCGCTGCACTCCTTCCATGGCAAGAACGTCCTTCCTCAGGTAAGGTGACCAAAACTGCACACAATACTCAAGGTGTGGTCTCACCAAGGCCCTGTACAACTGCAGCAAGACATCCTTGTTCTTGTACTCGAACCCTCTTGCTACGAAGGCCAACATACCATTTGCCTTCTTAGCCGCCTGCTGCACCTGCATGCTTACCTTCAGCGACTGGTGTACAAGAACACCCAGGTCTCTTTGCACTTCCCCTTCTCCCAATCTATTACCATTCAAATAATAATCTGCCTTCCTGTTTTTGCCACCAAAGTGGATAACCTCACATTTATCCACATTATAGTGCATTTGCCATGTTTCTGCCCAATCACCCAACCTGTCCAAATCGTGCTGGAGTTTCACGACATCCTCCTCACAGCATACCCTCCCCCCCAGCTTTGTGTTGTCTGCAAATTTGGAGATATTACATCCAATTCCCTCGTCCAGATCATTAATATATATTGTGAACAGCTGGGGTCCTAGGACCGATCCTTGCGGTACCCCACTAGTCACTGCCTGCCACTCGGAAAATGACCTGTTTATTCCAACTCTTTGCTTTCTGTCCGCCAACCAGTTCTCTATCCAAGTCAATACCTTGCCCCCAATCCCATGTGCCTTAATTTTGCACGCTAATCTCTTATGCGGGACCTTATCGAAAGCCTTCTGAAAGTCCAAATACACCACATCCACTGGTTCTCCCTTATCTATTTTACCAGTTACATCCTCAAAAAATTCCAGTAGATTAGTCAAGCATGATTTACCTTTTGTAAATCCATGTTGGCTTTGCCCGATCCAGTCACTGCTTTCCAAGTGCTCTGCTATTACATCTTTTATAATGGACTCTAGCATTTTCCCCACTACTAATGTCAAGCTTACCGGTCTATAATTCCCCGCCTTTTCTCGACCACCTTTTTTGAATAGTGGGGTAACATTAGCTACCCGCCAATCCATGGGTACCGTTCCAGAGTCTATCGAGTTCTGGAAGATGACCAGCAATGCATCTACTATTTCTAGGGCCACTTCCTTAAGTACCCTGGGATGTAGATTATCAGGCCCTGGGGATTTATCGGCCTTCAGTCCCATCAATTTTCCTAACACCATTTCCTTACAAATGCTGATTTCTTTCAGTTCCACCCTTTCATCAGACCCTATGTTCCCCGGCATCTCTGGGAGGTTATTTGTGTCCTCCTTTGTGAAGACAGAACCAAAATATGTATTTAGTTGGTCTGCCATTTCTTTGTTCCCCATTATAAATTCCCCCGATTCTGACTGCAAGGGAGCTACGCTTGACTTCACCAATCTTTTTCTCTTCACATATCTATAAAAGCTTTTACAGTCAGTTTTTATGTTCTCTGCAAGCTTACTCTCATATTCTATTTTCCCTTTCTTAATTAATCCCTTTGTCCTCCTTTGTTGAATCCTAAACTGCTCCCAATCCTCAGGATTATTGCTTTTTCTGGCCAATTTATATGCCCTCTCCTTGGACCTTATGCTATCCCTAATTTCCCTTGTTAGCCACGGTTGGGTCACCTTTTTTGTTTTATTTTTATGCCAAACTGGGATGAAAAAATTCTGTAGTTCATCCATTCGGTCTTTGAATGTTTGCCATTGCCTATCCACCGTCAACCCTTTGAGTGCCATTCCCCAATCAATCCTACCTAACTCGCTCCTCAGACCATCATAGTTTCCTTTATTTAAATTGCGGACCCTAGTCTCCGAGTCAACTACTTCATTCTCCATCTTAATGAAGAATTCGATCATATTATGATCGCTCCAGCCCAAGGGGCCTCTTACAACAAGATTGCTAATTAATCCTTTCTCGTTACATAATACCCAGTCTAAGATGGCCTGATCTCTGGTTGGTTCCTCGACAAATTGGTCCAGGAAACCATCCCGTAAACACTCCAGGAATTCCTCCTCCACAGTATTGTTACTCATTTGGTTGGCCCAATCTATATGTAGATTAAAGTCACCCATGATGACTGCTGTGCCCTTATTGCACGCTTCTTTAATTTCACTTTTAATGCCATCCCCAACCTCCGCCTTACTGTTTGGAGGTCTATAAACCACTCCCACTAACGTTTTTTTCCCCTTAGTATTTCTCAATTCTACCCATACAGATTCCACCTCATCAGAGCTAATATCCTTCATTATAATTGTGTTAATCCCTTCTTTAACCAGTAATGCTACCCCACCTCCCTTTCCTTTTTGCCTATCTTTCCTGAATATCGAATACCCCTGGATGTTGAGTTCCCAGTCCTGGCCTTCCTTGAGCCACGTTTCCGTAATCCCAACCAAATCATATTTGTTTACTTCTATTTGCGCAGCCAATTCATCCACCTTATTACAAATGCTCCTCGCATTAAGACACAAAGCCTTCAGGCTTGTTTTTTTAACGCTCTTAGACCTATTAGAATTATTATTTACTGTGGCCATGTTTGATTTAAACCGTTGATTTCTCTGACTGCCACTTTTGTTTTTCTCCTTCCTATCTTTTGCTTTTATCCTTGTTTCCCTTTCCTCTGTCTCCCTGCTCAGGTTCCCAACCCCCTGCTATTTTAGTTTAAACCCTCCCCCACAGCACTAGCAAACACTCCCCCTAGGACATTGGTTCCAGCCCTGCCCAGGTGCAAACTGTCCGGTTTGAACTGGTCCCACCTCCCCCAGAACCGGTTCCAATGTCCCAGGAACTTGAATCCCTCCCCCTGGCACCATTCCTCTAGCCACGTATTCATCTGAAGTATCCTTCTATTTCTACTCTGACTAGCACGTGGCACTGGTAGCAATCCTGAGATTACTACCTTTGAGGTCCTGTTTTTTAATTTATCTCCTAACTCCCTATACTCCGCTTTTAGGACCTCATCCCGCTTTTTACCTATATCGTTGGTGTCTATATGCACCACGACAACTGGCTGTTCACCCTCCCCTTCCAAGATGTTCTGGAGTCGCTCGGACACATCCTTGACCCTTGCACCAGGGAGGCATCACACCATCCTGGAGTCTCGTTTGCGGCCGCAGAAACACCTATCTATTCCCCTTACAATTGAATCCCCTATTACTATAGCTCTACCCCTCTTTTTCCTCCCATTCTGTGCAGCAGAGCCACCCCTGGTGCCAGGAAGTTGGCTGCTGCTGCCTTCCTCTGATAAGCCATCCCCCCCAACAGTACTCAAAGTGGTGTATCTGTTGGAGAGTGGGATGGCCACAGGGGACCCCTGCACTACCTGCCTGTGCCTAGTACTCTGCCTGTTGGTCACCCGTTCCCTTTCTTCCTGTCCAACCTCTACCTGTGGTGTGTCCAACTCCGTAAATGTGCTATTCACGTTGTCCTGAGCATCGTGAACACTCCAGTATGTGTCCAATCGCAGCTCCAGCGCCACAATGCGGTCTGTCAGTAGCTGCAACTAGATGCACTTCCTGCACATGTAGTTGTCAGGGACACAGGGAGTGTCCGTGAGTTCCCACATATCGCAGGAGGAGCAGATCACGGGGCCCGGCTGTCCTGCCATGACTTACCCTTTAATTAATTGAATTTAAATTAAATCAATCAATCCCACTAATTACACTACAGTTAACTGGTTTACCAACAGTCCCTGCTACACCAGAGAGACCTTAGAAACTATAAACCAGAGTTAAAGTTTAAAAAAAAAAGAGATATACTCGTGTCCCTAGTATGGGCACGGGCTGCCTCGGCAGAGGGTTGTGCTGATGGTCCAGCTTCCTCTTCCTCCTCGCCTTCAGCTTCACTCCCAATGGCAGCTTGAGGGCCTGTCTCCTCACCTGGTGAATCACCATCTGAAAGCAGGAAGGTACAAGAGTGGCTTTAGCGTGAGGACAGGGTGACAGCAAGGGAGACATGAGTGCAGCGATGTACTGATTTGAATTGAAAGTGTCAAAGACTGCTGTTGTGAGGAACAAGTGGAAGGAGAGAGGACAAAAAGGTGATGACCTTACCATTGCTGGCCAGAACGGGGTCGGCATCTCCAGTGGTGACGGGACCAAGCATCCGGCTTGCCACAATCCTATGGGCGCGCTGCTCAAGATCGCTGAGGGCTTGAAGGTGAGGCCGCCCTCCACTGGTCCATTGCTGCTGTCTCCTATTATGAGCCAGCTTGGTCTGCAAGAAAAAGGACAGCGTCTGAGTAAATATGCAGTCATGATCTTGCCTGAAATGCCTCCCATGGTTGAATAGCCCTTACTGTATGCAGCCATGATCTTGCCTGAAATGCCTCCCATGGTTGACTAGCCCTTACTGTATGCAGCCATGATCTTGCCTGAAATGCCTCCCATGGTTGAATAGCCCTTACTGTATGCAGCCATGATCTTGCCTGAAATGCCTCCCATGGTTGAATAGCACTTACTGTATGCAAAGTGTGGAATGTGCGTGTGTGTTTCATGAAAGGGCCATAGGTGTTGGATGAGTGCTGGGCATTGGGGCTTTCAAGACCCTCTGGCCATAAAGTGAAGCGGAGATGGAGGGATGAAGAGGTTTTGAAAAAAGGCACTCACCCTGACGACCCGAGTGAGGTCGTTGAACTTTTTCCTGCATTGCACAGGGGTCCTAGGCACCATGCTGCTTGAGGTCACTCTGTGAGCCACCTCCCTCCACGCTTTCCTGCATGCGCTTGGCAAAGGCATCCTGCCACTCTCTGGGTACAGTAGAGATCTTCTGCGCTCCACCGCGCAAGCCAGAGCCTCCAAGGCACGCTCGCTGAAGTGCTGTGCTCGCTCCCTGGCCCTCTCCATGGTCCTTGGCTGGAAAATTTTGCCACAGGTCTGTCCAGGCCGAGACTCAAGGCTCCAGTGAACAGGGCGTGGCTGCAGAGCAAGATCGACCCTCCCCTTTAAGAACTGATCGGCGCCAGTGTGTCTGTGTTCAATCGCTAACTGACAGCACCTGCGCTGCGCCCGCCCTCTGAGGTAGCGCCTCGCTCCTCGGCCTTAGCGCCTTAAGAGAGTTGTGTAGCACCTGATTTAGCGCTCCAATCACCTCCAGGGGCGAGAGAGGCGAATTTTGCAGTCGGCGGCGATAATTTGCGCCGGGCGCTAAACTTTGTGCCCGGCCAATATTCACACCTCAAAATGGGCGATACCGACTTTCTCCCCCTTTGTGTTTTAGCTTTCTCTTACGCATGCTTCTACATGGTGCTTCCCCTGTGGCTTCAGCAGATGTAGAGGCAGCGTGCTCACTTCCCTGCTGCGCCTCCTTAGACGCCTTTGGTGGTTGTCCTCTGGGTTTTGGAGCCTTGGAGGGCTCCGCCAAAGTCTGCTCCTCCTGCGGCTGTGCAAGGGCAGAGACGGCCATCTCTGTTGGGTGAGGCTTCGCGACCACCACTATGCCTCGCATGGGTCACCCGCACTTCACTGCTAGCAAGTCGCTGGGGACCATATTGCTGCACATCAGCAGGGCCATGTGGACCCATCTCTGTACTGACAATCCTCATAACAGGGACATCCATGTACCTTTGTTTTTGCTCCACGATAGATGCCCATCTATCCTCCATAGCTGACAATCTATCTAGAAGAGTCACCATGTTGGTTTGTTTCTGGTGATTTATATCCTCCATGGAGTTTGCCATCCTTTCCATGGCAGCACCTACATTCGCCTTTGCGTGCACCACGGCAGTGCTCATGTTTGAGATGGACTCCTCCATTTTCTGCACACTCACAGTTACTATGGTTGCAAACCCTGTCAGAGACTACTGCACTTGTTGTTGAAGTTACATAGAAACATAGAAGATAGGAGCAGGAGTAGGCCATTCGGCCCCTCGAGCCTGCTCCGCCATTCAATGCGATCATGGCTGATCATCCAAATTCAGTACCCGGTCCCTGCTTTCTCCCCATATCCCTTGATCCCTTTAGCCTTAAGAAATATATCCAACTCCTTCTTGAATATATTTAATGAACTGGCCTCCACCGCCTTCTGTGGTAGAGAGTTCCACAGGTTCACCACTCTCTGGGTGAAGAAATTCCTCCTCATTTCTGCCTTAAATGGCCTACCCTTTATCCTTAGACTGTGTCCCCTGGTTCTGGACTCCCCGACCATCGGGAACATCCTTCCTGCATCTAGTCTGTCCAGTCCTGTCAGAATTTTATAAGTTTCAATGAGATCACCTCTCATTCTTCTAAACTCCAGCGAGTACAAGTCCAATTGACCCAAACTCTCCGTCATTCCTGCCATCCCAAGTATCAGCCTGGTGATTCTTCGTTGAACTCCTTCCATGGCAAGAACATCCTTCCTCAGATAAGGCGACCAAAACTGCACACAATACTCAAGATGTGGTCTCACCAAGGCCCTGTACAACTGCAGCAAGACATCCTTGTTCCTGTGCTCAAACCCTCTCGCCACGAAGGCCAACATACCATTTGCCTTCTTAACCGCCTACTGCACCTGCATGCTTACCTTCAGCGACTGGTGCACAAGGACACCCAGGTCTCGTTGCACTTACCCTTCTCCCAATCTATTGCCATTTAGATAATAATCTGCCTTCCTGTTTTTGCCACCAAAGTGGCTAACCTCACATTTATCCACGTTATATTGCATCTGCCATGTTTCTGCCCAATCACCCAACATGTCCAAATCATCCTGGAGTTTCTCGACATCCTCCTCACAGCATACATGCCCACCCAGATTTGTGTCGTCTGCAAATTCCAGCACTACTCTCTTTACATACGATACGTACGTATGAATTAGGAGCAGAAGTAGGCCACTCGGCCCCTCGAGCCTGCTCCGCCATTCAATAAGATCATGGCTGATCTGATTACTCCACATTCCTGCCTACCCCAGATAACCTTTCACCCTCTTGCTTTCTGGATGGCCCCAGAGGCACAGTGTCTACATGCAGCTGAGCAGAGCTAGGAGCTCCATGCGTCCTCCAACGAGGACTCTCCACTGCTGTTGCTGTCTCCATCATCTGCTGATGCTCACTTGTGAGCTGTGATACACCAGGTGACAGCAAGCGACCTACCGAGGTGTGCGTCTTTGCACTGGTGCTGGCTGTGCTCATTTCTACTGAAGTTGCTCCCTCAGATGCTGGAGGTTCCTCTGAGGAATTGTTCGGCTCTTCCTCCTAGACAGTGGGGAGGGGGGCTCTCAATGGTCCTGTGGGGGAGTAAAGGCATGAGTTAGACATGTGATATTTAGGTTGCAGACACATCCCATTGTGCAGATGATCAGAACTCAATTTCTATGAACATCAGATCTCATTTGAGGCACTCATGAATGCAAAATCA
Source organism: Somniosus microcephalus (assembly GCF_052327205.1). Taxonomy (NCBI): domain Eukaryota; kingdom Metazoa; phylum Chordata; class Chondrichthyes; order Squaliformes; family Somniosidae; genus Somniosus; species Somniosus microcephalus. The sequence continues at coordinate 136,684,539 of NC_140999.1, read as the reverse complement.
GAGGGTTGGAAATCAATTCTGTCACCAGCTTGTTGCACTGTGCCCACCTCTCCGTCCCCCACTTCCAGCTCCTCTGCACCTCCAATGATCTCCAGAGCTGCTTCCTCAGTGTTCATTAGATGTGTCACGGATGGTGGGCCTCCTCCTGTCCTCCCCCTCCCCCTCTTATTGTGATCTCTCTTTTCCTGCAATGAGAGACACAAGTGGAGTTTCAGAGAGATTGATAGAGTGAGTGTAAAGAATGGATAACATAGATGCTTAGAGGGAGACAATGATGGAGTGAGATGCCACTGCCAAGGTCCCTCTCTGTGCGTTGTTAGTTGTTGTCATTGCATAACAGTGGGAGCGAGTGTGAGGGGTGCAAGGTAAGATGGTGAAGTGATTCTGTACATAGAGAGAGAGAGATGGGTGAGGGTGCAAGGGATGGTAGGGTGAGTTGGGATGTGCAGGATTAGGCTGACAATGCAGAGTGATGGGGATGAGAAGAGATGGGAAGCCGATTGATGGTAAGTGTGATGTTATACTCACTTTTGCTGAGCGCAGCAGATCATTAAACCTTTTCCTACACTGCACCCAGGTGCATGTAAAGACTGACCTTGCACTGACCTCCTCAGCAATTTGCAGCCAGGCTGCCTTTGTGTGCTGAGGAGGCCTCCTCCTTCCAATTAAAGGGAAGAGGTCCACCTTGCGTCCTCTTCCTCCCTCCACAAGAGCATGGAGGAAGTCGTCATCAAACCGGGGAGCAGCCTTGGTCTGTTCGCTGCCATGCGTGCAGCAACCAGCACTCGGGAGCAGAAAAAAGAAAGTCATAATCAAAGGGGACATGGCCCCTTAAATATAGAGGCTCCCAGCGCATCATCAAGCGTGATCAGCCAACCCGCACCCACCGATTGGGCCGGGTAGCGCGCATGGCATCCTTAATTAGGGCAATCAGGGGAAAATCATTATTGCAGGGCGACTGCAACCGGCAGCAGGACCGGAACCCACCAAACAACAGACCCACCACCATCCCGCCTCCAGGCGAAAAATTCAGCCCCCGTGTCAACACTCATCATTTCATTAATCTTACAGGATTTCATTCTTTGAATGTGAAACTGATGTGTGACCACAGACACAGCTTCCTTCACGCTGATGCTAGGTTTGCAGGGAGCTGCCACAAGTTTTTCCTGAGGCAATCTAGTGTCCCCACATTATGAGAAATTTACTCCTGCTTGAGGAGAGAATCGTTTTACTCATGTTTAATATTCTCCTTTTCAGTTTTGGTCAGCTTCAACCTTTTGAAATAAAAAATTGGCAGCTGTATGAGAACTTTGACATGAAAGGTGATGCCTAAGAAGAAAGGCAAGCTTGGATGCATGAGGTGGTAGGCGATTTGGAGGGATCCAGCTGACAGAGTAGCTGCATCTGTGAATGTCCTGTTCACGGTGACAACCAGGGAGTTCTGCAAGAACACATAGGGCATGCAGGACACACTTTACTCTGTGGTTGTATGGAACGAATCAGGCTTAGTAAATTGTTGCCATAGTACTTACTTTTCCAACCTTTGTAAGATCACTGAATTTTTCTCCAACGTTGCACAAAGTGGGCACAAAGGTTTCACTTCTTGTCAGTGCCGTTTGTATTATGTCCGTGTATAATGGAGACACGGACTGCAGGAGTTGATTATAACAAGTCTTTACTGAATGGAGACAACCTGGATACTGAAACTACAGAAGCCTGCTAGGGCCTTTTATACAGGGGTGGTCACTGCCGGTACTGCAGTCTGAGACCAGTTATTCCCTTAAAGGTACTGATACGCTTATCAATTACTTCATAAAAGGTGATGAGTCGAAGAAGAGATGACGAGTCGAAAGAAGAGATGAATAAGGCTTTTATTAGCTAAGAAGAGACCATGCTTCTTCGTGAGTGACTGAACAAGTCTGAACGAAACCCACACAGTGGTGGGTGGAGTCAGCTGAGGCATGCCTCCATACACAGCGCCACCCAGAGGTGGCAATATACAATACAGTGGTTTACCACATTCACCCCTTGTTTAATGTGAAGTCCGGCGGGGTGAAGGGTACTACAAGTTAAGTCTATCAGGAGGCCTTGTCTGACGTCCTGATCGTCGTGGTGGCGGCGGTGGTGTTGCAGCATCCGACGTCGGGTCTGGTGTCTGGGTGGTTGGCGAAGATTCCTGGGGCTTTGGCATGCCGTCTGCAGGGGTTGGGTTGGGAGGGGTGGTGGGGGATAACAGTGGTAAGGGGGATAACGGTGGTAAGGGGGATAACGGTGGTAATTCAGGGGTACCCGAGGGTGCGAGATCTCGTATGGAGACCGTGTCCTCCCGCCCGTCTGGGTATGTCACCCAGGCATACTGGGGGTTGGCGTGTAGGAGGTGCACCCGCTCGACCAGGGGGTCCGTTTTATGCGTCCTCACGTGCCTCCGCAGTAGGACGGGCCCAGGAGAAGTCAACCATGCTGGTAGCGAGGTTCCCGATGTAGACTTCCGGGGGAAAACGAACATTTTCTCATGAGGGGTCGCATTAGTGGCAGTACAAAGCAGTGACCGAATGGAGTGGAGCGCTGCAGGGAGGACCTCCTGCCAGCGGGAGGTCGGAAGGCCCTTAGATTTTAGTGCTAAGAGGACTGCCTTCCAAACCGTCGCGTTCTCCCTTTCCACCTGGCCGTTCCCCCGGGGGTTGTAACTGGTGGTCCTGCTCGTGGCGATACCTCTTGTTAGCAGGTACTGCCGAAGTTCGTCGCTCATGAACGATGAGCCCCTGTCGCTATGTATATAGCTGGGGAACCCGAACAGAGCGAAGATGTCATTCAGACACTTGATGACCGTGGTACTGGTCATGTCTGGGCAAGGGATGGCAAAGGGGAAACGGGAGTACTCATCAACTATGTTGAGGAAGTACACATTGCGGTCAGCGGAGGGGAGGGGCCCTTTAAAATCGACGCTCAGGCGTTCGAAGGGGCGGGTGGCCTTGATCAGGCTTGCTCTGTCCGGCCTATAGAAGTGCGGTTTGCACTCGGCGCAGATTTGGCAGCTCTTGGTCATGGTCCTGACCTCCTCGATGGAGTAGGGCAGGTTACGGGATTTGATAAAATGGAAAAACCTGGTGACCCCCGGGTGGCAGAGGTCATTGTGGAGGGACTGCAGCCTATCACTCTGCGCGTTGGCGCATGTACCACGTGATAGGGCATCTGGGGGCTCATTGAGTTTCCCTGGCCGATACAAGATATCATAATTGTAGGTGGAGAGTTCGATTCTCCACCTCAAGATCTTGTCGTTCTTGATTTTACCCCTCTGCTTATTATTAAACATAAAAGCTACTGAACGCTGGTCAGTGAGCAGGGTAAATCGTTTCCCGGCCAGGTAATGCCTCCAGTGACGCACCGCTTCTACAATAGCCTGGGCCTCCTTTTCGACGGAGGAGTGTCTCGTCTCGGGGCCCTGGAGGGTCCTTGAGAAAAAGGCCACGGGTCTGCCCGCCTGGTTAAGGGTCGCGGCTAGGGCGAAGTCGGAGGCATCGCTCTCCACTTGGAAGGGGATGGACTCATCCACCGCGTGCATTGCGGCCTTCGCGATATCGTTCTTGATAAGAGTGAAGGCTGCACACGCCTCTGGTGTCAGGGGGAAGGAGGTGGCTTTGATGAGGGGCCTGGCTTTGTCTGCATAGAGGGGCACCCACTGGGCGTAGTAGGAGAAAAACCCCAGGCATCTCTTCAGTGCTTTTTGGCAGTGGGGAAGGGGTAGCTCCATTAGGGGGCGCATTCTGTCGGGGTCGGGCCCGATGACTCCGTTCTCCACCACGCAGCCGAGGATGGCCAGGCGCTTGGTGTGAAACATATATTTTTCCTTATTGTACGTTAGGTTCAGCCGTTGGGCCGTACGGAGGAAATTTGCTAGATTAACGTCGTGGTCCTGCTGGTCGTGGCCGCAGATGGTGACGTTATCCAAATAGGGGAAGGTTGCCCGCAGCGCGTTCTGGTCAACCATTCGGTCCATCTCCCTTTGGAAGACCGAAACCCCGTTGGTGACGCTGAAGGGGACCCTAAGGAAGTGGTAGAGGCGGCCGTTTGCCTCGAAGGCAGTATACTGGCGGTCCTCATGGCGGATGGGCAGCTGGTGGTACGCTGACTTAAGGTCGATGGTGGAGAATACTTTGTATTGCGCAATCTGATTGACCATATCAGATATGCGAGGGAGTGGGTACGCGTCCAGCTGGGTGTACCGGTTTATGGTTTGGCTGTAGTCGATTACCATGCGGCGTTTTGCAGTGGTTTTAACGACTACAACCTGGGCTCGCCAGGGGCTAGTGCTACCTTCGATAATGCCCTCCTTCAATAGCCGCTCCACCTCAGAGCTGATAAAAGCTCTGTCCCCGGCACTGTACCGCCTGCTTTTGGTAGCGATGGGTTTACAGTCGCGGGTGAGGTTAGCGAACAGGGGAGGGGGGGGACTTTTAATGTGGAAAGGCTGCAGGTGGTTTGCAGCGGGCGATTTAAAAGTTGTTGGTTGCAGACTGTGAGTGGGGGGAGGGGTCCACCGTATGCTAGTGTGACACTCTTAAGGTGGCACTGAAAATCCAACCCTAGCAGGACGGCAGCGCAAAGACGGGGCAGGACTAGCAGTTTAAATTTTTTATATTCAGTGCCCCCTACTGACAGGGTCACCACACAGTAGCCGCTGATGTCCATTGACTGGGACTTGGACGCCATAGAAATGCGATGGTGCGTTGGCAGAATCGTGAGGGAGTGGCTACGTACCGTGTCGGGGTGGACGAAACTCTCTGTGCTCCCGCTGTCGATCAGGCAACTGGTGGCGTGGCCGTTTACCGCGATATCCATCATGGAGCTGGATAGATGGTGAGGGAGGGCTTGATCCAGCGTCACGGAGGCCAGTATGTGGCTTAGTGAGTCACTATAGTCATCCGCCGAGACGGTGGTCGGTTCCGGTGACGAAATGGCGGTTGAGTGCGTTGGATACGATGGCGGCGGATGCCATGCGGCCGGGGGTACACAAAATGACGGATAAGATGGCTGCTCCCACGGCCCGCACGCTGCGCTGCTGGTTGGCTTCCCCTTGCAGGCGTTAGCGTAATGGCCTTTCTTCCCGCAGCCCGAGCAGGTAGCTGTCTTAGCTGGGCAGTGCGCTCTGGGATGTTTTAACTGGCCACAGAAATAGCATTTTTGGGCCTGGTTACTGGGCATCGAAGCAGTTCTTACCGGAGGCTGCTGTCTCGGTTGGGTCGCTGCAGCGGTTGGTGCCGGGGGCGGCGGTCCCGTGTCCCACGGTTTCGATTGCCATGTCTCGGCGCCGTTACGGGGGTATGCCTCGAGGTTTCGGTGGGCCTCCTCTAACGAGAGCGCAAGGGCAATGGCCGTCTTCAGGTCGGGTTCCTTGCTTTCTAGCAGTCTCTGCCGGGTGTGGTCTGACTGGAGGCCCCTGACGAAGGCATCACAGGCGAGTCCCTGCGCGTGCTCCACAGCCGTTACCGCTTTACAATCGCAGTCTCTGCAGAGTGCCAGTAGCGCCCGTGCAAATGCCCCTACCGATTCTCCCGGTTGCTGCCTGCGGGATCCCAAGAGGTGTCGGGCGTAAATTGTGTTCACTGGGCGCGTATATTGCCCTTTTAGTAGCTCGAGGGCCGCCACGTACGTATTAGAGTCCCGGATTAGCATATATACTTGATGGCTCACCTGGGCGGTCAAAATCTTCAGTTTGTGATCCTCCTCTGTAACCTGTGAGATTGCGAGGAAGGATTCAAAGCAGCTCAGCCAGTGTTCAAACTTGGCTGATGCACCAACCTCTTGAGGGCTCTCAGCAATGTCTGCTGTATCCGTTGCTGTTGTTGCTCCTCAGGTGTCGCCATTTAACTTTTAGCTAATAAAATTGATACGCTTATCAATTACTTCATAAAAGGTGATGAGTCGAAGAAGAGATGACGAGTCGAAAGAAGAGATGAATAAGGCTTTTATTAGCTAAGAAGAGACCATGCTTCTTCGTGAGTGACTGAACAAGTCTGAACGAAACCCACACAGTGGTGGGTGGAGTCAGCTGAGGCATGCCTCCATACACAGCGCCACCCAGAGGTGGCAATATACAATACAGTGGTTTACCACAGGTACATACACAACAATTCCTCCCCTTTTAGATAAACAGTACATAACATTCATTTAACAACTAAATAATAACTAATTACAATTACAATTATGGTTGCTAGATACATTGGTTGAAGTTAAGCAATTATAAGTTCAGTCTTTGAGGAGGCTTCCTGATTCTGTCTGGATAACGCCTCTTTGGGATACCAGGTTCTTCTGGCAAGGTTGAGTCGGGATCAATGTCGTTGTTTGGTTCGTCTGCTTCCAATATCACCGATTCTGCGGTAGATGCAATTGGTACTTCGGTTTCATCGTCAGGTGTATCAGATCGTGGTGTGGAGTTGACGTTTTCCAGTGACTCTAAAATCTGGTCAGCATGGCATCTTACAATGCTTTCTCCAACGTCCACGGTATACATTAGAGGTCCTTGCCGTGTACAGATCGTTCCTGGCTGCCATTTCTCTGTGCGGTAGTCCCGGGCCAAAACTGGTTGACCGATCTTAAAACTCCTGGGCGGCCTTTCATTCATATTCTGAAACTGCCTGTTCTCCACATCTCTTCTGACGTTTGGCTTAACCAAATCCAAGTGGCATCGTAGTCTTCGATTGAAGGACATCATGGCTGGAGTTTGGTTGGTAACCGCATGTGTCGCATTCCGGTAGGCAAACAAGAAGTTATCCACCTTGTGTTGTAGGCGTATATCTTCATTACACATTGCCTTGATAGCCTTCTTGAATGTTTGAACAAACCTCTCGGCCAATCCATTAGTGGCTGGATGATATGGGGTGGATGTGTAATGTTTAACACCATTGTTCTTTAAGAACCTCCGGAACTCTTCAGACACAAACTGTGGTCCATTGTCGGAGCAAATCTGTTCAGGCAGCCCATTCCTGGCGAATATGGTTCGTAAGACTGTGATAGTTTTTTCTGTGGTGGTTGAGGATATTTTTATTACCTCTGGCCACTTTGAATGTGCATCCACCGCAATTAAAAACATCGAGTCCTTAAAGGGACCAGCAAAATCAATGTGCACCCTTTGCCATGGAGATGAGGGCCACTCCCATGGATGTAGAGGGGCTTGTGGTGGGGCATTTTGGACCTTCTGGCATCCTGTAAAGCTCTTGGTCATCTCTTCGATTTCTCTATCGATTCCCGGCCACCACACAAATGCTCTGGCTAAGTTCTTCATTTTTACCCCTCCCAGATGACCCTCATAAAGCTCATTGAGCACTCTATCCTTCAATTTGGGTGGAATTACTACTCTGGATCCACACATCAAGGTTCCTCTGCTCACTGACAGCTGTTCTCTTCTCGGCGAGAATGCTGGCAGCAGTGGTTCGCCATGTGCTGGCCATCCCTTCACCGTTAAATCATAGACCCAGGAGAGTGTCGGGTCATTTCGTATTTCCTTTTCTATGTTTGCATTCGTCACAGGGAGACATTCGACTATAGTCGAGTGGAATAACTCCACTGGATCCACTGCCAGTTCTTCTTCCACCATCGGCAATGGTAGGCGCGACAATCCATCAGCATTCCCATGCTGTTTAGTTCCTTTGTACTCGATGTCATATTGGTGAGCCCCTAGGAAAAGGGACCACCTCTGTAGCCGTTGTGCCGTCATTATCGGTACGCCCTTCTGAGGGTTGAAAATGGAGACGAGAGGTTGATGATCAGTTAGTAGAGTAAATTTCTGACCGTGCAGGTAGTGATTGAACTTCTTCACCCCCCACACCAGGCTGAGGGCCTCTCTGTCAATCTGGGCGTAGTTACGCTCGGCTAAAGTTAACAAGCGTGACGCAAAAGCTATCGGCCTCTCTGAACCATCAAGGAATTTATGTGACAGTACCGCCCCAATGCCGTAGGGAGACGCATCACACGCCAATCTTATCGGTAGTGATGGGTTGTAGTGAGCCAACACTTCTCTTGAAGTGATTAGGTCCTTACTCTTCTGAAAGGCCCGCTTGCATTCATCGCTCCATTTCCATGCTACTCCCGTTCGTAGTAGGGCGTTCAGTGGATGCAGAATTGTGGACAAATTCGGCAAAAACTTATGGTAGTAATTCACCAATCCGAGGAATGACCTCAGTTGCGACACATTTTCAGGCACTGGAGCCTTAACTACCGCTTCAATTTTGTCAGGGGACTTATGCAACCCCTCTTCATCAATCACGTGGCCACAATACGATATCTGTTTCTTAAAAAACTTGCACTTGGGGCGATTGGCTCGTAGCCCATGTTCACGTAGTCTAGTGAGCACCTGCTCTAGGTTGGCAAGGTGTTCATTGTCATCTTCACCTGTCACTAGGATGTCGTCCAAGTAACACTGAGTCCCCGGAATCCCTTGCAGGACTTGTTCCATCGCTCTTTGCCATATCGCCGGAGCTGATGCTACTCCGAATACCAGTCGATTATACTGGAAAAGACCTTTGTGAGTGTTTATCGTGAGATACTTCCTAAAGGATTCTTCAACCTCCATCTGCAAATATGCTTGTGCTAGGTCAATTTTTGTAAAACGCTTCCCTCCAGATAGTGAGGCGAAGATATCTTCTATCCTTGGAAGAGGATATTGTACTGTGTGAAGGGCTGGGTTCACCGTCACCTTGAAGTCCCCACAGATGCGAACCTTCCTTGGCTCCTCAGACTTATTGTTTAACGTTTTTTTCATGACAGGAACGATGGGTGTCGCCCACTCGCTCCAGTCTACCTTAGATAACACGCCTGCATTCTCCAGATTCTCCAGCTCTGCCTCGACGGCTGGACGAATTGCATATGGTACCGGTCTTGCTTTGAAAAACTTGGGAATTGCATTCTCCTCTATTTTTATCGAGGTGGTTATGCCTTTAAGAGTGCCCAGTTCTTGTTGAAATACCTCTTTGGCGTCAGCTAAGATGTTGACAATCATCCAGGAGTGACGTCGTCATCCTTTTTACCAGCCACCGCCAGTGCCTGAATGGAGTGCCAGTCTAAAGTTATCTTTCTGATCCATTCACGTCCCAATAACGGTGGTCCACCATCTTGCAGAATGTAGAGATACAATTTCCGTTTTTTCTTGCCGTTGTATTCGACAGGCACCCTTATTTTTCCTCTGGGGTATACTTTTTGCCCCGTATACATCCTCAAGACAATGGATGTCTCTCTCAAGGGTATGTATGAGAATAGCCGCTCGTAGTCTCCTCGATTCATGATGGTTAGAGCTGATCCTGTATCCAATTCCATTTTGACTTGGGACCCTGCTATCATGAGGGTGACCCAAATGGTTCGGTGATCCTCTTTTGCGATTACGTTGTGAAGTTTGAGACAGCTTAGTCTCTTGTTCCCGGATTCACTATCGCTCATCTGGTCTTCGGAACTACTGTCCGTCATCTTTTGTACTTTCCTGTATGGTTCCTTAGTAGCCTTTTTGTTGCCGTTGGTCTTCTTCCCAGACCTGCAAACTCGTGCAATGTGTCCCATCTTTCCGCATTGCCTGCATATTTTGTCCTTGGACCAGCAGTCCTTCTGGTCATGGTTTGTTCTGCCGCAGCGATAACATTTTGCAAATCCCCGTGTCATTTCGTCGGTGCCGTATTCCTGTGGCTTTTGTTGTATTTCCACAGCTCCCCTTGCTGCTGCTTCGTACGATACTGCCACGCTGAAAGCCTTATCTAGCGTCAGCTCTTTCTCTGAGAGTAACCTCTTCTGGGTTCCTTCACTCAGGAGTCCACAGACAAATTTGTCCCGTAAGGTATCTGCCAGTCCTGCTCCGAACTGGCAGTGCTTTGATAGCTTGCGTAGTTCCATAAGGTAATCAGCATTGCTCTCATTTTTATGCTGATTTCTCCTGTGGAATTTAAATCTTTCTGCTATCAGCAGCGGTGTAGGATTTAGGTGTTCCTGTAGGATAGCAACAATTTCGTTAAAACTCTTCGCCTTCAGTTTGGCTGGAGTAATCAGGCCCCGCAATAGGCCGTACGTTCTTGCGCCCATTAAATTTAGCAATACCGATGCCTTTTTCTCATCGGCTATTTCGTTTGCCTCGCAATATACTTCGACACTTTCCACATACGTGGTCCATTCTTCTATTGCATTATCGAAGGCAGTGATATCGCCAGTCTTTGGCATCTTGAAAGTCTAAGATGGCGCCTCCCGTGCTTTTCCTTCTTCCCCGCTGAGTTAAGATGGCGCCTCCCGCGCTTTCCCGCCACTGCCGCTGCTGCCAACGCTGTTGCTGGCGATGATATTTATTTTACTCTCCTGTAATGGCGATGCCCTATGGTCTTTGCCCCTCCCCGATCGCTGCTGCCAACGCCGCTCTCTGCTGTATTTTTATTTTTCTATCGTGCTTCAATATTTGCTCCATTAATTGAAGAACCATTCCCATCATGGAGCGGACCCTCTGGGGCACTTCCCTCCCTCTTCTTAGGTCCGAACGCTGTCCGGCTTCGAAGCACCGGCCGCGCCCTGTGTGCTCCACCCTCTCTCTCTCTCTTTGCTTCCCGACTCGCTGCCCGGCCCCGTTGCAGAGCCACCCGATCGAGCTCTAGCCAGCCGCAGCCCAGGAAGCATCAGTGCACTACCTGGCACCAGCCTGATTAGCTGGGAAACCACAGACTGGAGAACCAAGCCTTGCTCTCGGCAGTCTCTCCTGCAATTTTTCAATTCGATGATTTGGAGGGCGGTTGCCCACGGTCAACGCCCGTTTCTCGAGTTTCCTTGGATTATTATTTTTTTTTCTTTCTTCTGGCTCCGACCTTCAATAACGTCGTCTGAGGTGCTGCCGAGTTGCAGGTAAGTTCGTTTCTTACTCGTTGCCAGTATTATGTCCGTGTATAATTGAGACACGGACTGCAGGAGTTGATTATAACAAGTCTTTACTGAATGGAGACAACCTGGAAACTGAAACTACAGAAGCCTGCTAGGGCCTTTTATACAGGGGTGGTCACTGCCGGTACTGCAGCCTGAGACCAGTTATTCCCTTAAAGGTACATACACAACAGTTTGCTTCCAAATTGTTTGAACACTTCGGGTTTTAGGCATTTTCCCAAAAAGGAAGCCCTCTCAGGTTTCACCCGTGGCACAGTAGTTGCACTCTTGCCTCTGGGTCTGAAGATTATGGGTTCAGGTCCCACCCCAGACACTTCAGCACATAATCTCGGCTGATACTTCAGTGCTGTATTGTCGGAGGTGCTGTCTTTTGGATGACATGTTAAACTGAGACTCCTTCTGCCCTTTCAGGTATTTGTAAAAGATCCAATAGCACTGTTCGAAGGAGAGCAGAGGATTTTTCCTCGGTGTCCTAGCCAATATTTACCCCTCAACCAATATCACTAAAACACATGATCTGATCATTTATTAAATTGCTGATTGTGGGACCTGGTTGTGCGCAAATTGGTTGCCGTGACTACAAAAAATTGTCTGTAAAGCGCTTTGAGACATCCTGAGGTCATGAAAGGCGCTATATAAATGCATGTGCTTTCTTTCTCTGCCTTATTTCATATAATAGCACCTTAAACTCACCGTGAAACAATTGCAGCTCTTCTTTTCCTCTCGTTTGCTGGTGCCATCTCTACTTCCTGTTTACAGACTCTACCCCTTTACGTGCAGGCTGCCTTTAGATCAGGGCACACTGCACCTTACTCCACTTGAGTTTTTCAGGCCTCCAAAGGTATTTCAGGCCTATTGCTGCAGGACTCAGATCTTTGTCCTGCTCAGTAATATTAAATATAGCCGACCTGGGATTCTGGATGGGACCAGTGTCTGGCATTAGGGCATGTGTTGGACCTGTCCTGCCACATCTCCAGCAGCAGATTGTGGGACCCAATTTTGGGCCCAGGTACTCCAGCTGTTCCCAGGTATTAAGGAAACTGACTGATAGATTGATGGATGAAGATGTGTACTGATACCAGGTTTAGTGATGTGTAGCTTCTATAATAAGTATACCTGTCAACACCTTAAGATGTTACTGTGTATGAAACGGAATAATTTATTATTCAAGTATCAGACTTGGCTCATATGTAGTACTCTCACCTCTGAATCAAAAGATCAGGTTTTGAGCACATAATCTAGCCTGCCATTTCAGTTCCATACTGAGGGAGTGCTACATACAACTGAGGCCCTCTCAGGTGGACATAAACAATCTCATGGTACTATTCAAAGAAGACCTCTCGATTTTTCCTCCCAAGGCCTGCAATCAATTTGTAAATGCTTCCTTGTTGGATGCACTTGGAGGCCTGAAGACCTCCCTGTTATGGCTGACAGATTCAGATGTTCCTGCAGTGGTCACAGAATTAGAGTTGGCCACAACCCCAGCAACGTGCTTTGGATGGTATGAAACAGAATGTAGGAAATCCATATGTGTATGATACTCTGCTAGCATCCTTCTCGTTAATGCAAAATCCCTGAAATCTTTGTCCACATGCACCAGAACCAGGGTTGACACTTCCTGACACTCCAGTCAGGAACGTCAGGTTCCTCTTCACCTCCAACAATCTCTGGCTTCCTTCTGTGTCACACTCAGAGATAATACCTCATCTACACTATCTAATTCGGCTGAGTGTGCCTCTCTGGACTGGTGAGTGCAGGGGGTGGGGTGAAGGATATAGTGGGGGAATTTCTTGAGATGATGTCAACGTTAAGGTGCAGGTATCTCAACTTCTGGTGCTTCAGGTACAGCTTGACCCTAATGATATAGATGGAGGTTTATCCCAGCACGGTGGCATAGTGGTTAGCACTGTTGCCTCACAGCGCCAGGGACCTGGGTTCGAATCCGGCCTCGGGTGACTGTCTGTGTGGAGTTTGCACATTCTCCCCGTGTTTGCGTGGGTTTCCTCCGGGTGCTCCAGTTTCCTCCCACAGTCCAAAGATGTGCGGGTTAGGTTGATTGGCTATGATAAAATTGACCCTTAGTGTTAGGGGGATTAAATACGTGGGGTTCCAGGGATAGGGTGGGGTAGGGGTTACGGGGATCGGGTGGGATATGTGTCGGTGCAGGCTCGATGGGCCGAAATGGCCTCTATCTGCACTGTGAGGTTTCTGTGATTCTGTGATTCTGTGATATGGGTGGTGGTTTATCACAGTGACACGGGTTGAGGTTTATCACAGTGATACAGGCGTTGGTTTATCACAGTGATACGGGTGGTGGTTTATCACAGTGATACGGGTGGTGGTTCATCCCAGTGACACGGGTTGAAGTTTATCACAGTGACACGGGTTGAGGTTTATCACAGTGATACAGGTGGAGGTTTCTCACAGTGACACGGGTTTAAGTTTATCAAAATGATACGGGTGGAGGATTATCCCAGTGACACGGGTTGAAGTATATCACAGTGACACGGGTTGAGGTTTATCACATCCGCAGCCCGAGCAGATCGCGTTTTTCGCCGGGCAGCGCGCTCTGGGGTGTTTTGCCTGGCCACAGAAGTAGCATTTCTGGCCTTGGGGCACTGCTGTCTGGCCTTGGGACACTGCTGCGGTAGTTGGGCCGTTGCTGGGGTGTGGCTGGGGTGGCACGGCGCTATGAGGCGGTCCTACCGTGTCCCAGGCTGTCATTCCCCGTGGCGTCCACGGTGCAGAGGAGTAGGCATCCATGCCCCGGTAGGCTGCATCCAATGATAGTGCGAGTTCAGAGGCCTTGTTAAGGTCGAGGTCACTCTGCTCCAACAGTCGCTGTCGGGTGTAATTGGATCTGTGGCCCGCTACAAAAGCGTCCCGGATAAGTTCCTCTGTGTACACGGCGGCCTTTACATCCTTACAACCACAGGCCCGGCCAAGCACAGACAGTGCCTGAAGGTATTCCACGGTCGATTCCCCAGGTTGTTGTTTACGACTCCCCAGAAGGTGCCTGGCGTACACTTCGTTCACTGGGCGCGTGTACTGGTCCTTGAGGAGCTTGATAGCGTCTGCATACGAGGTCGCGTCTTGGATGACCGAGTACACTCGGTGGTTCACTTTGGAGGTAAGGACATCCAGTTTGTCCTCGTCCGATTTGATTGCTGCGGAGGCGGTCAGGAATTTTTCAAAACACTTAAGCCAGTGAGTAAACTTGGTGGATGAGTCCGCCTCCCGATGATCTAAGTCCAGGCATGCTGGTGTGAGGATCTTCTCCATTATAAAAATGTTGTTAATAAAATTGATGCGCTATCAATTACTCATAAAAGACTGAGAGTTAAGAGAGTAACTAAAGGCTTTTATTAACAAAAGAATGAAGGTCTGCCTCGAGTGGTCGACCGGTCCAGAATACAAAGGGCTGGGGAGCAGTCACCTTTATGCTAGGACTTGTGGGAGGAGTCAGCCGAGGCATGTCCAGGCATGTACACAGTGGAATACAAACAGTGGTTTACCACACACAGTGACACGGGTTGAGGTTTATCACAGTGATACGGGTGGTGGTTTATCACAGTGATACGGGTGGTGGTTTATCCCAGTGATACAGGTTGAGGTTTATCACAGTGACATGGGTTGAGGTTTATCACAGTGATACGGGTGGTGGTTTATCATAGTGATACGGGTGGTGGTTTATCCCAGTGACACGGGTTGAGGTTTATCACAGTGACATGGGTTGAGGTTTATCACAGTGATAGGGGTTGAGGTTCATCACAGTGATACGGTCGTCGGTTTATCCCAATGATACGGGTTGAGGATTATCACAGTGATACAGGTTGAGGTTTATCACAGTGATAGGGGTTGAGGTTTATCACAATGATACGGGCGGTGGTTTATCCCAGTGATACGGGTGGTGGTTTATCCCTGTGATACGGGCGGTGGTTTATCCCAGAGATACGGGTTGAGGTTTATTACAGTGATACAGGTTGAGGTTCATCACAGTGATACGGGTTGAATGTTATCACAGTGATATGGTTTGAAGTTTATCACAGTGATGCAGGTCGAGTTTTAACACAGTGTCACGGGTTGAGGTTTATCACAGTGTAACGGGCGTTGGTTTATCACAGTGACACGGGTTGAGGTTTATCACAGTGACACGGGTTGAGGTTTATCACAGTGATACGGGCGTTGGTTTATCACAGTGACACGGGTTGAGGTTTATCACAGTAACATGGGTTGAAGTTTATCACAGTGAGAACCGGTTGTGGTCTCTCACAGTGATACAGGTGGAGGTTTATCACAGTGACATGAGTTGAGGTTTATCACAGTGATACAGGTGGAGGTTTATCACAGTGACACGGGTTGAAGTTTATCACAGTGATACGGGTTGAGGTTTATCACAGTGATACAGGCTTAAGTTTATCACAATGATACGGGTGGTGGTTTATCCCAGTGATGCGGGTTGAGGTTTATCACAGTGACATGAGTTGAGGTTTATCACAGTGATACGGGTTGAGGTTCATCACAGTGATATGGGTTGAGGTTTATCACAGTGATAGGGGTTGAGGTTTATCACAGTGATACGGGCGGTGGTTTTTCCTAGTGATACGGGTTGAGGTTTATCACAATGATACAGGTTGAGGTTTATCACAGTGATACGGGTCGAGTTTTATCACAGTGACACAGGTTGAGGTTTATCACAGTGACACAGGTTGAGGTTTATCACAGTGACACGGATTGAGGTTTATAACAGTGATACGGGCGTTGGTTTATCACAGTGACATGGGATGAGGTTTATCACAATAACACGGGTTGAAGTTTATCACAGTGAGAACCGGTTGTGGTTTATCACAGTGATACAGGTGGAGGTTTGACACAGTGAAATGGGCGGTGGTTTATCACAATGGTACGGGCGGTGGTTTATCACAATGATACGGGCGGAGGTTTATCCCAGTGATACGGGCAATGGTTTATCCCAGTGACATGAGTTGAGGTTTATCACAGTGATACGGGTTGAAGTTTATCACAGTGATATGGGCGTTGGTTTATCACAGTGACACGGGTTGAGGTTTATTACAGTGACACGGGTTGAGGTTTATTACAGTGATACGGGTTGATGTTTATCACAGTGATACGGGTTGATGTTTATCACAGTGATACGGGTTGAGGTTTATCACAGTGATACGGGTGGTGGTTTATCACAGTGATACAGCTTGAGGTATATCACAGTGACATGGGTTGAGGTTTATCACAGTGATACGGGTGGTGGTTTATCATAGTGATACGGGCGGTGGTTTATCCCAGTGACACGGGTTGAGGTTTATCACAGTGACATGGGTTGAGGTTTATCACAGTGATAGGGGTTGAGGTTCATCACAGTGATACGGTCGTCGGTTTATCCCAATGATACGGGTTGAGGATTATCACAGTGATACAGGTTGAGGTTTATCACAGTGATAGGGGTTGAGGTTTATCACAATGATACGGGCGGTGGTTTATCCCAGTGATACGGGTGGTGGTTTATCCCTGTGATACGGGCGGTGGTTTATCCCAGAGATACGGGTTGAGGTTTATTACAGTGATACAGGTTGAGGTTCATCACAGTGATACGGGTTGAATGTTATCACAGTGATATGGTTTGAAGTTTATCACAGTGATGCAGGTCGAGTTTTAACACAGTGTCACGGGTTGAGGTTTATCACAGTGTAACGGGCGTTGGTTTATCACAGTGACACGGGTTGAGGTTTATCACAGTGACACGGGTTGAGGTTTATCACAGTGATACGGGCGTTGGTTTATCACAGTGACACGGGTTGAGGTTTATCACAGTAACATGGGTTGAAGTTTATCACAGTGAGAACCGGTTGTGGTTTCTCACAGTGATACAGGTGGAGGTTTATCACAGTGACGCGGGTTGAAGTTTATCACAGTGATACGGGTTGAGGTTTATCACAGTGATACAGGCTTAAGTTTATCACAATGATACGGGTGGTGGTTTATCCCAGTGATGCGGGTTGAGGTTTATCACAGTGACATGAGTTGAGGTTTATCACAGTGATAGGGGTTGAGGTTCATCACAGTGATACGGTCGTCGGTTTATCCCAATGATACGGGTTGAGGTTTATCACAGTGATACGGGTTGAGGTTCATCACAGTGATATGGGTTGAGGTTTATCACAGTGATAGGGGTTGAGGTTTATCACAGTGATACGGGCGGTGGTTTTTCCTAGTGATATGGGTTGAGGTTTATCACAATGATACAGGTTGAGGTTTATCACAGTGATACGGGTCGAGTTTTATCACAGTGACACAGGTTGAGGTTTATCACAGTGACACAGGTTGAGGTTTATCACAGTGACACGGATTGAGGTTTATAACAGTGATACGGGCGTTGGTTTATCACAGTGACATGGGATGAGGTTTATCACAGTAACACGGGTTGAAGTTTATCACAGTGAGAACCGGTTGTGGTTTATCACAGTGATACAGGTGGAGGTTTGACACAGTGATACGGGCGGTGGTTTATCACAATGGTACGGGCGGTGGTTTATCACAATGATACGGGCGGAGGTTTATCCCAGTGATACGGGCAATGGTTTATCCCAGTGGCACGAGTTGAGGTTTATCACAGTGATACGGGTTGAAGTTTATCACAGTGATATGGGCGTTGGTTTATCACAGTGACATGGGTTGAGGTTTATTACAGTGACACGGGTTGAGGTTTATTACAGTGATACGGGTTGATGTTTATCACAGTGATACGGGTTGATGTTTATCACAGTGATACGGGTTGAGGTTTATCACAGTGATACGGGTGGTGGTTTATCACAGTGATACAGCTTGAGGTATATCACAGTGCTACGGGTTGAAGTTTATCACAGTGACATGGGTTGAGGTTTAATCACAGTGATACGGGTGGAGGTATATCACAGTGATACGGGTGGTGGTTTATGACAGTAACACGGGTTGAAGTTTATCACAGTGTGAACCGGTTGTGGTTTAATCACAGTGAAAAGGGTGGTGGTTTATCACAGTGATACGGGTGGTGTTTTATCACAGTGATACGGGTGGTGTTTTATCACAGTGAAACGGGTTGAAGTTTATCACAATGATACGGGTTGAGGTTTATCACAGTGATGCGGGTTGAGGTTTATCACAGTGACATGGGTTGAGGTTTATCACAGTGATAGGGGTTGAGGTTTATCACAGTGATACGGTTGTCGTTTTATCCTAATGATACGGGTTGAGGTTTATCACAGTAATACGGGCGGTGGTTTATCCCAGTGATACGGGCGGTGGTTTATCACAGTGATACGCGTGGTGGTTTATCCCAGTGATATGGGTGGTGGTTTATCCCTGTGATATGGGCGGTGGTTTATCCCAGTGACATGGTTTGAAGTTTATCACAGTGATATGGGCGGTGGTTTTTCCTAGTGATACGGGTTGAGGTTTATCACAGTGATACAGGTTGAGGTTTATCACAGTGATACGGGTCGAGTTTTATCACAGCGAAACAGGTTGAGGTTTATCACAGTGACACGGGTTGAGGTTTATCACAGTGACACGGGTTGAGGTTTATCACAGTGACACGGGTTGAGTTTTATAACAGTGATACAGGTGTTGGTTTATCACAGTGACACGAGATGAGGATTATCACAGTAACACCGGTTGAAGTTTATCACAGTGAGAACCAGTTGTGGTTTATCACAGTGATGCAGGTGGAGGTTTATCACAGTGATCTGGGTGGTGGTTTATCACAATGATACGGGTGGTGGTTTATCAGAATGATACGGGCGGTGGTTTATCACAATGATACGGGCGGAGGTTTACCCCAGTGATACGGGCAGTGGTTTATCCCAGTGACACGAGTTGAGGTTTATCACAGTGGCATGCGTTGAGGTTTATCACAGTGATATGGGTTGAAGTTTATCACAGTGACACGGGTTGAGGTTTATCACAGTGACATGGGTTGAGGTTTATCACAGTGATAGGGGTTGAGGTTCATCACAGTGATACGGTCGTCGGTTTATCCCAATGATACGGGTTGAGGATTATCACAGTGATACAGGTTGAGGTTTATCACAGTGATAGGGGTTGAGGTTTATCACAATGATACGGGCGGTGGTTTATCCCAGTGATACGGGTGGTGGTTTATCCCTGTGATACGGGCGGTGGTTTATCCCAGAGATACGGGTTGAGGTTTATTACAGTGATACAGGTTGAGGTTCATCACAGTGATACGGGTTGAATGTTATCACAGTGATATGGTTTGAAGTTTATCACAGTGATGCAGGTCGAGTTTTAACACAGTGTCACGGGTTGAGGTTTATCACAGTGTAACGGGCGTTGGTTTATCACAGTGACACGGGTTGAGGTTTATCACAGTGACACGGGTTGAGGTTTATCACAGTGATACGGGCGTTGGTTTATCACAGTGACACGGGTTGAGGTTTATCACAGTAACATGGGTTGAAGTTTATCACAGTGAGAACCGGTTGTGGTTTCTCACAGTGATACAGGTGGAGGTTTATCACAGTGACGCGGGTTGAAGTTTATCACAGTGATACGGGTTGAGGTTTATCACAGTGATACAGGCTTAAGTTTATCACAATGATACGGGTGGTGGTTTATCCCAGTGATGCGGGTTGAGGTTTATCACAGTGACATGAGTTGAGGTTTATCACAGTGATAGGGGTTGAGGTTCATCACAGTGATACGGTCGTCGGTTTATCCCAATGATACGGGTTGAGGTTTATCACAGTGATACGGGTTGAGGTTCATCACAGTGATATGGGTTGAGGTTTATCACAGTGATAGGGGTTGAGGTTTATCACAGTGATACGGGCGGTGGTTTTTCCTAGTGATACGGGTTGAGGTTTATCACAATGATACAGGTTGAGGTTTATCACAGTGATACGGGTCGAGTTTTATCACAGTGACACAGGTTGAGGTTTATCACAGTGACACAGGTTGAGGTTTATCACAGTGACACGGATTGAGGTTTATAACAGTGATACGGGCGTTGGTTTATCACAGTGACATGGGATGAGGTTTATCACAGTAACACGGGTTGAAGTTTATCACAGTGAGAACCGGTTGTGGTTTATCACAGTGATACAGGTGGAGGTTTGACACAGTGATACGGGCGGTGGTTTATCACAATGGTACGGGCGGTGGTTTATCACAATGATACGGGCGGAGGTTTATCCCAGTGATACGGGCAATGGTTTATCCCAGTGACACGAGTTGAGGTTTATCACAGTGATACGGGTTGAAGTTTATCACAGTGACATGGGTTGAGGTTTATTACAGTGACACGAGTTGAGGTTTATTACAGTGATACGGGTTGATGTTTATCACAGTGATACGGGTTGATGTTTATCACAGTGATACGGGTTGAGGTTTATCACAGTGATACGGGTGGTGGTTTATCACAGTGATACAGCTTGAGGTATATCACAGTGCTACGGGTTGAAGTTTATCACAGTGACATGGGTTGAGGTTTAATCACAGTGATACGGGTGGAGGTATATCACAGTGATACGGGTGGTGGTTTATGACAGTAACACGGGTTGAAGTTTATCACAGTGTGAACCGGTTGTGGTTTAATCACAGTGAAAAGGGTGGTGGTTTATCACAGTGATACGGGTGGTGTTTTATCACAGTGATACGGGTGGTGTTTTATCACAGTGAAACGGGTTGAAGTTTATCACAATGATACGGGTTGAGGTTTATCACAGTGATGCGGGTTGAGGTTTATCACAGTGACATGGGTTGAGGTTTATCACAGTGATAGGGGTTGAGGTTTATCACAGTGATACGGTTGTCGTTTTATCCTAATGATACGGGTTGAGGTTTATCACAGTAATACGGGCGGTGGTTTATCCCAGTGATACGGGCGGTGGTTTATCACAGTGATACGGGTGGTGGTTTATCCCAGTGATATGGGTGGTGGTTTATCCCTGTGATATGGGCGGTGGTTTATCCCAGTGACATGGTTTGAAGTTTATCACAGTGATATGGGCGGTGGTTTTTCCTAGTGATACGGGTTGAGGTTTATCACAGTGATACAGGTTGAGGTTTATCACAGTGATACGGGTCGAGTTTTATCACAGCGAAACAGGTTGAGGTTTATCACAGTGACACGGGTTGAGGTTTATCACAGTGACACGGGTTGAGTTTTATAACAGTGATACAGGCGTTGGTTTATCACAGTGACACGAGATGAGGATTATCACAGTAACACCGGTTGAAGTTTATCACAGTGAGAACCAGTTGTGGTTTATCACAGTGATGCAGGTGGAGGTTTATCACAGTGATCTGGGTGGTGGTTTATCACAATGATACGGGTGGTGGTTTATCAGAATGATACGGGCGGTGGTTTATCACAATGATACGGGCGGAGGTTTACCCCAGTGATACGGGCAGTGGTTTATCCCAGTGACACGAGTTGAGGTTTATCACAGTGGCATGCGTTGAGGTTTATCACAGTGATATGGGTTGAAGTTTATCACAGTGATACGGGTTGAGGTTTATCACAGTGATACAGGCTTAAGTTTATCACAATGATACGGGTGGTGGTTTATCCCAGTGATGCGGGTTGAGGTTTATCACAGTGACATGAGTTGAGGTTTATCACAGTGATAGGGGTTGAGGTTCATCACAGTGATACGGTCGTCGGTTTATCCCAATGATACGGATTGAGGTTTATCACAGTGATACGGGTTGAGGTTCATCACAGTGATATGGGTTGAGGTTTATCACAGTGATAGGGGTTGAGGTTTATCACAGTGATACGGGCGGTGGTTTTTCCTAGTGATACGGGTTGAGGTTTATCACAATGATACAGGTTGAGGTTTATCACAGTGATACGGGTCGAGTTTTATCACAGTGACACAGGTTGAGGTTTATCACAGTGACACAGGTTGAGGTTTATCACAGTGACACGGATTGAGGTTTATAACAGTGATACGGGCGTTGGTTTATCACAGTGACATGGGATGAGGTTTATCACAATAACACGGGTTGAAGTTTATCACAGTGAGAACCGGTTGTGGTTTATCACAGTGATACAGGTGGAGGTTTGACACAGTGAAATGGGCGGTGGTTTATCACAATGGTACGGGCGGTGGTTTATCACAATGATACGGGCGGAGGTTTATCCCAGTGATACGGGCAATGGTTTATCCCAGTGACATGAGTTGAGGTTTATCACAGTGATACGGGTTGAAGTTTATCACAGTGATATGGGCGTTGGTTTATCACAGTGACACGGGTTGAGGTTTATTACAGTGACACGGGTTGAGGTTTATTACAGTGATACGGGTTGATGTTTATCACAGTGATACGGGTTGATGTTTATCACAGTGATACGGGTTGAGGTTTATCACAGTGATACGGGTGGTGGTTTATCACAGTGATACAGCTTGAGGTATATCACAGTGACATGGGTTGAGGTTTATCACAGTGATACGGGTGGTGGTTTATCATAGTGATACGGGCGGTGGTTTATCCCAGTGACACGGGTTGAGGTTTATCACAGTGACATGGGTTGAGGTTTATCACAGTGATAGGGGTTGAGGTTCATCACAGTGATACGGTCGTCGGTTTATCCCAATGATACGGGTTGAGGATTATCACAGTGATACAGGTTGAGGTTTATCACAGTGATAGGGGTTGAGGTTTATCACAATGATACGGGCGGTGGTTTATCCCAGTGATACGGGTGGTGGTTTATCCCTGTGATACGGGCGGTGGTTTATCCCAGAGATACGGGTTGAGGTTTATTACAGTGATACAGGTTGAGGTTCATCACAGTGATACGGGTTGAATGTTATCACAGTGATATGGTTTGAAGTTTATCACAGTGATGCAGGTCGAGTTTTAACACAGTGTCACGGGTTGAGGTTTATCACAGTGTAACGGGCGTTGGTTTATCACAGTGACACGGGTTGAGGTTTATCACAGTGACACGGGTTGAGGTTTATCACAGTGATACGGGCGTTGGTTTATCACAGTGACACGGGTTGAGGTTTATCACAGTAACATGGGTTGAAGTTTATCACAGTGAGAACCGGTTGTGGTTTCTCACAGTGATACAGGTGGAGGTTTATCACAGTGACGCGGGTTGAAGTTTATCACAGTGATACGGGTTGAGGTTTATCACAGTGATACAGGCTTAAGTTTATCACAATGATACGGGTGGTGGTTTATCCCAGTGATGCGGGTTGAGGTTTATCACAGTGACATGAGTTGAGGTTTATCACAGTGATAGGGGTTGAGGTTCATCACAGTGATACGGTCGTCGGTTTATCCCAATGATACGGGTTGAGGTTTATCACAGTGATACGGGTTGAGGTTCATCACAGTGATATGGGTTGAGGTTTATCACAGTGATAGGGGTTGAGGTTTATCACAGTGATACGGGCGGTGGTTTTTCCTAGTGATACGGGTTGAGGTTTATCTCAATGATACAGGTTGAGGTTTATCACAGTGATACGGGTCGAGTTTTATCACAGTGACACAGGTTGAGGTTTATCACAGTGACACAGGTTGAGGTTTATCACAGTGACACGGATTGAGGTTTATAACAGTGATACGGGCGTTGGTTTATCACAGTGACATGGGATGAGGTTTATCACAGTAACACGGGTTGAAGTTTATCACAGTGAGAACCGGTTGTGGTTTATCACAGTGATACAGGTGGAGGTTTGACACAGTGATACGGGCGGTGGTTTATCACAATGGTACGGGCGGTGGTTTATCACAATGATACGGGCGGAGGTTTATCCCAGTGATACGGGCAATGGTTTATCCCAGTGACACGAGTTGAGGTTTATCACAGTGATACGGGTTGAAGTTTATCACAGTGATATGGGCGTTGGTTTATCACAGTGACATGGGTTGAGGTTTATTACAGTGACACGGGTTGAGGTTTATTACAGTGATACGGGTTGATGTTTATCACAGTGATACGGGTTGATGTTTATCACAGTGATACGGGTTGAGGTTTATCACAGTGATACGGGTGGTGGTTTATCACAGTGATACAGCTTGAGGTATATCACAGTGCTACGGGTTGAAGTTTATCACAGTGACATGGGTTGAGGTTTAATCACAGTGATACGGGTGGAGGTATATCACAGTGATACGGGTGGTGGTTTATGACAGTAACACGGGTTGAAGTTTATCACAGTGTGAACCGGTTGTGGTTTAATCACAGTGAAAAGGGTGGTGGTTTATCACAGTGATACGGGTGGTGTTTTATCACAGTGATACGGGTGGTGTTTTATCACAGTGAAACGGGTTGAAGTTTATCACAATGATACGGGTTGAGGTTTATCACAGTGATGCGGGTTGAGGTTTATCACAGTGACATGGGTTGAGGTTTATCACAGTGATAGGGGTTGAGGTTTATCACAGTGATACGGTTGTCGTTTTATCCTAATGATACGGGTTGAGGTTTATCACAGTAATACGGGCGGTGGTTTATCCCAGTGATACGGGCGGTGGTTTATCAAAGTGATACGGGTGGTGGTTTATCCCAGTGATATGGGTGGTGGTTTATCCCTGTGATATGGGCGGTGGTTTATCCCAGTGACATGGTTTGAAGTTTATCACAGTGATATGGGCGGTGGTTTTTCCTAGTGATACGGGTTGAGGTTTATCACAGTGATACAGGTTGAGGTTTATCACAGTGATACGGGTCGAGTTTTATCACAGCGAAACAGGTTGAGGTTTATCACAGTGACACGGGTTGAGGTTTATCACAGTGACACGGGTTGAGGTTTATCACAGTGACACGGGTTGAGTTTTATAACAGTGATACAGGCGTTGGTTTATCACAGTGACACGAGATGAGGATTATCACAGTAACACCGGTTGAAGTTTATCACAGTGAGAACCAGTTGTGGTTTATCACAGTGATGCAGGTGGAGGTTTATCACAGTGATCTGGGTGGTGGTTTATCACAATGATACGGGTGGTGGTTTATCAGAATGATACGGGCGGTGGTTTATCACAATGATACGGGCGGAGGTTTACCCCAGTGATACGGGCAGTGGTTTATCCCAGTGACACGAGTTGAGGTTTATCACAGTGGCATGCGTTGAGGTTTATCACAGTGATATGGGTTGAAGTTTATCACAGTGACACGGATTGAGGTTTATCACAGTGACATGGGTTGAGGTTTATCACAGTGATAGGGGTTGAGGTTCATCACAGTGATACGGTCGTCGGTTTATCCCAATGATACGGGTTGAGGATTATCACAGTGATACAGGTTGAGGTTTATCACAGTGATAGGGGTTGAGGTTTATCACAATGATACGGGCGGTGGTTTATCCCAGTGATACGGGTGGTGGTTTATCCCTGTGATACGGGCGGTGGTTTATCCCAGAGATACGGGTTGAGGTTTATTACAGTGATACAGGTTGAGGTTCATCACAGTGATACGGGTTGAATGTTATCACAGTGATATGGTTTGAAGTTTATCACAGTGATGCAGGTCGAGTTTTAACACAGTGTCACGGGTTGAGGTTTATCACAGTGTAACGGGCGTTGGTTTATCACAGTGACACGGGTTGAGGTTTATCACAGTGACACGGGTTGAGGTTTATCACAGTGATACGGGCGTTGGTTTATCACAGTGACACGGGTTGAGGTTTATCACAGTAACATGGGTTGAAGTTTATCACAGTGAGAACCGGTTGTGGTTTCTCACAGTGATACAGGTGGAGGTTTATCACAGTGACGCGGGTTGAAGTTTATCACAGTGATACGGGTTGAGGTTTATCACAGTGATACAGGCTTAAGTTTATCACAATGATACGGGTGGTGGTTTATCCCAGTGATGCGGGTTGAGGTTTATCACAGTGACATGAGTTGAGGTTTATCACAGTGATAGGGGTTGAGGTTCATCACAGTGATACGGTCGTCGGTTTATCCCAATGATACGGGTTGAGGTTTATCACAGTGATACGGGTTGAGGTTCATCACAGTGATATGGGTTGAGGTTTATCACAGTGATAGGGGTTGAGGTTTATCACAGTGATACGGGCGGTGGTTTTTCCTAGTGATATGGGTTGAGGTTTATCACAATGATACAGGTTGAGGTTTATCACAGTGATACGGGTCGAGTTTTATCACAGTGACACAGGTTGAGGTTTATCACAGTGACACAGGTTGAGGTTTATCACAGTGACACGGATTGAGGTTTATAACAGTGATACGGGCGTTGGTTTATCACAGTGACATGGGATGAGGTTTATCACAGTAACACGGGTTGAAGTTTATCACAGTGAGAACCGGTTGTGGTTTATCACAGTGATACAGGTGGAGGTTTGACACAGTGATACGGGCGGTGGTTTATCACAATGGTACGGGCGGTGGTTTATCACAATGATACGGGCGGAGGTTTATCCCAGTGATACGGGCAATGGTTTATCCCAGTGACACGAGTTGAGGTTTATCACAGTGATACGGGTTGAAGTTTATCACAGTGATATGGGCGTTGGTTTATCACAGTGACATGGGTTGAGGTTTATTACAGTGACACGGGTTGAGGTTTATTACAGTGATACGGGTTGATGTTTATCACAGTGATACGGGTTGATGTTTATCACAGTGATACGGGTTGAGGTTTATCACAGTGATACGGGTGGTGGTTTATCACAGTGATACAGCTTGAGGTATATCACAGTGCTACGGGTTGAAGTTTATAAACAGTGACATGGGTTGAGGTTTAATCACAGTGATACGGGTGGAGGTATATCACAGTGATACGGGTGGTGGTTTATGACAGTAACACGGGTTGAAGTTTATCACAGTGTGAACCGGTTGTGGTTTAATCACAGTGAAAAGGGTGGTGGTTTATCACAGTGATACGGGTGGTGTTTTATCACAGTGATACGGGTGGTGTTTTATCACAGTGAAACGGGTTGAAGTTTATCACAATGATACGGGTTGAGGTTTATCACAGTGATGCGGGTTGAGGTTTATCACAGTGATACGGGTGGTGGTTTATCACAGTGATACAGCTTGAGGTATATCACAGTGACATGGGTTGAGGTTTATCACAGTGATACGGGTGGTGGTTTATCATAGTGATACGGGCGGTGGTTTATCCCAGTGACACGGGTTGAGGTTTATCACAGTGACATGGGTTGAGGTTTATCACAGTGATAGGGGTTGAGGTTCATCACAGTGATACGGTCGTCGGTTTATCCCAATGATACGGGTTGAGGATTATCACAGTGATACAGGTTGAGGTTTATCACAGTGATAGGGGTTGAGGTTTATCACAATGATACGGGCGGTGGTTTATCCCAGTGATACGGGTGGTGGTTTATCCCTGTGATACGGGCGGTGGTTTATCCCAGAGATACGGGTTGAGGTTTATTACAGTGATACAGGTTGAGGTTCATCACAGTGATACGGGTTGAATGTTATCACAGTGATATGGTTTGAAGTTTATCACAGTGATGCAGGTCGAGTTTTAACACAGTGTCACGGGTTGAGGTTTATCACAGTGTAACGGGCGTTGGTTTATCACAGTGACACGGGTTGAGGTTTATCACAGTGACACGGGTTGAGGTTTATCACAGTGATACGGGCGTTGGTTTATCACAGTGACACGGGTTGAGGTTTATCACAGTAACATGGGTTGAAGTTTATCACAGTGAGAACCGGTTGTGGTTTCTCACAGTGATACAGGTGGAGGTTTATCACAGTGACGCGGGTTGAAGTTTATCACAGTGATACGGGTTGAGGTTTATCACAGTGATACAGGCTTAAGTTTATCACAATGATACGGGTGGTGGTTTATCCCAGTGATGCGGGTTGAGGTTTATCACAGTGACATGAGTTGAGGTTTATCACAGTGATAGGGGTTGAGGTTCATCACAGTGATACGGTCGTCGGTTTATCCCAATGATACGGGTTGAGGTTTATCACAGTGATACGGGTTGAGGTTCATCACAGTGATATGGGTTGAGGTTTATCACAGTGATAGGGGTTGAGGTTTATCACAGTGATACGGGCGGTGGTTTTTCCTAGTGATACGGGTTGAGGTTTATCTCAATGATACAGGTTGAGGTTTATCACAGTGATACGGGTCGAGTTTTATCACAGTGACACAGGTTGAGGTTTATCACAGTGACACAGGTTGAGGTTTATCACAGTGACACGGATTGAGGTTTATAACAGTGATACGGGCGTTGGTTTATCACAGTGACATGGGATGAGGTTTATCACAGTAACACGGGTTGAAGTTTATCACAGTGAGAACCGGTTGTGGTTTATCACAGTGATACAGGTGGAGGTTTGACACAGTGATACGGGCGGTGGTTTATCACAATGGTACGGGCGGTGGTTTATCACAATGATACGGGCGGAGGTTTATCCCAGTGATACGGGCAATGGTTTATCCCAGTGACACGAGTTGAGGTTTATCACAGTGATACGGGTTGAAGTTTATCACAGTGATATGGGCGTTGGTTTATCACAGTGACATGGGTTGAGGTTTATTACAGTGACACGGGTTGAGGTTTATTACAGTGATACGGGTTGATGTTTATCACAGTGATACGGGTTGATGTTTATCACAGTGATACGGGTTGAGGTTTATCACAGTGATACGGGTGGTGGTTTATCACAGTGATACAGCTTGAGGTATATCACAGTGCTACGGGTTGAAGTTTATCACAGTGACATGGGTTGAGGTTTAATCACAGTGATACGGGTGGAGGTATATCACAGTGATACGGGTGGTGGTTTATGACAGTAACACGGGTTGAAGTTTATCACAGTGTGAACCGGTTGTGGTTTAATCACAGTGAAAAGGGTGGTGGTTTATCACAGTGATACGGGTGGTGTTTTATCACAGTGATACGGGTGGTGTTTTATCACAGTGAAACGGGTTGAAGTTTATCACAATGATACGGGTTGAGGTTTATCACAGTGATGCGGGTTGAGGTTTATCACAGTGACATGGGTTGAGGTTTATCACAGTGATAGGGGTTGAGGTTTATCACAGTGATACGGTTGTCGTTTTATCCTAATGATACGGGTTGAGGTTTATCACAGTAATACGGGCGGTGGTTTATCCCAGTGATACGGGCGGTGGTTTATCAAAGTGATACGGGTGGTGGTTTATCCCAGTGATATGGGTGGTGGTTTATCCCTGTGATATGGGCGGTGGTTTATCCCAGTGACATGGTTTGAAGTTTATCACAGTGATATGGGCGGTGGTTTTTCCTAGTGATACGGGTTGAGGTTTATCACAGTGATACAGGTTGAGGTTTATCACAGTGATACGGGTCGAGTTTTATCACAGCGAAACAGGTTGAGGTTTATCACAGTGACACGGGTTGAGGTTTATCACAGTGACACGGGTTGAGGTTTATCACAGTGACACGGGTTGAGTTTTATAACAGTGATACAGGCGTTGGTTTATCACAGTGACACGAGATGAGGATTATCACAGTAACACCGGTTGAAGTTTATCACAGTGAGAACCAGTTGTGGTTTATCACAGTGATGCAGGTGGAGGTTTATCACAGTGATCTGGGTGGTGGTTTATCACAATGATACGGGTGGTGGTTTATCAGAATGATACGGGCGGTGGTTTATCACAATGATACGGGCGGAGGTTTACCCCAGTGATACGGGCAGTGGTTTATCCCAGTGACACGAGTTGAGGTTTATCACAGTGGCATGCGTTGAGGTTTATCACAGTGATATGGGTTGAAGTTTATCACAGTGACACGGGTTGAGGTTTATCACAGTGACATGGGTTGAGGTTTATCACAGTGATAGGGGTTGAGGTTCATCACAGTGATACGGTCGTCGGTTTATCCCAATGATACGGGTTGAGGATTATCACAGTGATACAGGTTGAGGTTTATCACAGTGATAGGGGTTGAGGTTTATCACAATGATACGGGCGGTGGTTTATCCCAGTGATACGGGTGGTGGTTTATCCCTGTGATACGGGCGGTGGTTTATCCCAGAGATACGGGTTGAGGTTTATTACAGTGATACAGGTTGAGGTTCATCACAGTGATACGGGTTGAATGTTATCACAGTGATATGGTTTGAAGTTTATCACAGTGATGCAGGTCGAGTTTTAACACAGTGTCACGGGTTGAGGTTTATCACAGTGTAACGGGCGTTGGTTTATCACAGTGACACGGGTTGAGGTTTATCACAGTGACACGGGTTGAGGTTTATCACAGTGATACGGGCGTTGGTTTATCACAGTGACACGGGTTGAGGTTTATCACAGTAACATGGGTTGAAGTTTATCACAGTGAGAACCGGTTGTGGTTTCTCACAGTGATACAGGTGGAGGTTTATCACAGTGACGCGGGTTGAAGTTTATCACAGTGATACGGGTTGAGGTTTATCACAGTGATACAGGCTTAAGTTTATCACAATGATACGGGTGGTGGTTTATCCCAGTGATGCGGGTTGAGGTTTATCACAGTGACATGAGTTGAGGTTTATCACAGTGATAGGGGTTGAGGTTCATCACAGTGATACGGTCGTCGGTTTATCCCAATGATACGGGTTGAGGTTTATCACAGTGATACGGGTTGAGGTTCATCACAGTGATATGGGTTGAGGTTTATCACAGTGATAGGGGTTGAGGTTTATCACAGTGATACGGGCGGTGGTTTTTCCTAGTGATACGGGTTGAGGTTTATCACAATGATACAGGTTGAGGTTTATCACAGTGATGCGGGTCGAGTTTTATCACAGTGACACAGGTTGAGGTTTATCACAGTGACACAGGTTGAGGTTTATCACAGTGACACGGATTGAGGTTTATAACAGTGATACGGGCGTTGGTTTATCACAGTGACATGGGATGAGGTTTATCACAGTAACACGGGTTGAAGTTTATCACAGTGAGAACCGGTTGTGGTTTATCACAGTGATACAGGTGGAGGTTTGACACAGTGATACGGGCGGTGGTTTATCACAATGGTACGGGCGGTGGTTTATCACAATGATACGGGCGGAGGTTTATCCCAGTGATACGGGCAATGGTTTATCCCAGTGACACGAGTTGAGGTTTATCACAGTGATACGGGTTGAAGTTTATCACAGTGATATGGGCGTTGGTTTATCACAGTGACATGGGTTGAGGTTTATTACAGTGACACGGGTTGAGGTTTATTACAGTGATACGGGTTGATGTTTATCACAGTGATACGGGTTGATGTTTATCACAGTGATACGGGTTGAGGTTTATCACAGTGATACGGGTGGTGGTTTATCACAGTGATACAGCTTGAGGTATATCACAGTGCTACGGGTTGAAGTTTATCACAGTGACATGGGTTGAGGTTTAATCACAGTGATACGGGTGGAGGTATATCACAGTGATACGGGTGGTGGTTTATGACAGTAACACGGGTTGAAGTTTATCACAGTGTGAACCGGTTGTGGTTTAATCACAGTGAAAAGGGTGGTGGTTTATCACAGTGATACGGGTGGTGTTTTATCACAGTGATACGGGTGGTGTTTTATCACAGTGAAACGGGTTGAAGTTTATCACAATGATACGGGTTGAGGTTTATCACAGTGATGCGGGTTGAGGTTTATCACAGTGACATGGGTTGAGGTTTATCACAGTGATAGGGGTTGAGGTTTATCACAGTGATACGGTTGTCGTTTTATCCTAATGATACGGGTTGAGGTTTATCACAGTAATACGGGCGGTGGTTTATCCCAGTGATACGGGCGGTGGTTTATCACAGTGATACGGGTGGTGGTTTATCCCAGTGATATGGGTGGTGGTTTATCACAGTGATATGGGCGGTGGTTTATCCCAGTGACATGGTTTGAAGTTTATCACAGTGATATGGGCGGTGGTTTTTCCTAGTGATACGGGTTGAGGTTTATCACAGTGATACAGGTTGAGGTTTATCACAGTGATACGGGTCGAGTTTTATCACAGCGAAACAGGTTGAGGTTTATCACAGTGACACGGGTTGAGGTTTATCACAGTGACACGGGTTGAGGTTTATCACAGTGACACGGGTTGAGTTTTATAACAGTGATACAGGCGTTGGTTTATCACAGTGACACGAGATGAGGATTATCACAGTAACACCGGTTGAAGTTTATCACAGTGAGAACCAGTTGTGGTTTATCACAGTGATGCAGGTGGAGGTTTATCACAGTGATCTGGGTGGTGGTTTATCACAATGATACGGGTGGTGGTTTATCAGAATGATACGGGCGGTGGTTTATCACAATGATACGGGCGGAGGTTTACCCCAGTGATACGGGCAGTGGTTTATCCCAGTGACACGAGTTGAGGTTTATCACAGTGGCATGCGTTGAGGTTTATCACAGTGATATGGGTTGATGTTTATCACAGTGATACGGGTTGATGTTTATCACAGTGATACGGGTTGATGTTTATCACAGTGATGCGGGTTGAAGTTTATCCCAGAGATATGGGTTGATGTTTATCACACTGATACGGGTTACATAAGAACATAAGAACATAAGAACATAAGAAATAGGAGCAGGAGTAGGCCAATCGGCCCCTCGAGCCTGCTCCACCATTCAATAAGATCATGGCTGATCTGATCCTAACCTCAAATCTTCGATCACTCTGCATCCATCCGAACCCATGTGATCTCCCGGGAGAGGCGAAAAACCAGATAAAGACCCAATGGCCAATTTGGGAGAAAAAAATCTGGGAAATTCCTCTCCGACCCATCTAGGCGATCGAAATTCTTCCAGGAGATCACTCTGTCCCTATATTTTCTGCAGTACTTACCTTCTGTAAAGGCGATCTCCACCCCAGCCAGGAACAGGAATAAAACCATCTCCTGAAATCTAACAGAATTAGAACACAGTAGGAGCAGAACAAGGCTACACTGCCCCTGGGCCCGCTCCACTACCCACAGGGCCATGACCATTCCGAACCCAGACTCATGTCCAATTTCCTGCCCGCTCCCCGTAACCCTTTATTCCCTTTACTTCTAGGAAACTATCTATTTCTGTTTTAAATTTATTTAATGATGTAGCTTCCACAGCTTTCTGGGGCAGCAAATTCCACAAACCTACCACCCTCTGAGTGAAGAAGTTTCTCCTCATCTCAGTTTTGAATGAGCAGCCCCTTATTTTAAGATTATGCCCCCTAGTTCTAGTTTCACCCATCATTGGGAACATCCTCACCGCATCCACCTGATCAAGCCCCTTCACAATCTTATATGTTTCAATAAGATCGCCTCTCATTCTTCTGAACTCCAATGAGTAGAGTCCCAATCTACTCAACCTCTCCTCATATGACCACCCCCTCATCCCCGGGATTAACCGAGTGAACCTTCTTTGTACTGACTCGAGAGCAAGTATGTCTTTTCTTAAGTATGGACACCAAAACTGTATGCAGTATTCCAGGTGCGGCCTCACCAATACCTTGTACAACTGCAGCAATACCTCCCTGTTTTTATATTCCAACCCCCTAGCAATAAAAGCCAACATTCCATTGGCCTTCTTGATCACTTGCTGCACCTGCATACTAACTTTTTGAGTTTCGTGCACCAGGACCCCCAGATCCCTTTGTACTACAGTACTTTCCAGTTTCTTGCCATTAAGATAATAACTTGCTCTATGATTTTTCCTGCCAAAGTGCATAACCTCACACTTTCCAGCATTGTATTCCATCTGCCAAATCTCTGCCCACTTACTTAGCCTGTCTATGTCCCTTTGCAGGTTTTTTATGTCCTCCTCACTCACTACTTTCCGTCCCATCTTTGTATCATCTGCAAACTTTGATATGTTACACTCGGTCCCCTCCTCCAAATCGTTAATGTAGATTGTAAAGAGTTGGGGACCCAGCACTGACCCCTGCGGAACACCACTAGTTACTGGTTGCCAATCTGAGAACGAACCATTTATCCCAACTCTCTGCTTTCTGTTAGAGAGCCAATCCTCCACCCATGCCAGAATATTACCCCCAATCCCGTGAGGTTTATCACAGTGATACGGGTGGTGGTTTATCACAGTGATACAGCTTGAGGTATAGCACAGTGCTACGGGTTGAAGTTTATCACAGTGACATGGGTTGAGGTTTAATCACAATGATACGGGTGGAGGTTTATCACAGTGATACGGGTGGTGGTTTATCACAGTAACACGGGTTGAAGTTTATCACAGTGAAACGGGTTAAAGTTTATCACAGTGATACGGGTTGAGGTTTATCACAGTGAGGCGGGTTGAGGTTTATCACAGTGACATGGGTTGATGTTTATCACAGTGATAGGGGTTGAGGTTTATCACAGTGATACGGGCGGTGGTTTATCCCAGTGATACGGGCGGTGGTTTATCCCAGTGATACGGGTTGAAGTTTATCACAGTGAAACGGGTTGAAGTTTATCACAGTGATACGGGTTGAGGTTTATCACAGTGACACGGGTTGAGGTTTATCACAGTGACACGGGTTGAGGTTTATCACAGTGATAGGGGCTGAGATTTATCAGTGATACGGGCGGTGCTTTATCCCAGTGATACGGGCGGTGGTTTATCACGGTGATATGGGTGGTGGTTTATCCCAGTGATACGGGTGGTGCTTTATCCCTCTGATATGGGCGGTGGTTTATCCCAGTGACATGGGTTGAAGTTTATCACAGTGATATGGGCGGTGGTTTTTCCTAGTGATATGGGTTGAGGTTTATCACAGTGATACAGGTTGAGGTTTATCACAGTGATACGGGTCGAGTTTTATCACAGTGACACGGGTTGAGGTTTATCACAGTGATACGGGCGTTGGTTTATCACAGTGACACGGGTTGAGGTTTATCACAGTAACATGGGTTGAAGTTTATCACAGTGAGAACCGGTTGTGGTTTCTCACAGTGATACAGGTGGAGGTTTATCACAGTGACACGGGTTGAGGTTTATCACAGTGACACGGGTTGAGGTTTATCACAGTGACACGGGTTGAGGTTTATCACAGTGACACGGGTTGAGGTTTATCACAGTGACACGGGTTGAGTTTTATAACAGTGATACAGACGTTGGTTTATCACAGTGACACGGGATGAGATTTATCACAGTAACACGGTGTAATGAAATCTGTTTGTCTTGATCCTGTATTCGTTTTGCACTCATGTATATTACCCTCCCCCACTGTGTATAGTTTCAATTCCTCTTTCCTGACTAACCTGGGAGGTTCCAGGTATTGGCTCTTGGCTCCGCCCCTAACTTCTCTTACATAAAGATCCCAGGATCTGTATGACTCATTCCTGTGAAGCAGTCGGCGTGTTGAGATGTTAGCTCTGATCTTAGTGATTAAAAGCCAACTTGTTTAAGTCTATAACTTCTAGTTTTGTGGTTATTGAAGGCCCATCAATTTTAATCACTAAAGAATACTAGGATGGATCGACTCCTAAAACCAGAGCATCTGGACTTGGATCCACATTCTGCTGAAGCATCAAATCAATTTGGACACTGGCTCAAATGCTTCAAACTCTTCGCAGGGGCCTCATCCACTAGCGAGGTAGATAAACTGAATCTACTGACTACTCGCGTAAGTCATTGGATTTATTCGTTCGTCCGGGACGCCACCTCTTACACGGAGGCCATCACTATCCTGAAGGCCCAATACGAGAGGCCGGTAAACGAAGTGTACGCCAGACATCTGCTGGCTACACGCAGGCAGCGACCAGAGGAATCAATGGACGATTTCTTACAGGACCTAAAGGACCTGGTCCGGGACTGTAACTGCAAGGCCGTGACGGCCAACGCGTACACTGACGAATTGGTCCGCGATTCCTTCATCACGGGCCTCAAATCGAATTATATCCAGCAGAGACTGCTGGAGAAGGAGGTCCTGGACTTAAAAAAGCAGTGGCCACTGCGTGATTGCTGGACGTGGCCCAGAAAAACTCTGACTCTTATTCTTCCGGCCATGCGGCCCTCACCGCCTCGTGCGCGCCGAGTTGGAATCAGCCATCTTCCCCATCCAGGTCTCAGACCAGCTCTACGCCGCCGGAGTCCCCACACAGAAGTTCACCCAGGAGTCCTACTACAGCGGTAATGTCTCGAGGCCCGAAATGCTACTTCTGCGGCCAGGCCAAGCACCCCAGACAACGATGCCCAGCGAAGGACACTACATGCTTCAAATGTAAGGAAAAGGGGCATTTTAGCAAAGTCTGCAGGGGGAATCCGATTTCCAACTCCGTCACCGCCTCGTGCGTGCCGTGCGGGCCGCCATCTTGGGATCCGCCATCTTTTCCCGACTCAACGGCCGCCCAGGGCCCAACAGTGGCTTCGATCACGGTGGATCAATCCAGGCCACACCCGTTGACAAAATCCATGATGGACATACAGGTAAACGGGAATTTAATGAAATGTTTAATTGACTGTGGGAGTACCGAGAGTTTTATCCACCCTAGCCTGGTACGGTGGCACTCATTAACGGTAACCCCTACACGGAGCAGAATTGCTATGGCTGCTAAGCCCCACACTTCGGACATTTTGGGCTACTGTGTGGTAACACTGACTGTAAAAGGCACGGACTACAAGGATTTGAAACTCCTCGTGATGCCAGAACTCTGTGTTAATGTAATCTTGGGCCTGGACTTCCAGTGCCACCACGAAAGTGTCACGCTAGCATATGGCGGGTCCCAGCCGCCACTCACAGTCTGTGGCCTATCAACCTTAAAAATCAGCCCACCCTCTTTATTTGCTAATCTCGCTCCGAACTGTAGGCCCATAGCGACCAAAAGTAGACGGTACAGTCTGGAAGACAGACACTTTATCAAGGCGGAAGTGGACAGACTCCTGCGGGAAGGCATTATT
This sequence comes from Somniosus microcephalus, assembly GCF_052327205.1. Taxonomy (NCBI): domain Eukaryota; kingdom Metazoa; phylum Chordata; class Chondrichthyes; order Squaliformes; family Somniosidae; genus Somniosus; species Somniosus microcephalus. The sequence continues at coordinate 136,647,819 of NC_140999.1, read as the reverse complement.
GAATGCAGTACCAGCCCGTGGCGTGCCCAAGTAGTCATAGTTAAAAATAGCGAAAAGAAACGGATGGTAATTGACTACAGCCAGACTGTTAATATTTATACCCAGCTGGACGCCTACCCTTTACCCCGCATATCAGAAATGGTCAACCAGATTGCGCAATACCGAGTCTTCTCGACTATCGACCTCAAATCCGCGTATCACCAGCTCCCCATTAGAATGGAGGACCGCCCATACACCGCCTTCGAGGCGAACGGGCGCCTCTACCATTTTCTCAGAGTGCCCTTCGGAGTAACAAATGGGGTCTCGGTCTTCCAACGTGAGATGGACCGCATGGTTGACGAGAATAAACTACAAGCTACCTACCCCTATCTGGACAATGTCACTATCTGCGGGCACAACCAGCAAGACCACGATCTAAATCTTGCGAGATTTTAAAAAACTGCCCTAAAGCTGAATCTAACCTACAATGAAGACAAATGTGTCTTCAACACAACCCGTCTCTGTATCCTCGGCTGTGTGGTGGAAGATGGGGTAATTGGACCGGATCCTGACCAATTACGCCCCCTAAAGGAACTGCCCCTGCCACACAATCCCAAAGCTTTAAAAAGGTGCCTGGGATTTTTTTCGTATTATGCCCAATGGGTGCCCAATTACTCTGATAAGGCCCGACCCCTCATTAAATCGACGTCCTTCCCACTATCAGCTGAAGCTCGGGAGGCTTTCACCAGTATTAAACAGGACATTGAAAGGGCTGCAGTGTGTGCAGTGGACGAATGCATTCCCTTTCAAGTCGAAAGCGATGCGTCAGACTTTGCCTTAGCTGCGACCCTCAATCAGGCTGGGAGACCTGTGGCCTTCTTCTCCCGAACCCTTCAGGGACCTGAAATCAGGCACTCTTCTGTCGAGAAGGAGGCACAGGCTATAGTGGAGGCAGTGCGGCACTGGAGACACTACCTAGCCGGCAAATGTTTCACCCTGCTCACCGACCAGCGGTCGGTGGCTTTCATGTTTAATAACAAACAAAGGGGGAAAATTAAGAATGACAAAATACTCAGGTGGAGGATCGAACTATCCACGTTCGACTATGATATTATGTACAGGCCGGGAGCTCTTAATGAACCCCCAGACGCCCTATCGCGGGGAATGTGTGCCAGCATTCATATGGACAAATTACAGGGTCTCCACAACGACCTCTGTCACCCAGGGGTCACCCGACTATACCATTTTATAAAGTCCCGCAATCTGCCCCACTCGATCGAGGAGGTCAGGGCAATGACCAGAGCCTGCCGCATCTGTGCGGAATGTAAGCCTCGTTTCTACAGGCCTGACCGTGCACACCTTATCAAAGCCACACGGCCATTCGAGCGCCTAAGTCTGGACTTCAAGGGACCCCTTCCCTCTGCCGACCGTAACGTATACTTCCTCAATATCATTGATGAATATTCCCGCTTCCCCTTCGCCATTCCCTGCCCAGACATGACCAGTGCCACGGTCATCAAGTGTCTCTGTAATCTATTCTGCATGTTTGGCATGCCGAACTACATACACAGCGATAGGGGGACGTCATTCATGAGTGACGAGCTGCACCAGTTCTTGCTCTCGAAGGGGATAGCCACTAGCAGAACCACTAGCTACAACCCCCGGGGTAATGGGCAAGTGGAAAAGGAGAATGCTACTGTTTGGAAGGCTGTCACGTTAGCCTTAAAGTCAAAAGGCCTTCCGACCTCCTGCTGGCAGGAAGTCCTCCCAGACGTGCTCCACTCCATAAGGTCTCTGTTATGTACAGCCACTAATGCTACCCCTCATGAAAAGATGTTCGTTTTCCCCCGGAAATCCACCTCGGGCATATCTCTACCCGCGTGGCTGACGTCTCCAGGGACAGTACTATTGCGGAAGCACGTGAGAGGCCATAAAACGGACCCCCTTGTGGAAAAGGTACAGCTCCTCCATGCAAACCCTCAGTACGCCTATATCGAACACTCTGACGGGCGAGAGGACACTGTTTCCATAAAAGACCTCGCTCCCTCGGGGAGCGGAGAGAACGATGGGAGACTACCCGATGAAGACCTACACTACAAAGAGACAGGACGCCCAGAGGTATCAATACCCAACTTTAACCTGGAGGACACTGCAGATAACCTGGAAGACACTGCGGAGGCCTGGACAGCGGAGGAACCAGAATCCATTCCCCTAGAGGCACCCTAACCGGCTTTGCGCCGATCACTGAGAACTGCAAAACCTCCTGACAGGCTCACTTATACCAACTTTTAAGAAACATCACCCCGATGGACTAAATCTATAGAAGGGGTGAATGTAATTAAATCTGTTTGTCTTGATCCTGTATTCGTTTTGCAGTCATGTACCTTACCCTCCCCCACTGTGTATAGTTTCACTTCCTCTTTCCCGACTAACCTGGGAGGTTCCAGGTCTTGGCTCTTGGCTCCGCCCCTGACTTCTCTTACATAAAGATCCCAGGATCTGTATGACTCATTCCTGTGAACCAGTCGGCGTGTTGAGATGTTAGCTCTAATCTTAGTGATTAAAAGCCAACTTGTTTAAGTCTATAACTTCTAGTTTTGTGGTTATTGAAGGCCCATCACACGGGTTGAAGTTTGTCACAGTGATAACCGGTTGTGGTTAATCACAGTGATACAGGTGGAGGTTTATCACAGTGATATGGGTGGTGGTTTATCACAGTGATACAGGTGGTGGTTTATCACTGTGATACGGGTTGAGGTTTATCACAGTGATACGGGTGGTGGTTTATCACAGTGATACGGGCGGTGGTTTATCACAATGATACGGGCGTAAGTTTATCCCAGTGATATGGGCAGTGGTTTATCCCAGTGACACGGGTTGAGGTTTATCACAGTGATACGGGTTGAAGTTTATCACAGTGATACGGGCCTTGGTTTATCACAGTGACACGGGTTGAAGTTTATCACAGTGACATGCGTTGAGGTTCATCACAGTGATACGGGTTGATGTTTATCACAGTGATACGGGTTGAGGTTTATCACAGTGATAAGGGTTGATGTTTATCACAGTGATACAGGTTGAAGTTTATCCCAGAGATACGTGTTGATGTTTACCACGCTGATACGGGTTGTGGTTTATCACAGTGATACAGCTTGAGGTATATCACAGTGCTATGGGTTGAAGTTTATCACAGTGACATGGGTTGAGGCTTAATCACAGTGATACGGGTGGAGGTTTATCACAGTGATACGGGTGGTGGTTTATCACAGTGATATGAGTGGAGGTTTATCAGAGTGATACGGGTGGAGGTTTATCAGAGTGAAACGGGTTGAAGTTTATCACAGTGATACGGGTGGTGGTTTGTCACATTGACACTGTTTGAAATTTATCCCGGTGATACGGGTGTAGTTTTATCACAGTGATACGGCCCGTGGTTTATCCCAGTGATACGGGCGGTGTATTATCCCAGTGATATAGGTGGTGGTTTATCCCTGTGATACGGGCGGTGGTTTATCCCAGTGACACGGGTTGAAGTTTATCACAGTGATACGGGCGGTGGTTATTCCTAGTGATACGGGTTGAGGTTTATCACAGTGATACAGGTTGAGGTTCATCACAGTGATTTGGGTTGAAGTTTATCACAGTGACACAGGCTGAGATTTATCACAGTGACATGGGTTGAGGTTTATCACAGTGATTCGGGTGGTGGTTTATCACAGTAACACGGGTTGAGGTTTATCACAGTGAGAACCGGTTGTGGTTTATTACAGTATAGAGGTGGAGGTTTATCACAGTGATATGGGTGGTGGTTTATCACAGTGATACGGGTGAAGATTTATCACAGTGATACGGGCGGTGGTTTATCACAATGATCCGGGCGGTGGTTTATCCCAGTGATACGGGCAGTGGTTTATCCCAGTGACATGAGTTGAGGTTTATCACAGTGATACGGGTTGAAGTTTATCACAGTGATACGGGCGTTGGTTTATCACAATGACGGGGGCTGAAGTTTATCACAGTGACATGCGTTGAGGTTCATCACAGTGATACGGACGTCGGTTTATCCCAATGATACGGGTTGAGTTTTATCACAGTGATACGTGTTCAGGTTTATCGCAGTAATACAGGTTGAAATTTATCACAGTGATACAGGTTGACGTTTATCCCTGAGATACGGGTTGATATTTATCACAGTGATACAGGTGGTGGTTTATCACAGTGATACGGGCTAAGTTTATCACAGTGCCATGTGTTGTGGTTTATCACAGTGATACGGGTGGAGGTTTATCACAGTGATACTTTTGAAGTTTATCGCAATGATACGGGTGGTGGTTTATCACATTGACACGGGTTGAAGTTTATCCCGGTGATACGGGTGTAGATTTATCACAGTGATATGGGCGGTGGTTTACCCCAGTGATACGGGCGCTGGTTTATCACAATGATACGGGCAGAGGTTTTTCCCAATGATACGAGCTGTGGTTTACCCTGGTGACACGTGTTGGGGTTTATCACAGTGATACGGGTTGAAGTTTATCACAGTGATATGGGCGGTGCTTTATCACAGTGACACGGGTTGAGGTTTATCTCAGTGACATGGGTTGAGTTTATCCCAGTGATACGGGTGGAGGTTTATCACAGTGATACGGGTTGATGTTTATCACAGTGATACGGGTTGAGGTTTATCACAGTGACATGGGTGGAGGTTTATCACAGTGATACGGGTTGAGGTTTATCACAGTGATACGGGTTCAGGTTTATCACAATGATACGGGCGGTGGTTTATCCCAGTGATACGGGCGGTGGTTTATCCCAGTCATACGGGTTGAGGCTTATCACACTGATACAGGTTGAGGTTTATCACAGTGTTACGGGTTGAGGTTAATCACAGTGATACGGGTTGAAGTTTGTCACAGTGTAATGGGTTGAAGTTTATCACAGTGATACGGGTGGTGGTTTAGCACAGTGATACGGGTTGTGGTTTATCACAGTGACATGGTTTGAGGTTTATCACAGAGATACGGGTTGAGGTTTATCACAGTGATACTGGTTGAGGTTAATCACAGTGATACGGGTTGAAGTTTGTCACAGTGTAATGGGTTGAAGTTTATCACAGTGATACAGGCGTTGGTTTATCACAGTGACATGGGTTGAGGTTTATCACAGTGATACGGGTGGTGGTTTATCACAGTGATACTGGTTGAGGTTTATCACAGTGATATGGGCGATGTGTTAGCCCAGCGATACGGGTGGTGGTTTATCACAGTGATACGGTTCAAGGTTAATCATAGTGACAAGGGTTGAGGTTTACCACAGTGACATGGGTTGAGGTTTATCACAGTGATACAGGCATTGGTTTAGCACATTGACATGGGTTGAGGTTTATCACAGTGATACGAGTGGACGTTTATCACAGTGATACGGGTGGTGGTTTATCACAGTGATACGGGTCGAGGTTTATCACAGTGACACGGGTTGTGGTTTATCACAATGATACGGGTGGTGGTTTATCACAGTGACACGGGATGTGGGTTATCACAGTGACACAGGTTGATGTTTATCACAGTGATAGGGGTTGAGTTTTATCACAGTGATGCAGGTTAATGTTTATCACAGTGTTACGGGTTCAGGTTAATCAAAGTAACACGGTTTGAAGTTTATAACATTGTTATGGGTTGAATTTTATCACAGTGATATGGGTTAAAATTTATCACAGCGTCATGGGCGGTGGTTAATCCCAGTGATACAGGAAACAGGTTGAGGTGAATCTCAGTGACACGGGTTGAGGTTTATCACAGTGATACTGGTTGAGGTATATCACAGTCATGTGGGTTGAGGTTTATCACAGTGATATGGGCGGTGGTTTATCACAGTGACACGGGTTGTGCGTTATCTCAGTGACACGGGTTGAGGTTTATCACAGTGATACGGGTTGAGGTTTATCACAGTGATATGGGCGGTGGTTTATCACAGTGACACGAGTTGTGCGTTATCACTGTGACACGGGTTGACGTTTATCACAGTGATATGGCTTGAGGTTTATCACAGCGATACGGGTTGATGTTTATCACAGTGATACGGGCGGTGGTTTAACCCAGTGATATGGGTGGTGTTTATCCCAGTGATACGGGCGTTTGTTTATCCCTGTGATACGGGCGGTGGTTTATCCCAGTGACACGGGTTGAAGTTTATCACAGTGATACCGGCGGTGGTATATCCCAGCGATACGGGTGGTGGTTTATCACAGTGACACGGGTTGAGGTTTATAACAGTGATATGGGTAGAGGTTTATCACAGTGTTATGGGTTGAAATTTGTCACAGTGATACGGGTGGTGGTTTATCACAGTGATATGGGTGGAGGTTTATTACAATGATATGGATTGAGGCTTATCACAGTGATACGGGCAGTGAATTCTCACAGTGACACGGGTTGAAATTTATCCCAGTGATACGGCTGGAGTTTTATCACAGTGATACGGGCGGTGGTTTATCCCAGTGATTTGGGCAGTGGTCCATCCGATTGATACGGGTGGAGGTATATGAGAGTGATACAGATTGAGGTTTATCACAGTGATACTGGTGGTGGTTTATCACAGTGAAATGGGTGGTGGTTTATCACAGTGATACAGGTTGAGGTTTATCACAGTGATACAGGTTTATCACAGTGGTACGGGAGGTGGTTTATCACAGTGATAAAGGCGGTGTGTTATCCCAGCGATACGGGTGGTGGTTTATCACAGTGATACGGTTCGAGGTTTATCATTGTGACAAGGGTTGAGGTTTATCACAGTGATATGGGTGGACGTTTTTCACAGTGATACGGGTTGAGGTTTTTCACAGTGACACGGGATGAGGTTTATCACAGTGACACGGGTTAAGGTTTATCACAGTGATACGGGCGGTGATTTATCACAGAGACACAGGTTGAGGTTTATCACAGTGACATGGGTTGAGGTTTGTCACAGTGACACGGGTGGAGGTTTATCACACAGATACGGGTTGAGGTTTATCACAGTGACACGGGTGGAGGTTTATCACAGTGATACGGGTGGTGGTTTATCACAGTGATACGGTTAAAGGTTTATCACAGTGATACAGCTTGAGGTTTAACACAGTGATACGGGTTGAAGTTTATCACAGTGACATGGGTTGAGGTTGATCACAGTGATACGGGTGGAGGTTTCTCACAGTGATTCGGGTGTTGGTTTATCACAGTGACACGGGTTGAGGTTTATCACAGTGTTATGGGTGGTGGTTTATCACAGTAACACAGGTTGAATGTTATGACAGTGAGAACCGGTTGTGGTTTATCACAGCGATACGGGTGTTGTTTTATCACAGTGATACGGGTGGAGGTTTATCACAGTGATACGAGTGGAGTTTTATCACAGTGATACGGGCGGTGGTTTATCCCAGTGATACGGGCGGTGGTTTATCACAATGATAAGGGCGGTGGTTTATCCCCGTGATACGGGCGGAGGGTTATCCCAGTGATACAGGCAGTGGTTTATCCTAGTGACAAGAGTTGAGATTTATCACAGTGACACGGGTTGAAGTTTATCACCGTGATACGGGCATTGGTTTATCACAGTGACACGGGTTGAGGTTTATCAGAGTGACATGCGTTGAGGTTTATCACAGTGATACGGGTTGAGATTCATCACCGTGATATGGACGTCGGTTTATCCCAATGATACGGGTTGATGTTTATCACACTGATACGGGTTGAGGTTTATCACGCTGACACGGGTGGAGGTTTATCACAGTGATATGGGTGGTGGTTTATCACAGTAAGATGGGCTGAAGTTTATCACAGTGTGAACCGGCTGTGGTTTATCACAGTGATACGGGTGGAGGTTTATCACAGTGATACTGGTGGAGGTTTATCACATTGACACGGGTTGAAATTTATCCCGGTGATACGGGTGGAGGTTTATCACTGCGATACGGGTGGTGGTTTATTCCACTGATACGGGTGGTGGTTTATCACAATGATACGGGTGGTGGTTTATCACAGTGATACAGCTTGAGGTATAGCACAGTGCTACGGGTTGAAGTTTATCACAGTGACATGGGTTGAGGTTTAATCACAATGATACGGGTGGAGGTTTATCACAGTGATACGGGTGGTGGTTTATCACAGTAACACGGGTTGAAGTTTATCACAGTGAAACGGGTTAAAGTTTATCACAGTGATACGGGTTGAGGTTTATCACAGTGAGGCGGGTTGAGGTTTATCACAGTGACATGGGTTGATGTTTATCACAGTGATAGGGGTTGAGGTTTATCACAGTGATACGGGCGGTGGTTTATCCCAGTGATACGGGCGGTGGTTTATCCCAGTGATACGGGTTGAAGTTTATCACAGTGAAACGGGTTGAAGTTTATCACAGTGATACGGGTTGAGGTTTATCACAGTGACACGGGTTGAGGTTTATCACAGTGACACGGGTTGAGGTTTATCACAGTGATAGGGGCTGAGATTTATCAGTGATACGGGCGGTGCTTTATCCCAGTGATACGGGCGGTCACGGTGATATGGGTGGTGGTTTATCCCAGTGATACGGGTGGTGCTTTATCCCTCTGATATGGGCGGTGGTTTATCCCAGTGACATGGGTTGAAGTTTATCACAGTGATATGGGCGGTGGTTTTTCCTAGTGATATGGGTTGAGGTTTATCACAGTGATACAGGTTGAGGTTTATCACAGTGATACGGGTCGAGTTTTATCACAGTGACACGGGTTGAGGTTTATCACAGTGATACGGGCGTTGGTTTATCACAGTGACACGGGTTGAGGTTTATCACAGTAACATGGGTTGAAGTTTATCACAGTGAGAACCGGTTGTGGTTTCTCACAGTGATACAGGTGGAGGTTTATCACAGTGACACGGGTTGAGGTTTATCACAGTGACACGGGTTGAGGTTTATCACAGTGACACGGGTTGAGGTTTATCACAGTGACACGGGTTGAGGTTTATCACAGTGACACGGGTTGAGTTTTATAACAGTGATACAGACGTTGGTTTATCACAGTGACACGGGATGAGATTTATCACAGTAACACGGTGTAATGAAATCTGTTTGTCTTGATCCTGTATTCGTTTTGCACTCATGTATATTACCCTCCCCCACTGTGTATAGTTTCAATTCCTCTTTCCTGACTAACCTGGGAGGTTCCAGGTATTGGCTCTTGGCTCCGCCCCTAACTTCTCTTACATAAAGATCCCAGGATCTGTATGACTCATTCCTGTGAAGCAGTCGGCGTGTTGAGATGTTAGCTCTGATCTTAGTGATTAAAAGCCAACTTGTTTAAGTCTATAACTTCTAGTTTTGTGGTTATTGAAGGCCCATCAATTTTAATCACTAAAGAATACTAGGATGGATCGACTCCTAAAACCAGAGCATCTGGACTTGGATCCACATTCTGCTGAAGCATCAAATCAATTTGGACACTGGCTCAAATGCTTCAAACTCTTCGCAGGGGCCTCATCCACTAGCGAGGTAGATAAACTGAATCTACTGACTACTCGCGTAAGTCATTGGATTTATTCGTTCGTCCGGGACGCCACCTCTTACACGGAGGCCATCACTATCCTGAAGGCCCAATACGAGAGGCCGGTAAACGAAGTGTACGCCAGACATCTGCTGGCTACACGCAGGCAGCGACCAGAGGAATCAATGGACGATTTCTTACAGGACCTAAAGGACCTGGTCCGGGACTGTAACTGCAAGGCCGTGACGGCCAACGCGTACACTGACGAATTGGTCCGCGATTCCTTCATCACGGGCCTCAAATCGAATTATATCCAGCAGAGACTGCTGGAGAAGGAGGTCCTGGACTTAAAAAAGCAGTGGCCACTGCGTGATTGCTGGACGTGGCCCAGAAAAACTCTGACTCTTATTCTTCCGGCCATGCGGCCCTCACCGCCTCGTGCGCGCCGAGTTGGAATCAGCCATCTTCCCCATCCAGGTCTCAGACCAGCTCTACGCCGCCGGAGTCCCCACACAGAAGTTCACCCAGGAGTCCTACTACAGCGGTAATGTCTCGAGGCCCGAAATGCTACTTCTGCGGCCAGGCCAAGCACCCCAGACAACGATGCCCAGCAAAGGACACTACATGCTTCAAATGTAAGAAAAAGGGGCATTTTAGCAAAGTCTGCAGGGGGAATCCGATTTCCAACTCCGTCACCGCCTCGTGCGTGCCGTGCGGGCCGCCATCTTGGGATCCGCCATCTTTTCCCGACTCAACGGCCGCCCAGGGCCCAACAGTGGCTTCGATCACGGTGGATCAATCCAGGCCACACCCGTTGACAAAATCCATGATGGACATACAGGTAAACGGGAATTTAATGAAATGTTTAATTGACTGTGGGAGTACCGAGAGTTTTATCCACCCTAGCCTGGTACGGTGGCACTCATTAACGGTAACCCCTACACGGAGCAGAATTGCTATGGCTGCTAAGCCCCACACTTCGGACATTTTGGGCTACTGTGTGGTAACACTGACTGTAAAAGGCACGGACTACAAGGATTTTAAACTCCTCGTGATGCCAGAACTCTGTGTTAATGTAATCTTGGGCCTGGACTTCCAGTGCCACCACGAAAGTGTCACGCTAGCATATGGCGGGTCCCAGCCGCCACTCACAGTCTGTGGCCTATCAACCTTAAAAATCAGCCCACCCTCTTTATTTGCTAATCTCGCTCCGAACTGTAGGCCCATAGCGACCAAAAGTAGACGGTACAGTCTGGAAGACAGACACTTTATCAAGGCGGAAGTGGACAGACTCCTGCGGGAAGGCATTATTGAATGCAGTACCAGCCCGTGGCGTGCCCAAGTAGTCATAGTTAAAAATAGCGAAAAGAAACGGATGGTAATTGACTACAGCCAGACTGTTAATATTTATACCCAGCTGGACGCCTACCCTTTACCCCGCATATCAGAAATGGTCAACCAGATTGCGCAATACCGAGTCTTCTCGACTATCGACCTCAAATCCGCGTATCACCAGCTCCCCATTAGAATGGAGGACCGCCCATACACCGCCTTCGAGGCGAACGGGCGCCTCTACCATTTTCTCAGAGTGCCCTTCGGAGTAACAAATGGGGTCTCGGTCTTCCAACGTGAGATGGACCGCATGGTTGACGAGAATAAACTACAAGCTACCTACCCCTATCTGGACAATGTCACTATCTGCGGGCACAACCAGCAAGACCACGATCTAAATCTTGCGAGATTTTAAAAAACTGCCCTAAAGCTGAATCTAACCTACAATGAAGACAAATGTGTCTTCAACACAACCCGTCTCTGTATCCTCGGCTGTGTGGTGGAAGATGGGGTAATTGGACCGGATCCTGACCAATTACGCCCCCTAAAGGAACTGCCCCTGCCACACAATCCCAAAGCTTTAAAAAGGTGCCTGGGATTTTTTTCGTATTATGCCCAATGGGTGCCCAATTACTCTGATAAGGCCCGACCCCTCATTAAATCGACGTCCTTCCCACTATCAGCTGAATCTCGGGAGGCTTTCACCAGTATTAAACAGGACATTGAAAGGGCTGCAGTGTGTGCAGTGGACGAATGCATTCCCTTTCAAGTCGAAAGCGATGCGTCAGACTTTGCCTTAGCTGCGACCCTCAATCAGGCTGGGAGACCTGTGGCCTTCTTCTCCCGAACCCTTCAGGGACCTGAAATCAGGCACTCTTCTGTCGAGAAGGAGGCACAGGCTATAGTGGAGGCAGTGCGGCACTGGAGACACTACCTAGCCGGCAAATGTTTCACCCTGCTCACCGACCAGCGGTCGGTGGCTTTCATGTTTAATAACAAACAAAGGGGGAAAATTAAGAATGACAAAATACTCAGGTGGAGGATCGAACTATCCACGTTCGACTATGATATTATGTACAGGCCGGGAGCCCTTAATGAACCCCCAGACGCCCTATCGCGGGGAATGTGTGCCAGCATTCATATGGACAAATTACAGGGTCTCCACAACGACCTCTGTCACCCAGGGGTCACCCGACTATACCATTTTATAAAGTCCCGCAATCTGCCCCACTCGATCGAGGAGGTCAGGGCAATGACCAGAGCCTGCCGCATCTGTGCGGAATGTAAGCCTCGTTTCTACAGGCCTGACCGTGCACACCTTATCAAAGCCACACGGCCATTCGAGCGCCTAAGTCTGGACTTCAAGGGACCCCTTCCCTCTGCCGACCGTAACGTATACTTCCTCAATATCATTGATGAATATTCCCGCTTCCCCTTCACCATTCCCTGCCCAGACATGACCAGTGCCACGGTCATCAAGTGTCTCTGTAATCTATTCTGCATGTTTGGCATGCCGAACTACATACACAGCGATAGGGGGACGTCATTCATGAGTGACGAGCTGCGCCAGTACGGGTTGAGGTTTTTCACAGTGACACGGGTTAAGGTTTATCACAGTGATACGGGCGGTGATTTATCACAGAGACACAGGTTGAGGTTTATCACAGTGACATGGGTTGAGGTTTGTCACAGTGACACGGGTGGAGGTTTATCACACAGATACGGGTTGAGGTTTATCACAGTGACACGGGTGGAGGTTTATCACAGTGATACGGGTGGTGGTTTATCACAGTGATACGGTTAAAGGTTTATCACAGTGATACAGCTTGAGGTTTAACACAGTGATACGGGTTGAAGTTTATCACAGTGACATGGGTTGAGGTTGATCACAGTGATACGGGTGGAGGTTTCTCACAGTGATTCGGGTGTTGGTTTATCACAGTGACACGGGTTGAGGTTTATCACAGTGTTATGGGTGGTGGTTTATCACAGTAACACAGGTTGAATGTTATGACAGTGAGAACCGGTTGTGGTTTATCACAGCGATACGGGTGTTGTTTTATCACAGTGATACGGGTGGAGGTTTATCACAGTGATACGAGTGGAGTTTTATCACAGTGATACGGGCGGTGGTTTATCCCAGTGATACGGGCGGTGGTTTATCACAATGATAAGGGCGGTGGTTTATCCCCGTGATACGGGCGGAGGGTTATCCCAGTGATACAGGCAGTGGTTTATCCTAGTGACAAGAGTTGAGATTTATCACAGTGACACGGGTTGAAGTTTATCACCGTGATACGGGCATTGGTTTATCACAGTGACACGGGTTGAGGTTTATCAGAGTGACATGCGTTGAGGTTTATCACAGTGATACGGGTTGAGATTCATCACCGTGATATGGACGTCGGTTTATCCCAATGATACGGGTTGATGTTTATCACACTGATACGGGTTGAGGTTTATCACGCTGACACGGGTGGAGGTTTATCACAGTGATATGGGTGGTGGTTTATCACAGTAAGATGGGCTGAAGTTTATCACAGTGTGAACCGGCTGTGGTTTATCACAGTGATACGGGTGGAGGTTTATCACAGTGATACTGGTGGAGGTTTATCACATTGACACGGGTTGAAATTTATCCCGGTGATACGGGTGGAGGTTTATCACTGCGATACGGGTGGTGGTTTATTCCACTGATACGGGTGGTGGTTTATCACAATGATACGGGTGGTGGTTTATCACAGTGATACAGCTTGAGGTATAGCACAGTGCTACGGGTTGAAGTTTATCACAGTGACATGGGTTGAGGTTTAATCACAATGATACGGGTGGAGGTTTATCACAGTGATACGGGTGGTGGTTTATCACAGTAACACGGGTTGAAGTTTATCACAGTGAAACGGGTTAAAGTTTATCACAGTGATACGGGTTGAGGTTTATCACAGTGAGGCGGGTTGAGGTTTATCACAGTGACATGGGTTGATGTTTATCACAGTGATAGGGGTTGAGGTTTATCACAGTGATACGGGCGGTGGTTTATCCCAGTGATACGGGCGGTGGTTTATCCCAGTGATACGGGTTGAAGTTTATCACAGTGAAACGGGTTGAAGTTTATCACAGTGATACGGGTTGAGGTTTATCACAGTGACACGGGTTGAGGTTTATCACAGTGACACGGGTTGAGGTTTATCACAGTGATAGGGGCTGAGATTTATCAGTGATACGGGCGGTGCTTTATCCCAGTGATACGGGCGGTGGTTTATCACGGTGATATGGGTGGTGGTTTATCCCAGTGATACGGGTGGTGCTTTATCCCTCTGATATGGGCGGTGGTTTATCCCAGTGACATGGGTTGAAGTTTATCACAGTGATATGGGCGGTGGTTTTTCCTAGTGATATGGGTTGAGGTTTATCACAGTGATACAGGTTGAGGTTTATCACAGTGATACGGGTCGAGTTTTATCACAGTGACACGGGTTGAGGTTTATCACAGTGATACGGGCGTTGGTTTATCACAGTGACACGGGTTGAGGTTTATCACAGTAACATGGGTTGAAGTTTATCACAGTGAGAACCGGTTGTGGTTTCTCACAGTGATACAGGTGGAGGTTTATCACAGTGACACGGGTTGAGGTTTATCACAGTGACACGGGTTGAGGTTTATCACAGTGATACAGCTTGAGGTTTAACACAGTGATACGGGTTGAAGTTTATCACAGTGACATGGGTTGAGGTTGATCACAGTGATACGGGTGGAGGTTTCTCACAGTGATTCGGGTGTTGGTTTATCACAGTGACACGGGTTGAGGTTTATCACAGTGTTATGGGTGGTGGTTTATCACAGTAACACAGGTTGAATGTTATGACAGTGAGAACCGGTTGTGGTTTATCACAGCGATACGGGTGTTGTTTTATCACAGTGATACGGGTGGAGGTTTATCACAGTGATACGAGTGGAGTTTTATCACAGTGATACGGGCGGTGGTTTATCCCAGTGATACGGGCGGTGGTTTATCACAATGATAAGGGCGGTGGTTTATCCCCGTGATACGGGCGGAGGGTTATCCCAGTGATACAGGCAGTGGTTTATCCTAGTGACAAGAGTTGAGATTTATCACAGTGACACGGGTTGAAGTTTATCACCGTGATACGGGCATTGGTTTATCACAGTGACACGGGTTGAGGTTTATCAGAGTGACATGCGTTGAGGTTTATCACAGTGATACGGGTTGAGATTCATCACCGTGATATGGACGTCGGTTTATCCCAATGATACGGGTTGATGTTTATCACACTGATACGGGTTGAGGTTTATCACGCTGACACGGGTGGAGGTTTATCACAGTGATATGGGTGGTGGTTTATCACAGTAAGATGGGCTGAAGTTTATCACAGTGTGAACCGGCTGTGGTTTATCACAGTGATACGGGTGGAGGTTTATCACAGTGATACTGGTGGAGGTTTATCACATTGACACGGGTTGAAATTTATCCCGGTGATACGGGTGGAGGTTTATCACTGCGATACGGGTGGTGGTTTATTCCACTGATACGGGTGGTGGTTTATCACAATGATACGGGCGGTGGTTTATCTCAGTGATATGGGCCCAGGTTTATCCCAGTGATATGGGCAGTTGTTTATCCCAGTGACATGAGTTGAAGTTTATCACAGTGATACGGGTTGATGTTTATCACAGTGATACGGGCGGTGATTTATCACAGTGACACGGGTTGAGGTTTATCACAGTGACATGGGTTGAGGTTTGTCACAGTGATATGGGTTGATGTTCATCACAGTGAAACGGACGTCGCTTTATCCCAATGATACGGGTTGAGTTTTGTCAAAGTGATACGGGTTGATATTTGTCACAGTGATACATGTTGAAGTTTATCCCAGAGATACGGGTTGATGTTTTTCACACAGATACGGGTTGAGTTTTATCACAGTGACACGGGTGGTGGTTTATCACAGTGATACGGGTGGTGGTTTATCACAGTGATACAATTATAGGTTTATCGCAGTGATACAGCTTGAGGTTTAACACAGAGATACGGGTTGAAGTTTATCACAGTGACATGGGTTGAGGTTGATCACGGTGATACGGGTGGAGGTTTCTCACAGTGATTCGGGGGTTTGTTTATCACAGTGACACGGGTTGAGGTTTATCAC
This sequence comes from Somniosus microcephalus, assembly GCF_052327205.1. Lineage (NCBI taxonomy): Eukaryota > Metazoa > Chordata > Chondrichthyes > Squaliformes > Somniosidae > Somniosus > Somniosus microcephalus. The sequence continues at coordinate 136,631,843 of NC_140999.1, read as the reverse complement.
AGTGTTATGGGTGGTGGTTTATCACAGTAACACAGGTTGAATGTTATCACAGTGAGAACCGGTTGTGGTTTAGCACAGTGATACGAGTTGAGGTTTATCACAGTGACATGGTTTGAGGTTTATCACAGAGATACGGGTTGAGGTTTATCACAGTGATATGGGTTGTGGGTTATCGCAGTGATGCAGGTTGCAGTTTATCACAGTGATATGGGTTGAGGTTTATCACAGTGATGCAAGTTGAGGTTTATCACAGTTTTACGGGTTCAGGTTAATCAAAGTAACACGGTTTGAAGTTTATAACATTGTTATGGGTTGAATTTTATCACAGTGATATGGGTTAAAGTTTATCACAGTGACATGGACGGTGGTTAATCCCAGTGATATGGGTTGAGGTGTATCTCAGTGACACCGGTTGAGGTTTATCACAGTGATACGGGTTGAGGTATATCACAGTCATGTGTGTTGAGGTTTATCACAGTGATATGGGCGGTGGTTTATCACAGTGACACGGGTTGTGCGTTATCACTGTGACACGGGTTGACGTTTATCACAGTAATATGGGTTGATGTTTATCACAGTGATACGGGCGGTGGTTTATCCCAGTGATACGGACGGTGGTATATCCCAGCGATACGGATGCTGGTTTATCGCAGTGATACGGTTCGAGGTTTATCACAGTGACACGGGTTGAGGTTTATAACAGTGATACGGGAAAAGGTTTATCACAGTGTTCCGGGTTGAAATTTGTTACAGTGATATGGGCGGTGGTTTATCAGATTGATACGGTTGGTGGTATATCACAGTGATATGGTTGGAGGTTTATTACAATGATATGGGTTGAGGCTTATCACAGTGATACGGGCAGTGGATTATCACAGTGACACGGGTTGAAGTTTATCCCAGTGATACGGCTGGAGTTTTATCACAGTGATATGGGTGGTGGTTTATCCCAATGATTTGGGCGGTGGTTTATCCCATTGATACGGGTGGAGGTATATGAGAGTGATACAGATTGAGGTTTATCACAGTGATACTGGTGGTGGTTTATCACAGTGAAATAGGTGATGGTTTATCACAGTGATGCAGGTTGATGTTTATCACAGTGATACAGGTTGAGGTTTATCACAGTGATACGGGAGGTGGTTTATGACAGTGATAAAGGTGGTGGTTTATCACAGTGATACGGGTGGTGGTTTATCACAGAGATACGGGTTGAGGTTTTTCACAGTGACACGGGTGGAGGTTTATCACAGTGATACGGGTGGTGGTTTATCACAGTGATACAGGTTGAGGTTTATCAGAGTGATACGGGCGGTCGTTTATCCCAGTGATACTGGTTGAGTTTCATCACAGTGATACGGGTGCACGTTTAACACAGTGATACGGGTCGAGGTTTATCACAGTGACACGGGTTGAGGTTTATCACAGTGGCACGGGTTGAGGTTTATCAATGTGACACGGGCGGTGATTTATCACAGTGACAAGGGTTGAGGTTTATCACAGTGACATGGGTTGAGGTTTGTCACAGTGATATGGGTTGAGGTTCATCATAGTGATACGGACGACGGTTTATCCCAATGATACGGGTTGAGGTGTATCACAGTGATACGGGATCAGGTTTATCACAGTGACACGGGTGGAGGTTTTCACGCAGATACGGGTTGATGTTTATCACAGTGACACGGGTGGAGGATTATCACAGTGATACGGTTGGTGGTTTATCACAGTGATACGGTTAGAGGTTTATCACAGTGATACAGCTTGAGGTTTAACACAGTGATACGGGTTGAAGTTTATCACAGTGACATGGGTTGAGGTTGATCACAGTGATACGGGTGGAGGTTTCTCACAGTGATTCGAGTGTTGGTTTATCACAGTGACACGGGTTGAGGTTTATCACAGTGTTATGGGTGGTGGTTTATCACAGTAACACAGGTTGAATGTTATCACAGTGGGAACAGGTTGTGGTTTATCACAGTGATACGGGTGTTCCTTTATCACAGTGATACGTGTTCAGGTTTATCGCAGTAATACGGGTTGAAATTTATCACAGTGATACAGGTTGACGTTTATCCCTGAGATACGGGTTGATATTTATCAGTGATACAGGTGGTGGTTTATCACAGTGATACGGGTTGAAGTTTATCACAGTGCCATGTGTTGAGGTTTATCACTGTGATACAGGTGGTGGTTTATCACAGTAACACGGGTGGAGGTTTATCACAGTGAGAACCTGTTGTGGTTTATCACAGTGATACGGGTGGAGGTTTATCACAGTGATACTTTTGAAGTTTATCGCAATGATACGGGTGGTGGTTTATCACATTGACACGGGTTGAAGTTTATCCCGGTGATACGGGTGTAGATTTATCACAGTGATATGGGCGGTGGTTTACCCCAGTGATACGGGCGCTGGTTTATCACAATGATACGGGCAGAGGTTTTTCCCAATGATACGGGCTGTGGTTTACCCTGGTGACAGTATTGAGGTTTATCACAGTGATACGGGTTCAAATTTATCACAGTGATATGGGCGGTGCTTTATCACAGTGACACGGGTTGAGGTTTATCTCAGTGACATGGGTTGAGTTTATCCCAGTGATACGGGTGGAGGTTTATCACAGTGATACGGGTTGAGGTTTATCACAGTGATACGGGTTGAGGTTTATCACAGTGACACGGGTGGAGGTTTATCACAGTGATACGGGTTGAGGTTTATCACAGTGATACGGGTTCAGGTTTATCACAATGATACGGGCGGTGGTTTATCCCAGTGATACGGGCGGTGGTTTATCCCAGTCATACGGGTTGAGGCTTATCACACTGATACAGGTTGAGGTTTATCACAGTGTTACGGGTTGAGGTTAATCACAGTGATACGGGTTGAAGTTTGTCACAGTGTAATGGGTTGAAGTTTATCACAGTGATACGGGCGGTGGTTTAGCACAGTGATACGGGTTGTGGTTTATCACAGTGACATGGTTTGAGGTTTATCACAGAGATACGGGTTGAGGTTTATCACAGTGATACTGGTTGAGGTTAATCACAGTGATACGGGTTGAAGTTTGTCACAGTGTAATGGGTTGAAGTTTATCACAGTGATACAGGCATTGGTTTATCACAGTGACATGGGTTGAGGTTTATCACAGTGATACGGGTGGTGGTTTATCACAGTGATACTGGTTGAGGTTTATCACAGTGATATGGGCGATGTGTTAGCCCAGCGATACGGGTGGTGGTTTATCACAGTGATACGGTTCGAGGTTAATCATAGTGACAAGGTTTGAGGTTTACCACAGTGACACGGGTTGAGGTTTATCACAGTGATACAGGCATTGGTTTATCACATTGACATGGGTTGGGGTTTATCACAGTGATACGGGTGGTGGTTTATCACAGTGATACGGGTCGAGGTTTATCACAGTGACATGGGTTGAGGTTTATCACAGTGATACGGGTGGTGGTTTATCACAGTGACACGGGATGTGGGTTATCACAGTGACACAGGTTGATGTTTATCACAGTGATATGGGTTGAGTTTTATCACAGTGATGCAGGTTGATGTTTATCACAGTGTTACGGGTTCAGGTTAATCAAAGTAACACGGTTTGAAGTTTATAACATTGTTATGGGTTGAATTTTATCACAGTGATATGGGTTAAAATTTATCACAGCGTCATGGGCGGTGGTTAATCCCAGTGATACAGGAAACAGGTTGAGGTGAATCTCAGTGACACGGGTTGAGGTTTATCACAGTGATACTGGTTGAGGTATATCACAGTCATGTGGGTTGAGGTTTAACACAGTGATATGGGCGGTGGTTTATCACAGTGACACGGGTTGTGCGTTATCTCAGTGACACGGGTTGAGGTTTATCACAGTGATACGGGTTGAGGTTTATCACAGTGATATGGGCGGTGGTTTATCACAGTGACACGAGTTGTGCGTTATCACTGTGACACGGGTTGACGTTTATCACAGTGATATGGCTTGAGGTTTATCACAGTGATACGGGTTGATGTTTATCACAGTGATACGGGCGGTGGTTTAACCCAGTGATATGGGCGGTGTTTATCCCAGTGATACGGGTTGTTGTTTATCCCTGTGATATGGGCGGTGGTTTATCCCAGTGACACGGGTTGAAGTTTATCACAGTGATACGGGCGGTGGTATATCCCAGCGATACGGGTGGTTGTTTATCACAGTGATACGGTTCGAGGTTTATCACAGTGACACGGGCTGAGGTTTATAACAGTGATATGGGTAGAGGTTTATCACAGTGTTACGGGTTGAAATTTATCACAGTGATACGGGTGGTGGTTTATCACAGTGATTCGTGTTGAGGTTTATCACAGTGAAACGGGTGGTGGTTTATCACGGTGATACGGGTGGTGGTTTATCACAGTGACACGGGTTTGAAGTTTATCACAGTGACACGGGTGGTGTTTTATCACAGTGTTACGGGTTGAAGTTTATCACAGTGATACGTGTTGAGGTTTATCACAGTGATATGGGTGGAGGTTTATCACAGTGATATGGGTGGTGGTTTCTCAGATTGATATGGGTGGTGGTTTATCACAGTGATATGGGTGGAGGTTTATTACAATGATATGGATTGAGGCTTATCACAGTGATACGGGCAGTGAATTATCACAGTGACATGGGTTGAAATTTATCCCAGTAATACGGCTGGAGATTTATCACAGTGATACGGGCGGTGGTTTATCCCAGTGATTTGGGCAGTGGTCCATCCCATTGACATGGGTGGAGGTATATGAGAGTGATACAGATTGAGGTTTATCACAGTGATACTGGTGGTGGTTTATCACAGTGAAATAGGTGGTGGTTTATCACAGTGATACAGGTTGAGGTTTATCACAGTGATACAGGTTTATCACAGTGGTACGGGAGGTGGTTTATCACAGTGATAAAGGCGGTGTGTTATCCCAGCGATACGGGTGGTGGTTTATCACAGTGATACGGTTCGAGGTTTATCATTGTGACAAGGGTTGAGGTTTATCACAGTGATATGGGTGGACGTTTATCACAGTGATACGGGTCGAGGTTTTTCACAGTGACACGGGATGAGGTTTATCACAGTGACACGGGTTGAGGTTTATCAGTGATACGGGCGGTGATTTATCACAGAGACACAGGTTGAGGTTTATCACAGTGACATGGGTTGAGGTTTGTCACAGTGACACGGGTGGAGGTTTATCACACAGATACGGGTTGAGGTTTATCACAGTGACACGGGTGGAGGTTTATCACAGTGATACGGGTGGTGGTTTATCACAGTGATACGGTTAAAGGTTTATCACAGTGATACAGCTTGAGGTTTAACACAGTGATACGGGTTGAAGTTTATCACAGTGACATGGGTTGAGGTTTATCACAGTGATACGAGTGGAGTTTTATCACAGTGATACGGGCGGTGGTTTATCACAATGATAAGGGCGGTGGTTTATCCCAGTGATACGGGCGGAGGTTTATCCCAGTGATACAGGCAGTGGTTTATCCTAGTGACATGAGTTGAGATTTATCACAGTGATACGGGTTGAAATTTATCACCATGATACGGGCGTTGGTTTATCACAGTGACACGGGTTGAGGTTTATCAGAGTGACATGCGTTGAGGTTTATCCCAGTTATACGGGTGGAGGTTTATCACCGTGATACGGGTTGAGGTTTATCACAGTGATACGGGTTCAGGTTTATCACAGTGATACGGGCGGTTGTTTATCCCAGTGATACTGGTTGAGTTTCATCACAGTGATACAGGCGGTGGTTTAGCACAGTGATACGGGTTGTGGGTTATCACAGTGACACAGGTTGCGGTTTATCACAGTGATATGGGTTGAGGTTTATCACAGTGATGCAAGTTGAGCTTTATCACAGTTTTACGGGTTCAGGTTAATCAAAGTAACACGGTTTGAAGTTTATAACATTGTTATGGGTTGAATTTTATCACAGTGATATGTGTTAAAGTTTATCACAGTGACATGGGCGGTGGTTAATCCCAGTGATACGGGTTGAGGTATATCTCATTGACACGGGTTGAGGTTTATCACAGTGATACGGGTTGAGGTATATCACAGTCATATGGGTTGAGGTTTATCACAGTGATGTGGGCGGTGGTTTATCACAGTGACACGGATTGCGCGTTATCACTGTGACACGGGTTGACGTTTATCACAGTGATATGGTTGAGGTTTATCACAGTGATACGGGTTGAGGTTCATCACAGTGAATCGGACGTCGGTTTATCCCAGTGATACGCGTTGTGGTTTATCCCTGTGATACGGGCGGTGTTTTATCCCAGTGATACGGATTGAAATTTATCACAGTGATACGGGCGGTGGTATATCCCAGAGATACGGGTGGTGGTTTATCACAGTGATACGGTTCGAGGTTTATCACAGTGACACGGGTTGAGGTTTATAACAGTGATATGGGTGGAGGTTTATCACAGTGATACTGGTTGAGGTTTGTCACAGAGAGAAGGGTTGAGGATATTCAATGTGATACGGGTTGAGCTTTATCACAGTGAGACAGGCAGTGGTTAATCACAGCGATACGGGCAGTGGTTTATCACAGTGATACAGATTGAATTTATCACAGTGATACGGGTTGAGGTTTATCACAGTGATACGGGTTGAGGTTTATCACAGTGGTACAAGCGCTGGTTTATCAGTGATACAGGTGGTGGTTTATCACAGTGATACGGGTGGTGGTTTATCACAATGATATGTGTGGTGGTTTATCACTGTGATACATGATGAAGTTTATCACAGTGATAAGGGTTGAGGTTTAACACAGTGATACATGTTGAGGTTTATCACAGTGATACAGGTTGAGCTTTATCACAGTGATACAGGTTGAGGTTTTCCACAGTGAAACGGGTTGAGGCTTATCACAGTGATATGGGTTGAGTTTTATCACAGAGATACAGGTTGAGATTTATCACAGTGATACGGATTGAGTTTTCTCACAGAGATACAGGTTGAGGTTCTTCACAGTGATACGGGTTGAGGTTTATCACAGTGATACAGCTTCAGGTTTAACACTGTGATAAACGCGAAGGTTTATGACAGTGTTACATGTTGGGGTTTATCACAGTGATACAGGTTGAGGTTTAACACAGTGATACGGGCGGTTGTTTATCACAGTGATACGGGCGGTGGTTTATCACAGTGATACGGGCGGTGGTTTTTCAAAGTGATACGGGTTGAGGTTTATCACAGTGATATTGGTTGAGGTTTATCACAGAGAGAAGGGTTGAGGTTTATCACAGTGATACAGGTTGAGGTTTATCACATTGAAACGGGTTGAGTTTTATCACAGTGATACAGGTTGAGGTTTATCACAGGAATACGGGTTGAGGGTAATCACAGTGATATGGGTTGAGGTTTATCACAGTGATACTGGTTGAGGTTTATCTCAGTGATACACGTGGTGATTTTTCACAGTGATATGTGTTCAGCGTAATCACTGTGATACGGGTTGAGGTTTGTCACAGTGATACAGATTGAAGTTTATCACAGTGATACAGGCGCTGGTTTATCAGTGATACAGGTGGTGGTTTATCACAGTGATACGGGTGGTGGTTTATCACAGTGATACAGGTACTGGTTTATCGCAGTTATACAGGTGGTGGTTTATCACAGTGATACGGGTTGAGGTTTATCACAGTGATACGGATTGAGGTTTATCACAGTGATACGTATTGAGGTTTATCAGTGATATGGGTTGAGTTTTATCACAGTGATACAGATTGAGGTTTATCAGCGTGATACGGGTTGAGGTTTATCACATTGATATGGGTTGAGGTTTATCAATGTGATACGGATTGAGGTTTATCACAGTGTTACAGGTTGAGATTTATCGCAGCGATACGTGTTGAGTTTTATCATAGTGATACAGGTTGATGTTTGTCACAGTGTTACAGGTTGAGGTTTATCACAGTGATACGGGTTGAGGTTTATCACAGTGATACGTGTTGAGCTTAATCACAGAGATACAGGTTGAGGTTTATCACAGTGATATGTGTTGTGCTTAATCACAGTGATAAGGTTGAGGTTTATCACAGTGATAGGTGTTGAAGTTTATCACAGTGATATGGGTTGAGGTTTATCACAATGATACTGGTTGATGTTTATCACAGTGATATGTGTTGAGGTTTATCACACTGGTACAGGCGTTGATTTATCGCAGTGATATGGGTTGAGGTTTATCACAGTGAACCAGTTTGAGGTTTATCACAGTGATACGGGTTGAGGTTTATCACAGTGAAACAGGTGCTTGTTTATCAGTGATACAGGTGGTGGTTTATCCCAGTGATACGTGTGGTGGTTTATCAGAGTGAAACAGGTGGTGGTTTAACTCTGTGATACATGATGCGGCTTTTCGCAGTGAAACAGGTTGAATTTTATCACAGTGATACAGGTTGAGGTTTATCACAGGGATACTGGTTGAGGTTTATCACAGTGATACAGTTTGTGGTTCATGACAGTGATACTGGTTGAGGTTTTTCAAAGTGATAATTGTTGACGTTTACCACAGCGATACGGGTGGTGGTTTATCACAGTGATTAGGGATGAGGTTTATTCCAGTGATACACGTGGTGGTTAAGCACATTCATAGGGGTTGAGGTTTATCACAGTGAAACGGGATGAGGTTTATCACAGTGATACTGGTTGAGGTTTATTTCAGTGATACAGGTTGTGGTTTTTCACAGTGATACATTTTCAGGGTTAGCACAGTGATACGGGTTGAGGTTTGTCACAGTGATATGGGCGGTGGTTTATCACAGTGATACAGGCGGTGGCTTATCACTGTGATACAGGTTGAGGTTTATCACATTGATACGGATTGAGGTTTATCACAGTGATACGTATTGAGGTTTATCACAGGGATATGGGTTGAGTTTTATCACAGTGATACAGATTGAGGTTTATCACAGTGATACGGGTTGAGGTTTATCACAGTGATAGGAGTTTAGGTTTATCACAGTGATATGGGTGAAGGTTTATCACAGTGATATGTGTGGTGGTTTATCACTGTGATACATGATGAGGTTTATCACAGAGATAAGGGTTGAGGTTTATCACAGTGATACAGGTTGAGATTTATCACAGTGATACGGGTTGAGTTTTATCACAGTGATACAGGTTGAGATTTTTCTCAGTGATACGGGTTGAGCTTCATCACAGTGATACAGCTTCAGGTTTAACACAGTGATAAAGGCGAAGGTTTATGACAGTGTTACAGGTGGTGGTTTATCACAGTGATACTGGTTGAGGTTTATCACAGTCATACTGGCAGTGGTTTATCACAGTTTTACAGGTTGAGTTTTATCACAGTGAGATGGGTTGAGGTTTATCACAGTGATACGGGCAGTGGTTTATCACAGTGATACGAGTTGAGGTTTATCACAGTGATACTGGTTGAGGTTTATCACAGAGAGAAGGGTTGAGGTTTATCACAGTGATACAGTTTGAGGTTTATCAGATTGAAATGGGTTGAGTTTTATTACAGTGATTCGTGTTGAGGTTTATCACAGTGAGACAGGCAGTGGTTAATCACAGCGATACGGGCAGTGGTTTATCACAGTGATACAGATTGAATTTATCACAGTGATACGGGTTGAGGTTTATCACAGTGATACGGGTTGAGGTTTATCACAGTGGTACAAGCGCTGGTTTATCAGTGATACAGGTGGTGGTTTATCACAGTGATACGGGTGGTGGTTTATCACAATGATATGTGTGGTGGTTTATCACTGTGATACATGATGAAGTTTATCACAGTGATAAGGGTTGAGGTTTAACACAGTGATACAGGTTGAGCTTTATCACAGTGATACAGGTTGAGGTTTTCCACAGTGAAACGGGTTGAGGCTTATCACAGTGATATGGGTTGAGTTTTATCACAGAGATACAGGTTGAGATTTATCACAGTGATACGGATTGAGTTTTCTCACAGAGATACAGGTTGAGGTTCTTCACAGTGATACGGGTTGAGGTTTATCACAGTGATACAGCTTCAGGTTTAACACTGTGATAAACGCGAAGGTTTATGACAGTGTTACATGTTGGGGTTTATCACAGTGATACAGGTTGAGGTTTAACACAGTGATACGGGCGGTTGTTTATCACAGTGATACGGGCGGTGGTTTATCACAGTGATACGGGCGGTGGTTTTTCAAAATGATACGGGTTGAGGTTTATCACAGTGATATTGGTTGAGGTTTATCACAGAGAGAAGGGTTGAGGTTTATCACAGTGATACAGGTTGAGGTTTATCACATTGAAACGGGTTGAGTTTTATCACAGTGATACAGGTTGAGGTTTATCACAGGAATACGGGTTGAGGGTAATCACAGTGATATGGGTTGAGGTTTATCACAGTGATACTGGTTGAGGTTTATCTCAGTGATACACGTGGTGATTTTTCACAGTGATATGTGTTCAGCGTAATCACTGTGATACGGGTTGAGGTTTGTCACAGTGATACAGATTGAAGTTTATCACAGTGATACAGGCGCTGGTTTATCAGTGATACAGGTGGTGGTTTATCACAGTGATACGGGTGGTGGTTTATCACAGTGATACAGGTACTGGTTTATCGCAGTTATACAGGTGGTGGTTTATCACAGTGATACGGGTTGAGGTTTATCACAGTGATACGGATTGAGGTTTATCACAGTGATACGTATTGAGGTTTATCAGTGATATGGGTTGAGTTTTATCACAGTGATACAGATTGAGGTTTATCAGCGTGATACGGGTTGAGGTTTATCACATTGATATGGGTTGAGGTTTATCAATGTGATACGGATTGAGGTTTATCACAGTGTTACAGGTTGAGATTTATCGCAGCGATACGTGTTGAGTTTTATCATAGTGATACAGGTTGATGTTTATCACAGTGTTACAGGTTGAGGTTTATCACAGTGATACGGGTTGAGGTTTATCACAGTGATACGTGTTGAGCTTAATCACAGAGATACAGGTTGAGGTTTATCACAGTGATATGTGTTGTGCTTAATCACAGTGATAAGGTTGAGGTTTATCACAGTGATAGGTGTTGAAGTTTATCACAGTGATATGGGTTGAGGTTTATCACAATGATACTGGTTGATGTTTATCACAGTGATATGTGTTGAGGTTTATCACACTGGTACAGGCGTTGATTTATCGCAGTGATACGGGTTGAGGTTTATCACAGTGAACCAGTTTGAGGTTTATCACAGTGATACGGGTTGAGGTTTATCACAGTGAAACAGGTGCTTGTTTATCAGTGATACAGGTGGTGGTTTATCCCAGTGATACGTGTGGTGGTTTATCAGAGTGAAACAGGTGGTGGTTTAACTCTGTGATACATGATGCGGCTTTTCGCAGTGAAACAGGTTGAATTTTATCACAGTGATACAGGTTGAGGTTTATCACAGGGATACTGGTTGAGGTTTATCACAGTGATACAGTTTGTGGTTCATGACAGTGATACATGTTGAGGTTTATCACAGTGATACTGGTTGAGGTTTTTCAAAGTGATAATTGTTGACGTTTACCACAGCGATACGGGTGGTGGTTTATCACAGTGATTAGGGATGAGGTTTATTCCAGTGATACACGTGGTGGTTAAGCACATTCATAGGGGTTGAGGTTTATCACAGTGAAACGGGATGAGGTTTATCACAGTGATACTGGTTGAGGTTTATTTCAGTGATACAGGTTGTGGTTTTTCACAGTGATACATTTTCAGGGTTAGCACAGTGATACGGGTTGAGGTTTGTCACAGTGATATGGGCGGTGGTTTATCACAGTGATACAGGCGGTGGCTTAACACTGTGATACAGGTTGAGGTTTATCACATTGATACGGATTGAGGTTTATCACAGTGATACGTATTGAGGTTTATCACAGGGATATGGGTTGAGTTTTATCACAGTGATACAGATTGAGGTTTATCACAGTGATACGGGTTGAGGTTTATCACAGTGATAGGAGTTTAGGTTTATCACAGTGATATGGGTGAAGGTTTATCACAGTGATATGTGTGGTGGTTTATCACTGTGATACATGATGAGGTTTATCACAGAGATAAGGGTTGAGGTTTATCACAGTGATACAGGTTGAGATTTATCACAGTGATACGGGTTGAGTTTTATCACAGTGATACAGGTTGAGATTTTTCTCAGTGATACGGGTTGAGCTTCATCACAGTGATACAGCTTCAGGTTTAACACAGTGATAAAGGCGAAGGTTTATGACAGTGTTACAGGTGGTGGTTTATCACAGTGATACTGGTTGAGGTTTATCACAGTCATACTGGCAGTGGTTTATCACAGTTTTACAGGTTGAGTTTTATCACAGTGAGATGGGTTGAGGTTTATCACAGTGATACGGGCAGTGGTTTATCACAGTGATACGAGTTGAGGTTTATCACAGTGATACTGGTTGAGGTTTATCACAGAGAGAAGGGTTGAGGTTTATCACAGTGATACAGTTTGAGGTTTATCAGATTGAAATGGGTTGAGTTTTATTACAGTGATTCGTGTTGAGGTTTATCACAGTGATACGGGCAGTGGATTATCACAGTGGCACGGGTTGAAGTTTATCCCAGTGATACGGCTGGAGTTTTATCACAGTGATAAGGTTGGTGGTTTATCCCGGTGGTTTATCCCATTGATACGGGTGGAGGTATATGAGAGTGATACAGATTGAGGTTTCTCACAGTGATACTGGTGGTGGTTTATCACAGTGATATAGGTGGTGGTTTATCACAGCTATACAGGTTGAGGTTCATCACAGTGATACGGGTTGAAGTTTATCACAGTGACATGGGTTGAGGTTTATCACAGTGATACGGGTTGAGGTTTATCACAGTCATATGGGCGGTGTGTTATCCCAGCGATAAGGGTGGTGGTTAATCACAGTGATACGGTTCGAGGTTTATCATAGTGACAAGGGTTGAGGTTTATCACAGTGATACGGGTCGAGGTTTATCACATTGACACGGGTTGAGGTTTATCACAGTGACACGGGTTGAGGTTTATCACAGTGACACCGGTTGAGGTTTATCACAGTGACATGGGTTGAGGTTGGTCACAGTGATATGGGTTGAGGTTCATCAACAGTGATACGGATGTCGGTTTATCCCAATGATACGGGTTGAGTTTTATCACAGTTATATGGGTTCATGTTTATCACAGTGACACGGGTGGAGGTTTTCACACAGATACGGGTTGATGTTTATCACAGTGATATGGTTAGAGGTTTATCACAGTGATACAGTTTGAGGTTTAACACAGTGATACGGGTTGAAGTTTATCGCAGTGATTTGGGTGTTGGTTTATCACAATGACATGGTTTGAGGTTTATCACAGTGATACGGGTTGTGGGTTATCACAGTGACACAGGTTGCAGTTTATCACAGTGATATGGGTTGAGGTTTATCACAGTGATGCAAGTTGAGGTTTATCACAGTTTTATGGGTTCAGGTTAATCAAAGTAACACGGTTTGAAGTTTATAACATTGTTATGGGTTGAATTTTATCACAGTGATATGGGTTAAAGTTTGTCACAGTGACATGGGCGGTGGTTAATCACAGTGATACGGGTTGAGGTGTATCTCAGTGACACGGGTTGAGGTTTATCACAGTGATACGGGTTGAGGTATATCACAGTCATGTGGGTTGAGGTTTATCACAGTGATATGGGCGGTGGTTTATCACAGTGACATGGGTTGTGCGTTATCACTGTGACACGGGTTGACATTTATCACAGTGATATAGGTTGAGGTTTATCACAGTGATACGGGTTGAGGTTCATCACAGTGATACGGACTTCGGTTTAACCCAATGATACGGGTTGCAGTTTATCACCGTGATACGGGTTGATGTTTGTCACAGTGATACGGGCGGTGTTTTATCCCAGTGATACGGGCGGTGGTTTATCCCTGTGATATGGGCGATGTTTTCTCCCAGTGATACGGGTTGAAGTTTATCACAGTGAGAGCCGGTTGTGGTTTATCACAGTGATACGGGTATTGTTTTATCACAGTGATACGGGTGGAGGTTTATCACAGTGATACGGGTGGAGTTTTATCACAGTGATACGGGCGGTGGTTTATCCCAGTGATACGGGCGGTGGTTTATCCCTGTAATACGGGCGGTGTTTTATCCCAGTGATACGGGTTGAAGTTTATCCCTGTAATACGGGCGGTGTTTTATCACAGTGACACTGGTTGAGGTTTATAACAGTGATACGGGTGTAGGTTTATCACAATGTTATGGGTTGAAATATGTCACAGTGATACAGGTGGTGGTTTAGCACAGTGATTCGTGTTGAGGTTTATCACAGTGATATGGGTGGTGGTTTATCAGATTGATATGGGTGGTGGTTTATCACAGTGATATGGGTTGAGGCTTATCACAGTGATACGGACATTGGATTATCACAGTGACACGGGTTGAAGTTTATCCCAGTGATACGGCTGGGGTTTTATCACAGTGATACGGGCGGTGGTTTATACCAGTGATTTGGGCAGTGGTTTATCCCATTGATATGGGTGGAGGTATATGAGAATGATACAGATTGAGGTTTATCACAGTGATACTGGTGGTGGTTTATCACAGTGAAATGGGTGGTGGTTTATCACAGTGATACAGGTTGATGTTTATCACAGTGATACAGGTTGATGTTTATCACAGTGATACGGGAGGTGGTTCATCACAATGATAAAGGTGGTGGTTTATCACAGTGATACGGGTGGTGGTTTATCACAGTGATACGTGTTGAGCTTAATCACAGAGATACAGGTTGAGGTTTATCACAGTGATACGTGTTGTTCTTAATCACAGTGATAAGGTTGAGGTTTATCACAGTGATATGTGTTGAGGTTTATCACAGTGATATGGGTTGAGGTTTATCACAATGATACTGGTTGATGTTTATCACAGTGATATGGGTTGAGGTTTATCGCACTGGTACAGGCGGTGATTTATCACAGTGATACGGGTTGAGGTTTATCACAGTTAACCAGTTTGAGGTTCATCACAGTGATACGGGTTGAGGTTTATCACAGTGAAACAGGTGCTGGTTTATCAGTGATACAGGTGGTGGTTTATCACAGTGATAAGTGTGGTGGTTTATCAGAGTGAAACAGGTGGTGGTTTATCACTGTGATACATGATGCGGCTTTTCGCAGTGAAACAGTTTGTGGTTCATGACAGTGATACAGGTTGAGGTTTATCACAGTGATACGGGTGGATGTTTTTCAAAGTGATAATTGTTGACGTTTACCACAGTGATACGGGTGGTGGTTTATCACAGTGATACTGGTTGAGGTTTATTTCAGTGATACAGGTTGTGGTTTTTCACAGTGATACGTTTTCAGGGTTAGCACAGTGATACGGGTTGAGGTTTGTCACAGTGATATGGGCGGTGGTTTATCACAGTGATACATGCGGTGGCTTATCACTGTGATACAGGTTGAGGTTTATCACATTGATACGGATTGAGGTTTATCACAGTGATACGTATTGAGGTTTATCACAGGGATATGGGTTGAGTTTTATCACAGTGATACAGATTGAGGTTTATCACAGTGATACGGGTTGAGGTTTATCACAGTGATAGGAGTTTAGGCTTATCACAGTGAAACGGGTGGTGGTTTATCACAGTGATATGTGTGGTGGTTTATCACTGTGATACATGATGCGGTTTATCACAGAGATAAGGGTTGAGGTTTAACACAGTGATACATGTTGAGTTTTATCACAGTGATACAGGTTGAGCTTTATCACAGTGATACAGGTTGAGATTTATCACAGTGATACGGGTTGAGTTTTATCACAGTGATACAGGTTGAGATTTTTCTCAGTGATACGTGTTGAGCTTTATCACAGTGATACAGCTTCAGGTTTAACACAGTGATAAAGGCGAAGGTTTATGACAGTGTTACAGGTGGTGGTTTATCACAGTGATACTGGTTGAGGTTTATCACAGTCATATTGGCAGTGGTTTATCACAGTTTTACGGGTTGAGTTTTCTTACAGTGAGACGGGTTGAGGTTTATCACAGTGATACAGGCGGTGGTATATCCCAGCGATACGGGTGGTGGTTTATCACAGTGATACGGTTCGAGGTTTATCACAGTGACACGGGTTGAGGTTTATAACAGTGATATGGGTGGACGTTTATCACAGTGTTACGGGTTGAAATTTGTCACAGTGATACGGGTGGTGGTTTATCACAGTGATTCCTGTTGAGGTTTATCACAGTGATATGGGTGGAGGTTTATCACAGTGATATGGGTGGTGGTTTATCAGATTGTTACGGGTGGTGGTTTATCACAGTGATATGGTTGGAGGTTTATTACAATGATATGGGTTGAGGCTTATCACAGTGATACGGGCAGTGGATTATCTCAGTGACACGGGTTGAAGTTTACCCCAGTGATACGGCTGGAGTTTTATCACAGTGATACGGGCGGTGGTTTATCCCAGTGATTTGGGCGGTGGTTTTTACCATTGATATGGTTGGAGGTATATGAGAGTGATACAGATTGAGGTTTATCACAGTGATACTGGTGGTGGTTTATCACAGTGATACGGGAGGTGGTTTATCACAGTGATAAAGGTGGTGGTTTATCACAGTGATACGGGTGGTGGTTTATCACAGTGATACGGGTTGAGGTTTATCACAGTGATATGGGCGGTGTGTTATCCCAGCGATACGGGTGGTGGTTTATCACAGTGATACGGTTCGAGGTTTATCATAGTGACAAGGGTTGAGGTTTATCACAGTGATATGGGTGGACATTTATCACAGTGATACGGGTCGAGGTTTATCACAGTGACATAGGTTGCGGTTTATCACAGTGATACGGGCGGTGAGTTATCACAGTGACACGGGTTGAGGTTTATCACAGTGACATGGGTTGAGGTTTGTCACAGTGATATAGGTTGAGGTTCATCACAGTGATATGGACGTCGGTTTATCCCAATGATATGGGTTGAGGTTTATCACAGTGATACGGGTTCAGGTTTATCACAGTGACACGGGTGGAGGTTTATCACAGTGATACGGGTGGTGGTTTATCACAGTGATACCGTTAGAGGTTTATCACAGTGATACAGCTTGAGGTTTAACACAGAGATACGGGTTGAAGTTTATCACAGTGACATGGGTTGAGGTTGATCACAGTGATACGGGTGGAGGTTTCTCACAGTGATTCAGGTGTTGGTTTATCACAATGACACAAGTTGAGGTTTATCACAGTGTTATGGGTGGTGGTTTATCACAGTAACACAGGTTGAATGTTATCACAGTGAGAACCGGTTGTGGTTTATCACAGTGATACGAGTGGAGTTTTATCCCAGTGATATGGGCGGTGGTTTATCCCAGTGATACGGGCGGTGGTTTATCACAATGATAAGGGTGGTGGTTTATCCCAGTGATACGGGCGGAGGTTTATCCCAATGATACTGGTAGTGGTTTATCCTAGTGACATGTGTTGAGATTTATCGCAGTGATACGGGTTGAAATTTATCTCCGTGATACGGGCATTGGTTTATCACAGTGACACGGGTTGAGGTTTATCAGAGTGACATGCGTTGAGGTTTATCACAGTGATACGGGTTGAGATTCATCACAGTGATACGGACGTCGGTTTATCCCAATGATACGGGTTGATGTTTATCACACTGATACGGGTTGAGGCTTATCACGCTGACACGATTGGAGGTTTATCACAGTGATACGGGTTGAAGTTTATCTCAGATTTACGATTTGATGTTTATCACACTGACACAGGTGGAGGTTTATCACAGTGATATGGGTGGTGGTTTATCACAGTGACACGGGCTGAAGTTTATCACAGTGAGAACCATCTGTGGTTTATCACAGTGATACGGGTGGAGGTTTATCACAGTGATATGGGTGGTGGTTTATCACAGTGATACGGGTGGAGGTTTATCACAGTGATACAGCTTGTGGTTTAACACAGTGATACGGGTTGAAGTTTATCACAGTGACATGGGTTGAGGTTGATCACAGTGATACGGGTGGAGGTTTCTCACAGTGATTCGGGTGGTGGTTTATCACAGTAACACAGGTTGAATGTTATCACAGTGAGAACCGGTTGTGGTTTATCACAGTGATACGGGTTGAGGTTTATCACAGTGATACGGGTGGAGGTTTATCACAGTGATACGAGTGGAGTTTTATCACAGTGATACGGGCGGTGGTTTATCCCAGTGATACGGGCGGTGTTTTATCCCACTGATACGGGTTGAAGTTTATCACAGTGATACGGGCGGTGATATATCCCAGCGATACGGGTGGTGGTTTATCACAGTGATACGGTTCGAGGTTTATCACAGTGACACTGGTTGAGGTTTATAACAATGATATGGGTGGAGGTTTATCACAATGTTACGGGTTGAAATTTGTCACAGTGATACGGGTGGTGGTTTATCACAGTGATTCGTGTTGAGGTTTATCACAGTGATACGGGCAGTGGATTATCACAGTGGCACGGGTTGAAGTTTATCCCAGTGATACGGCTGGAGTTTTATCACAGTGATAAGGGTGGTGGTTTATCCCGGTGGTTTATCCCATTGATACGGGTGGAGGTATATGAGAGTGATACAGGTTGAGGTTCATCACAGTGATACGGGTTGAAGTTTATCACAGTGACATGGGTTGAGGTTTATCACAGTGATACGGGTTGAGGTTTATCACAGTCATATGGGCGGTGTGTTATCCCAGCGATAAGGGTGGTGGTTAATCACAGTGATACGGGTCGAGGTTTATCACATTGACACGGGTTGAGGTTTATCACAGTGACACGGGTTGAGGTTTATCACAGTGACATGGGTTGAGGTTGGTCACAGTGATATGGGTTGAGGTTCATCAACAGTGATACGGATGTCGGTTTATCCCAATGATACAGGTTGAGTTTTATCACAGTTATATGGGTTCATGTTTATCACAGTGACACGGGTGGAGGTTTTCACACAGATACGGGTTGATGTTTATCACAGTGACACGGGTGTTGGTTTATCACAGTGATACGGTTAGAGGTTTATCACAGTGATACAGTTTGAGGTTTAACACAGTGATACGGGTTGAAGTTTATCACAGTGATTTGGGTGTTGGTTTATCACAGTGACATGGTTTGAGGTTTATCACAGAGATACGGGTTGAGGTTTATCACAGTGATACGGGTTGTGGGTTATCACAGTGACACAGGTTGTGGTTTATCACAGTGATATGGGTTGAGGTTTATCACAGTGATGCAAGTTGAGGTTTATCACAGTTTTATTGGTTCAGGTTAATCAAAGTAACACGGTTTGAAGTTTATAACATTGTTATGGGTTGAATTTTATCACAGTGATATGGGTTAAAGTTTATCACAGTGACATGGGAGGTGGTTAATCACAGTGATATGGGTTGAGGTGTATCTCAGTGACACGGGTTGAGGTTTATCACAGTGATACGGGTTGAGGTATATCACAGTCATGTGGGTTGAGGTTTATCACAGTGATATGGGCAGTGGTTTATCACAGTGACACGGGTTGTGCGTTATCACTGTGACACGGGTTGACATTTATCACAGTGATATAGGTTGAGGTTTATCACAGTGATACGGGTTGAGGTTCATCACAGTGATACGGACGTCGGTTTAACCCAATGATACGGGTTGCAGTTTATCACCGTGATACGGGTTGATGTTTATCACAGTGATACGGGCGGTGTTTTATCCCAGTGATACGGGCGGTGGTTTATCCCTGTGATATGGGCGATGTTTTCTCCCAGTGATACGGGTTGAAGTTTATCACAGTGAGAACCGGTTGTGGTTTATCACAGTGATACGGGTGTTGTTTTATCACAGTGATACGGGTGGAGGTTTATCACAGTGACACGAGTGGAGTTTTATCACAGTGATACGGGCGGTGGTTTATCCCAGTGATACGGGCGGTGGTTTATCCCTGTAATACGGGCGGTGTTTTATCCCAGTGATACGGGTTGAAGTTTATCACAGTGATACGGGCGGTGATATATCCCAGCGATACGGGTGGTGGTTTATCACAGTGATACGGTTCGAGGTTTATCACAGTGACACTGGTTGAGGTTTATAACAGTGATACGGGTATAGGTTTATCACAATGTTACGGGTTGAAATATGTCACAGTGATACAGGTGGTGGTTTAGCACAGTGGTTCGTGTTGAGGTTTATCACAGTGATATGGGTGGTGGTTTATCAGATTGATATGGGTGGTGGTTTATCACAGTGATATGGGTTGAGGCTTATCACAGTGATACGGACATTGGATTATCACAGTGACACGGGTTGAAGTTTATCCCAGTGATACGGCTGGGGTTTTATCACAGTGATACGGGCGGTGGTTTATACCAGTGATTTGGGCAGTGGTTTATCCCATTGATATGGGTGGAGGTATATGAGAATGATACAGATTGAGGTTTATCACAGTGATACTGGTGGTGGTTTATCACAGTGAAATGGGTGGTGGTTTATCACAGTGATACAGGTTGATGTTTATCACAGTGATACAGGTTGAGGTTTATCACAGTGATACGGGAGGTGGTTCATCACGATGATAAAGGTGGTGGTTTATCACAGTGATACGGGTGGTGGTTTATCACAGTGATACGTGTTGAGCTTAATCACAGAGATACAGGTTGAGGTTTATCACAGTGATACGTGTTGTTCTTAATCACAGTGATAAGGTTGAGGTTTATCACAGTGATATGTGTTGAGGTTTATCACAGTGATATGGGTTGAGGTTTATCACAATGATACTGGTTGATGTTTATCACAGTGATATGGGTTGAGGTTTATCGCACTGGTACAGGCGGTGATTTATCACAGTGATACGGGTTGAGGTTTATCACAGTTAACCAGTTTGAGGTTCATCACAGTGATACGGGTTGAGGTTTATCACAGTGAAACAGGTGCTGGTTTATCAGTGATACAGGTGGTGGTTTATCACAGTGATAAGTGTGGTGGTTTATCAGAGTGAAACAGGTGGTGGTTTATCACTGTGATACATGATGCGGCTTTTCGCAGTGAAACAGTTTGTGGTTCATGACAGTGATACAGGTTGAGGTTTATCACAGTGATACGGGTGGAGGTTTTTCAAAGTGATACTGGTTGAGGTTTATTTCAGTGATACAGGTTGTGGTTTTTCACAGTGATACGTTTTCAGGGTTAGCACAGTGATACGGGTTGAGGTTTGTCACAGTGATATGGGCGGTGGTTTATCACAGTGATACAAGCGGTGGCTTATCACTGTGATACAGGTTGAGGTTTATCACATTGATACGGATTGAGATTTATCACAGTGATACGTATTGAGGTTTATCACAGGGATATGGGTTGAGTTTTATCACAGTGATACAGATTGAGGTTTATCACAGTGATACGGGTTGAGGTTTATCACAGTGATAGGAGTTTAGGCTTATCACAGTGAAACGGGTGGTGGTTTATCACAGTGATATGTGTGGTGGTTTATCACTGTGATACATGATGCGGTTTATCACAGAGATAAGGGTTGAGGTTTAACACAGTGATACATGTTGAGTTTTATCACAGTGATACAGGTTGAGCTTTATCACAATGATACAGGTTGAGATTTATCACAGTGATACGGGTTGAGTTTTATCACAGTGATTATGGTTGAGGTTTATCTCAGTGATACACGTGGTGTTTTTTCACAGTGATAGGTGTTCAGGGTAATCACAGTGATACAGGTTGAGGTTTGTCACAGTGAGACGGGTGGTGGTTTATCACAGTTATATGGGTTGAGGTTTAATACAGTGATACAGGCGGTGGCTTAACACAGTGATTCAGGTTGAGGTTTATCACAGTGTTACAGGCGGCGGTTTATCACAGAGATACAGGCTGATGTTTATCACACTGATACGCGTGGTGGTTTATCATAGTGATACGGGTATAGGTTTATCACCGTGATACGGGTTGAGGTTTATCACAGTGATACAGGTGGTGGTTTATTAGTGATTTGGTTTGAGGTATATCACAGTGATATGGGTTGAGGTTTATCACAGTGATACGGGTGGTGTTTTATCACAGTGTTACAGGTGGTGGTTTATCACAGTGATACTAGTTGAGGTTTATCACAGTCATACTGGCAGTGCTTTATCACAGTGTTACGGGTTGTGTTTTATCACAGTGAGATGGGTTGAGGTTTATCACAGTGATATGGGCGGTGATTTATTACAGTGATACGGTCGGGGGTTTGTCACATTGATATGGGTGGTGGTTTTTCACAGTGATATGGGTTGAGGTTTATCACAGTGATACTGGTTGAGGTTTATCACAGAGAGAAGGGTTGAGGTATATCAATGTGATACGGGTTGAGCTTTATCACAGTGAGACAGGCAGTGGTTAATCACAGCGATACGGGCAGTGGTTTATCACAGTGATACAGATTGAATTTATCACAGCGATACGGGTTGAGGTTTATCACAGTGGTACAAGCGCTGGTTTATCAGTGATACAGGTGGTGGTTTATCACAGTGATATGGGCGGTGGTTTATCACAGTGATACAGGCGGTGGTTTTTCAAAGTGATACGGGTTGAGGTTTATCACAGTGATACTGGTTGAGGTTTACCAAAGAGTGAAGGGTTGAGGTTTATCACAGTGATACTGGTTGAGGTTTATCACATTGAAATGGGTTGAGTTTTATCACAGTGATACAGGTTGAGGTTTATCGCAGGAATACGGGTTGAGGGTAATCACAGTGATACGGGTTGAGGTTTATCACAGTGATACTGGTTGAGGTTTATCTCAGTGATACACGTGGTGATTTTTCACAGTGATATGTGTTCAGCCTAATCACTCTGATACGGGTTGAGGTTTGCCACAGTGATACAGATTGAAGTTTATCACAGTGATACAGGCGCTGGTTTATCAGTGATACAGGTGGTGGTTTATCACAGTGATACGGGTGGTGGTTTATCGCAGTGATATGTATGGTGGTTTATCACTGTGATACATGATGAGGTTTATCACAGTGTTAAGGATTGAGGTTTAACACAGTGATACATGTTGAGGTTTATCACAGTGATACATGTTGAGGTTTACCACAGTGAAACGGGTTGAGGCTTATCACAGTGATACGGGTTGAGTTTTATCACAGTGATACAGGTTGAGGTTTTTCACAGTGATACAGCTATAGGTTTAACACAGTGATAAAGGCGAAGGTTTATGACAGTGTTACAGGTTGAGGTTTATCCCAGTGTTACAGGTTGAGGTTTATCCCAGTGATACGAATGGTGGTTTATCACAGTGATACGGGTATAGGTTTATCACTGTGATACGGGTATAGGTTTATCACTGTGATACGGGTTGAGGTTTATCACTGTGATATGGGTTGAGGTTTCTCGCAGTGATATGTGTTGAGGTTTAACACACTGATACGGGCGGTGATTTATCACAGTTATATGGGTTGAGGTTTATCACAGTGATATGTGTTGAGCTTAAACACAGTGGTACGGGTTGAGGTTTATCACATTGATACAGGTGGTGGTTTATCACAGTGATACGGGTGGTGGTATATCACCGTGATACAGGTGCTGGTTTATCGCAGTTATACAGGTGGTGGTTTATCACAGTGATACGGGTTGAGATTTATCAGCGGGATACGGGTTGAGGTTTATCACATTGATACGGGTTGAGGTTTATCAATGTGATATGGATTGAGGTTTATCACAATGTTACAGGTTGAGATTTATCGCAGCGATATGTGTTGAGTTTTATCATAGTGATACAGGTTGATGTTTATCACAGTGATACAGGTTGAGGTATATCATAGTGATACGGGTTGAGGTTTATCACAGTGATATGTGTTGAGCTTAATCACAGATATACAGGTTGAGGTTTATCACACTGATACGCGTGGTGGTTTATCACAGTGATACGGGTATAGGTTTATCACCGTGATACGGTTTGAGGTTTATCACAGTGATACAGGTGGTGGTTTATCAGTGATTTGGTTTGAGGTATATCACAGCGATACGGGTTGAGGTTTATCACAGTGATACGGATGGTGGTTTATCACAGAGATACGTGTGGTGATTTATCACTGTGATACATGATGAGGTTTTCACAGTGATAAGGGTTGAGTTTTAACTCAGTGAAACATGTTGAGTTTTATCACAGTGATACGGGTTGAGGTTTCTCACAATGATACAGGTTGAAATTTATCACAGTGATACGGGTTCAGGTTTATCACAGTGATACAGGTTGAGCTTTATCCAAGTGATACAGGTTGAGGTTTAACACAGTGATATGGTCGGTGGTTTATCACAATGTTACAGGTGGTGGTTTTTCACAGTGATACTAGTTGAGGTTTATCACAGTCATACTGGCAGTGGTTTATCACAGTGTTACTGGTTGTGTTTTATCACAGTGAGATGGGTTGAGGTTTATCACAGTGATATGGGCGGTGATTTATTACAGTGATACGGTCGGGGGTTTGTCACATTGATATGGGTGGTGGTTTTGCACAGTGATATGGGTTGAGGTTTATCACAGTGATACTGGTTGAGGTTTATCGGAGAGAGAAGGGTTGAGGTTTATCAATGTGATACGGGTTGAGCTTTATCACACTGAGACAGGCAGCGGTTAATCACAGCGATACGGGTGGTGGTTTATCCCAGTGATACGAATGGTGGTTTATCACAGTGATACGGGTATAGGTTTATCACCGTGATACGGGTTGAGGTTTATCACTGTGATACGGGTTGAGGTTTATCACAGTTATATGGGTTGAGGTTTATCACAGTGATATGTGTTGAGCTTAAACACAGTGGTACGGGTTGAGGTTTATCACAGTGAAACGGGTTGAGGTTTCTCACAGTGATTCGGGTTCCGGTTTATCACAGTGGTACAGGTGCTGGTTTATCAGTGATACAGGTGGTGGTTTATCACAGTGATACGGGTGGTGGTATATCACCGTGATACAGGCGCTGGTTTATCGCCGTTATACAGGTGGTGGTTTATCAGCGTGATACGGGTTGAGGTTTATCAGCGTGATACGGGTTGAGGTTTATCAATGTGATACGGATGAGGTTTATCACAGTGTTACAGGTTGAGATTTATCGCAGCGATACGTGTTGAGTTTTATCATAGTGATATAGGTTGATGTTTATCACAGTGATACAGGTTGAGGTATATCATAGTGATACGGGTTGAGGTTTATCACAGTGATACGTGTTGAGCTTAATCACAGAGATACAGGTTGAGTTTTATCACAGTGATACGTGTTGTGCTTAATCACAGTGATAAGGTTGAGGTTTATCACAGCGATAGGTGTTGAGGTTTATCACAGTGATATGGGTTGAGGTTTATCACAATGATACTGGTTGATGTTTATCACAGTGATATGGGTTGAGGTTTATCACACTGGTACAGGCGGTGATTTATTACAGTGATACGGGTTGAGGTTTATCACAGTGAACCAGTTTGAAGTTTATCACAGTGATACGGGTTGAGGTTTATCACAGTGAAACAGGTGCTGGTTTATCAGTGATACAGGTGGTGGTTTATCACAGTGATACGTGTGGTGGTTTATCAGAGTGAAACAGGTGGTGGTTTATCACTGTGATACATGATGCGGCTTTTCGCAGTGAAACAGGTTGAATTTTATCACAGTGATACATGTTGAGGTTTATCACAGAGATACTGGTTGAGGTTTATCACAGTGATACAGTTTGTGGTTCATGACAGTGATACAGGTTGAGGTTTATCACAGTGATACTGGTTGCGGTTTTGCAAAGTGATAATGGCTGACGTTTACCACAGTGATATGGGTGGTGGTTTATCACAGTGATTAGGGATGAGGTTTATTCCAGTGATACACGTGGTGGTTAAGCACATTCATAGGGGTTGAGGTTTATCACAGTGATACGTATTAAGGTTTATCACAGTGATACTGGTTGAGGTTTATCACAGTGGTACAGACTGAGGTTTATCAGCGTGATACGGGATGAGGTTTATCTCATTGATATGGGTTGAGGTTTATCAATGTGATACGGATTGAGGTTTATCACAGTGTTACAGGTTGAGATTTATCGCAGCGATACATGTTGAGTTTTATCATAGTGATACAGGTTGATGTTTATCACAGTGTTACAGGTTGAGGTATATCACAGTGATACGGGTTGAGGTTTCTCACAGTGATACGTGTTGAGCTTAATCACAGAGATACAGGTTGAGGTTTATCACAGTGATACGAGTGGAGTTTTATCACAGTGAAACGGGCGGTGGTTTATCCCAGTGATACGGGCGGTGGTTTATCCCTGTAATACGGGCGGTGTTTTATCCCAGTGATCCGGGTTGAAGTTTATCACAGTGATACGAACGGTGATATATCCCAGCGATACGGGCGGTGGTTTATCACAGTGATACAGTTCGAGGTTTATCACAGTGACACTGGTTGAGGTTTATAACAGTGATACGGGTGTAGGTTTATCACAATGTTATGGGTTGAAATTTGTCACAGTGATACAGGTGGTGGTTTATCACAGTGATTCGTGTTGAGGTTTATCACAGTGATATGGGTGAAGGTTTATCACAGAGTTATGGGTGGTGGTTTATCAGATTGATATGGGTGGTGGTTTATCACAGTGATATGGGTTAAGGCTTATCACAGTGATACGGACAGTGGATTATCACAGTGACACGGGTTGAAGTTTATCCCAGTGATACGGCTGGAGTTTTATCACAGTGATACGGGCGGTGGTTTATACCAGTGATTTGGGCAGTGGTTTATCCCATTGATATGGGTGGAGGTATATGAGAGTGATACAGATTGAGGTTTATCACAGTGATACTGGTGGTGGTTTATCACAGTGAAATAGGTGGTGGTTTATCACAGTGATACAGGTTGATGTTTATCACAGAGATACAGGTTGAGGTTTATCACAGTGATACGGGAGGTGGTTCATCACAATGATAAAGGTGGTGGTTTATCACAGTGATACGGGTGGTGGTTTATCACAGTGATACGTGTTGAGCTTAATCACAGAGATACAGGTTGAGGTTTATCACAGTGATACGTGTTGTTCTTAATCACAGTGATAAGGTTGAGGTTTATCACAGTGATATGTGTGGTGGTTTATCACTGTGATACATGATGAGGTTTATCACAGAGATAAGGGTTGAGGTTTAACACAGTGATACAGGTTGAGCTTTATCCAAGTGATACAGGTTGAGGTTTAACACAGTGATATGGTCGGTGGTTTATGACAATGTTACAGGTGGTGGTTTTTCACAGTGATACTAGTTGAGGTTTATCACAGTCATACTGGCAGTGGTTTATCACAGTGTTACTGGTTGTGTTTTATCACAGTGAGATGGGTTGAGGTTTATCACAGTGATATGGGCGGTGATTTATTACAGTGATACGGTCGGGGGTTTGTCACATTGATATGGGTGGTGGTTTTTCACAGTGATATGGGTTGAGGTTTATCACAGTGATACTGGGTGAGGTTTATCACAGAGAGAAGGGTTGAGGATATTCAATGTGATACGGGTTGAGCTTTATCACAGTGAGACAGGCAGTGGTTAATCACAGCGATACGGGCAGTGGTTTATCACAGTGATACAGATTGAATTTATCACAGTGATACGGGTTGAGGTTTATCACAGTGATACGGGTTGAGGTTTATCACAGTGGTACAAGCGCTGGTTTATCAGTGATACAGGTGGTGGTTTATCACAGTGATACGGGTGGTGGTTTATCACAGTGATATGTGTGGTGGTTTAACACAGTGATACATGTTGAGGTTTATCACAGTGATACAGGTTGAGCTTTATCACAGTGATACAGGTTGAGGGTTTCCACAGTGAAACGGGTTGAGGCTTATCACAGTGATATGGGTTGAGTTTTATCACAGAGATACAGGTTGAGATTTATCACAGTGATACGGATTGAGTTTTCTCACAGAGATACAGGTTGAGGTTCTTCACAGTGATAAGGGTTGAGGTTTATCACAGTGATACAGCTTCAGGTTTAACACAGTGATAAACGCGAAGGTTTATGACAGTGTTACATGTTGGGGTTTATCACAGTGATACAGGTTGAGGTTTAACACAGTGATACGGGCGGTTGTTTATCACAGTGATACGGGCGGTGGTTTATCACAGTGATACGGGCGGTGGTTTTTCAAAGTGATACGGGTTGAGGTTTATCACAGTGATATTGGTTGAGGTTTATCACAGAGAGAAGGGTTGAGGTTTATCACAGTGATACAGGTTAAGGTTTATCACATTGAAACGGGTTGAGTTTTATCACAGTGATACAGGTTGAGGTTTATCACAGGAATACGGGTTGAGGGTAATCACAGTGATATGGGTTGAGGTTTATCACAGTGATACTGGTTGAGGTTTATCTCAGTGATACACGTGGTGATTTTTCACAGTGATATGTGTTCAGCGTAATCACTGTGATACGGGTTGAGGTTTGTCACAGTGATACAGATTGAAGTTTATCACAGTGATACAGGCGCTGGTTTATCAGTGATACAGGTGGTGGTTTATCACAGTGATACGGGTGGTGGTTTATCACAGTGATACAGGTGCTGGTTTATCGCAGTTATACAGGTGGTGGTTTATCACAGTGATACGGGTTGAGGTTTATCACAGTGATACGGATTGAGGTTTATCACAGTGATACGTATTGAGGTTTATCACAGTGATATGGGTTGAGTTTTATCACAGTGATACAGATTGAGGTTTATCAGCGTGATACGGGTTGAGGTTTATCACATTGATATGGGTTGAGGTTTATCAATGTGATACGGATTGAGGTTTATCACAGTGTTACAGGTTGAGATTTATCGCAGCGATACGTGTTGAGTTTTATCATAGTGATACAGGTTGATGTTTATCACAGTGTTACAGGTTGAGGTTTATCACAGTGATACAGGTTGAGGTTTATCACAGTGATACGTGTTGAGCTTAATCACAGAGATACAGGTTGAGTTTTATCACAGTGATACGTGTTGTGCTTAATCACAGTGATAAGGTTGAGGTTTATCACAGCGATAGGTGTTGAGGTTTATCACAGTGATATGGGTTGAGGTTTATCACAATGATACTGGTTGATGTTTATCACAGTTATATGGGTTGAGGTTTATCACACTGGTACAGGCGGTGATTTATCACAGTGATACGGGTTGAGGTTTATCACAGTGAACCAGTTTGAAGTTTATCACAGTGATACGGGTTGAGGTTTATCACAGTGAAACAGGTGCTGGTTTATCAGTGATACAGGTGGTGGTTTATCACAGTGATACGTGTGGTGGTTTATCAGAGTGAAACAGGTGGTGGTTTATCACTGTGATACATGATGCGGCTTTTCGCAGTGAAACAGGTTGAATTTTATCACAGTGATACATGTTGAGGTTTATCACAGGGATACTGGTTGAGGTTTATCACAGTGATACAGTTTGTGGTTCATGACAGTGATACAGGTTGAGGTTTATCACAGTGATACTGGTTGCGGTTTTGCAAAGTGATAATGGCTGACGTTTACCACAGTGATATGGGTGGTGGTTTATCACAGTGATTAGGGATGAGGTTTATTCCAGTGATACACGTGGTGGTTAAGCACATTCATAGGGGTTGAGGTTTATCACAGTGATACGTATTAAGGTTTATCACAGTGATACTGGTTGAGGTTTATCACAGTGGTACAGACTGAGGTTTATCAGCGTGATACGGGATGAGGTTTATCTCATTGATATGGGTTGAGGTTTATCAATGTGATACGGATTGAGGTTTATCACAGTGTTACAGGTTGAGATTTATCGCAGCGATACATGTTGAGTTTTATCATAGTGATACAGGTTGATGTTTATCACAGTGTTACAGGTTGAGGTATATCACAGTGATACGGGTTGAGGTTTATCACAGTGATACGTGTTGAGCTTAATCACAGAGATACAGGTTGAGGTTTATCACAGTGATACGAGTGGAGTTTTATCACAGTGAAACGGGCGGTGGTTTATCCCAGTGATACGGGCGGTGGTTTATCCCTGTAATACGGGCGGTGTTTTATCCCAGTGATCCGGGTTGAAGTTTATCACAGTGATACGAACGGTGATATATCCCAGCGATACGGGTGGTGGTTTATCACAGTGATACAGTTCGAGGTTTATCACAGTGACACTGGTTGAGGTTTATAACAGTGATACGGGTGTAGGTTTATCACAATGTTATGGGTTGAAATTTGTCACAGTGATACAGGTGGTGGTTTATCACAGTGATTCGTGTTGAGGTTTATCACAGTGATATGGGTGAAGGTTTATCACAGAGTTATGGGTGGTGGTTTATCAGATTGATATGGGCGGTGGTTTATCACAGTGATATGGGTTAAGGCTTATCACAGTGATACGGACAGTGGATTATCACAGTGACACGGGTTGAAGTTTATCCCAGTGATACGGCTGGAGTTTTATCACAGTGATACGGGCGGTGGTTTATACCAGTGATTTGGGCAGTGGTTTATCCCATTGATATGGGTGGAGGTATATGAGAGTGATACAGATTGAGGTTTATCACAGTGATACTGGTGGTGGTTTATCACAGTGAAATAGGTGGTGGTTTATCACAGTGATACAGGTTGATGTTTATCACAGTGATACAGGTTGAGGTTTATCACAGTGATACGGGAGGTGGTTCATCACAATGATAAAGGTGGTGGTTTATCACAGTGATACGGATTGTGGTTTATCACAGTGATACGTGTTGAGCTTAATCACAGAGATACAGGTTGAGGTTTATCACAGTGATACGTGTTGTTCTTAATCACAGTGATAAGGTTGAGGTTTATCACAGTGATATGTGTGGTGGTTTATCACTGTGATACATGATGAGGTTTATCACAGAGATAAGGGTTGAGGTTTATCACAATGATACTGGTTGATGTTTATCACAGTGATATGAGTTGAGGTTTATCGCACTGGTACAGGCGGTGATTTATCACAGTGATACGGGTTGAGGTTTATCACAGTGAGCCAGTTTGAGGTTCATCACAGTGATACGGTTTGAGGTTTATCACAGTGAAACAGGTGCTGGTTTATCAGTGATACAGTTGGTGGTTTAGCACAGTGATACATGTGGTGGTTTATCAGAGTGAAACAGGTGGTGGTTTATCACTGTGATACATGATGCGGCTTTTCGCAGTGAAACAGGTTGCATTTTATCACAGTGATACAGGTTGAGGTTTATCACAGGGATACTGGTTGAGGTTTTTCAAAATGATAATTGTTGACGTTTACCACAGTGATACGGGTGGTGGTTTATCACAATGATTAGGGATGAGGTTAATTCCAGTGATACACATGGTGGTTAAGCACATTCATAGGAGTAGAGGTTTCTCACAGTGAAACGGGATGAGGTTTATCACAGTGATACTGGTTGAGGTTTATCACAGTGATACGGGAGGTGGTTCATCACAATGATAAAGGTGGTGGTTTATCACAGTGATACGGGTGGTGGTTTATCACAGTGATACGTGTTGAGCTTAATCACAGAGATACAGGTTGAGGTTTATCACAGTGATACGTGTTGTTCTTAATCACAGTGATAAGGTTGAGGTTTATCACAGTGATATGTGTGGGGGTTTATCACTGTGATACATGATGAGGTTTATCACAGAGATAAGGGTTGAGGTTTATCACAATGATACTGGTTGATGTTTATCACAGTGATATGAGTTGAGGTTTATCGCACTGGTACAGGCGGTGATTTATCACAGTGATACGGGTTGAGGTTTATCACAGTGAGCCAGTTTGAGGTTCATCACAGTGATACGGTTTGAGGTTTATCACAGTGAAACAGGTGCTGGTTTATCAGTGATACAGTTGGTGGTTTAGCACAGTGATACATGTGGTGGTTTATCAGAGTGAAACAGGTGGTGGTTTATCACTGTGATACATGATGCGGCTTTTCGCAGTGAAACAGGTTGCATTTTATCACAGTGATACAGGTTGAGGTTTATCACAGGGATACTGGTTGAGGTCTTTCAAAATGATAATTGTTGACGTTTACCACAGTGATACGGGTGGTGGTTTATCACAATGATTAGGGATGAGGTTAATTCCAGTGATACACATGGTGGTTAAGCGCATTCATAGGAGTAGAGGTTTATCACAGTGAAACGGGATGAGGTTTATCACAGTGATACTGGTTGAGGTTTATTTCAGTGATACAGGTTGTGGTTTTTCACAGTGATACGTTTTCAGGGTTAGCACAGTGATACGGGTTGAGGTTTGTCACAGTGATATGGGCGGTGGTTTATCACAGTGATACAGGCGGTGGCTTATCACAGTGATACAGGTTGAGGTTTATCACATTGATACGGATTGAGGTTTATCACAGTGATACGTATTGAGGTTTATCACAGGGATATGGGATGAGTTATATCACAGTGATACAGATTGAGGTTTATCACAGTGATACCGGTTGAGGTTTATCACAGTGATAGGAGTTTAGGTTTATCACAGTGAAACGGGTGGTGGTTTATCACAGTGATATGTGTGGTGGTTTATCACTGTGATACATGATGAGGTTTATCACAGAGATAAGGGTTGAGGTTTAACACAGTGATACAGGTTGAGCTTTATCCAAGTGATACAGGTTGAGGTTTAACACAGTGATATGGTCGGTGGTTTATCACAATGTTACAGGTGGTGGTTTTTCACAGTGATACTAGTTGATGTTTATCACAGTCATACTGGCAGTGGTTTATCACAGTGTTACTGGTTGTGTTTTATCACAGTGAGATGGGTTGAGGTTTATCACAGTGATATGGGCGGTGATTTATTACAGTGATACGGTCGGGGGTTTGTCACATTGATATGGGTGGTGGTTTTTCACAGTGATATGGGTTGAGGTTTATCACAGTGATACTGGTTGAGGTTTATCACAGAGAGAAGGGTTGAGGATATTCAATGTGATACGGGTTGAGCTTTATCACAGTGAGACAGGCAGTGGTTAATCACAGCGATACGGGCAGTGGTTTATCACAGTGATACAGATTGAATTTATCACAGTGATACGGGTTGAGGTTTATCACAGTGATACGGGTTGAGGTTTATCACAGTGGTACAAGCGCTGGTTTATCAGTGATACAGGTGGTGGTTTATCACAGTGATACGGGTGGTGGTTTATCACAGTGATATGTGTGGTGGTTTATCACTGTGATACATGATGAAGTTTATCACAGTGATACAGGTTGAGCTTTATCACAGTGATACAGGTTGAGGTTTTCCACAGTGAAACGGGTTGAGGCTTATCACAGAGATACAGGTTGAGATTTATCACAGTGATACGGATTGAGTTTTCTCACAGAGATACAGGTTGAGGTTCTTCACAGTGATAAGGTTTGAGGTTTATCACAGTGATACAGCTTCAGGTTTAACACAGTGATAAACGTGAAGGTTTATGACAGTGTTACATGTTGGGGTTTATCACAGTGATACAGGTTGAGGTTTAACACAGTGATACGGGCGGTTGTTTATCACAGTGATACGGGCGGTGGTTTATCACAGTGATACGGGCGGTGGTTTTTCAAAGTGATACGGGTTGAGGTTTATCACAGTGATATTGGTTGAGGTTTATCACAGAGAGAAGGGTTGAGGTTTATCACAGTGATACAGGTTGAGGTTTATCACATTGAAACGGGTTGAGTTTTATCACAGTGATACAGGTTGAGGTTTATCACAGGAATACGGGTTGAGGGTAATCACAGTGATATGGGTTGAGGTTTATCACAGTGATACTGGTTGAGGTTTATCTCAGTGATACACGTGGTGATTTTTCACAGTGATATGTGTTCAGCGTAATCACTGTGATACGGGTTGAGGTTTGTCACAGTGATACAGATTGAAGTTTATCACAGTGATACAGGCGCTGGTTTATCAGTGATACAGGTGGTGGTTTATCACAGTGATACGGGTGGTGGTTTATCACAGTGATACAGGTGCTGGTTTATCGCAGTTATACAGGTGGTGGTTTATCACAGTGATACGGGTTGAGGTTTATCACAGTGATACGGATTGAGGTTTATCACAGTGATACGTATTGAGGTTTATCACAGTGATATGGGTTGAGTTTTATCACAGTGATACAGATTGAGGTTTATCAGCGTGATACGGGTTGAGGTTTATCACATTGATATGGGTTGAGGTTTATCAATGTGATACGGATTGAGGTTTATCACAGTGTTACAGGTTGAGATTTATCGCAGCGATACGTGTTGAGTTTTATCATAGTGATACAGGTTGATGTTTATCACAGTGTTACAGGTTGAGGTTTATCACAGTGATACGGGTTGAGGTTTATCACAGTGATACGTGTTGAGCTTAATCACAGAGATACAGGTTGAGGTTTATCACAGTGATATGTTGTGCTTAATCACAGTGATAAGGTTGAGGTTTATCACAGTGATAGGTGTTGAAGTTTATCACAGTGATATGGGTTGAGGTTTATCACAATGATACTGGTTGATGTTTATCACAGTGATATGTGTTGAGGTTTATCACACTGGTACAGGCGGTGATTTATCACAGTGATACGGGTTGAGGTATATCACAGTGAACCAGTTTGAGGTTTATCACAGTGATACGGGTTGAGGTTTATCACAGTGAAACAGGTGCTGGTTTATCAGTGATACAGGTGGTGGTTTATCCCAGTGATACGTGTGGTGGTTTATCAGAGTGAAACAGGTGGTGGTTTAACTCTGTGATACATGATGCGGCTTTTCGCAGTGAAACAGGTTGAATTTTATCACAGTGATACAGGTTGAGGTTTGTCACAGGGATACTGGTTGAGGTTTATCACAGTGATACAGTTTGTGGTTCATGACAGTGATACAGGTTGAGGTTTATCACAGTGATACTGGTTGAGGTTTTTCAAAGTGATAATTGTTGACGTTTACCACAGCGATACGGGTGGTGGTTTATCACAGTGATTAGGGATGAGGTTTATTCCAGTGATACACGTGGTGGTTAAGCACATTCATAGGGGTTGAGGTTTATCACAGTGAAACGGGATGAGGTTTATCACAGTGATACTGGTTGAGGTTTATTTCAGTGATACAGGTTGTGGTTTTTCACAGTGATACATTTTCAGGGTTAGCACAGTGATACGGGTTGAGGTTTGTCACAGTGATATGGGCGGTGGTTTATCACAGTGATACAGGCGGTGGCTTATCACTGTGATACAGGTTGAGGTTTATCACATTGATACGGATTGAGGTTTATCACAGTGATACGTATTGAGGTTTATCACAGGGATATGGGATGAGTTATATCACAGTGATACAGATTGAGGTTTATCACAGTGATACGGGTTGAGGTTTATCACAGTGATAGGAGTTTAGGTTTATCACAGTGATATGGGTGAAGGTTTATCACAATGATATGTGTGGTGGTTTATCACTGTGATACATGATGAGCTTTATCACAGAGATAAGGGTTGAGGTTTATCACAGTGATACAGGTTGAGATTTAACACAGTGATACGGGTTGAGTTTTATCACAGTGATACAGGTTGAGGTTTTTCTCAGTGATACGGGTTGAGCTTCATCACAGTGATACAGCTTCAGGTTTAACACAGTGATAAAGGCGAAGGTTTATGACAGTGTTACAGGTGGTGGTTTATCACAGTGATACTGGTTGAGGTTTATCACAGTCATACTGGCAGTAGTTTATCACAGTTTTACGGGTTGAGTTTTATCACAGT
This sequence comes from Somniosus microcephalus, assembly GCF_052327205.1. NCBI lineage: Eukaryota > Metazoa > Chordata > Chondrichthyes > Squaliformes > Somniosidae > Somniosus > Somniosus microcephalus. The sequence goes on along the minus strand of NC_140999.1, from coordinate 136,596,031 downwards.
GAGATGGGTTGAGGTTTATCACAGTGATACGTGCGGTGGTTTTTCAAAGTGATACGGGTTGAGGTTTATCACAGTGATAGAGGTTGAAGTTTATCACATTGAAACAGGTTGAGGTTTATCACAGTGATAAAGGTTGAGGTTTATCTCAGTGATACACGTGGTGTTTTTTCACAGTGATACGTGTTCAGGGTAATCACAGTGATCCGGATTGAGGTTTGTCACAGTGATATGTGCGGTATTTTATCACAGTGATATTGGTTGAGGTTTAATACAGTGATACGGGTGGTGGCTTATCACAGTGATACAGGTTGAGCTTTATCACAGTGATAAAGGTTGAGCTTATCACAGTGATACAGGTTGAGAATTATCACAATGATACGGGTTGAGGTTTATCACAGTGAAACAGCTTCAGGTTTAACACAGTGATAAAGGCGACAATTTATGACAGTGTTACAGGTTGGGGTTTATCCCAGTGATATAGGTTGAGGTTTAACACAGTGATACGGGCGGTGGTTTATCACAGTGTTACAGATGGTGGTTTATCACAGTGATACTGGTTGAGGTTTATCACAGTCATACTGGCAGTGGTTTATCACAGTTTTACGGGTTGAGTTTTATCACAGTGAGACGGGTTGAGGTTTATCACAGTGTTACGGGTGGTGGTTTATCACAATGATACGGGCGGTGGTTTTTCAATGTGATACGGGTTGAGGTTTATCACAGTGATACTGGTTGAGGTTTATCACAGTGATACGGGCGGTGGTTTATCACAGTGATATGGGTTGAGGTTTATCACAGTCATACTGGCAGTGGTTTATCACAGTTTTACAGGTTGAGTTTTATCACAGTGAGACGGGTTGAGGTTTATCACAGTGATACGGACGGTGGTTTTTCAAAGTGATACGGGTTGAGGTTTATCACAGTGATACTGGTTGAGGTTTATCACAGAGAGAAGGGTTGAGGTTTATCACAGTGATACAGTTTGAGGTTTATCAGATTGAAACGGGTTGAGTTTTATTACAGTGATAAAGGTTGAGGTTTAGCACAGGAATACGGGCTGAGGGTAATCACAGTGATACGGGTTGAGGTTTATCACAGTGATACTGGTTGAGGTATATTTCAGTGATAAACGTGGTGTTTTCTCACAGTGATACCTGTTCAAGGTAATCACAGTGATACGGGTTGAGGCTTATCACAGTGATACGGGCGGTGGTTTATCACAGTGATATGGGTTGAGGTTTATCACAGTCATACTGGCAGTGGTTTATCACAGTTTTACAGGTTGAGTTTTATCACAGTGAGACGGGTTGTGGTTTATCACAGTGATACGGGTGGTGGTTTATCACAGTGATATGGGTTGAGGTTTACTACAGTGATACGGGTGGTGCCTTATCACACTGATACAGTTTGAGGTTTATCACAGTGTTGCAGGCGGCGGTTTATCACAGAAATACAGGGTGAGGTTTATCACAGTGATACGAGTGGTGGTTTATCACAGTGTTACGGGTATAGGTTTATCACCGTGATAAAGGCGACGATTTATGACAGTGTTACAGGTTGAGGTTTATCCCAGTGATACAGGTTGAGGTTTAACACAGTGATACGGGCGGTGGTTTATCACAGTGTTACAGGTGGTGGTTTATCACAGTGATACTGGTTGAGGTTTATCACAGTCATACTGGCAGTGGTTTATCACAGTTTTACGGGTTGAGTTTTATCACAGTGAGACGGGTTGAGGTTTATCACAGTGTTACGGGTGGTGGTTTATCACAATGATACGGGCGGTGGTTTTTCAATGTGATACGGGTTGAGGTTTATCACAGTGATACTGGTTGAGGTTTATCACAGTGATACTGGCGGTGGTTTATCACAGTGATATGGGTTGACGTTTATCACAGTCATACTGGCAGTGGTTTATCACAGTTTTACGGGTTGAGTTTTATCACAGTGAGACGGGTTGAGGTTTATCACAGTGATACGGGCGGTGGTTTTTCAAAGTGATACGGGCTGAGGTTTATCACAGTGATACTGGTTGAGGTTTATCACAGAGAGAAGGGTTGAGGTTTATCACAGTGATACAGGTTGAGGTTTATCAGATTGAAATGAGTTGAGTTTTATTACAGTGATAAAGGTTGAGGTTTATCACAGGAATACGGGCTGAGAGTAATCACAGTGATACGGGTTGAGGTTTATCACAGTGATACTGGTTGAGGTTTATCTCAGTGATACACGTGGTGTTTTTTCACAGTGATACCTGTTCAAGGTAATCACAGTGATACGGGTTGAGGTTTGTCACAGTGATACGGGCGGTGGTTTATCACAGTGATATGGGTTGAGGTTTACTACAGTGTTGCAGGCGGCGGTTTATCACAGAGATACAGGATGAGGTTTATCTCAGTGATACGAGTGGTGGTTTATCACAGTGATACGGGTATAGGTTTATCACCGTGATACGGGTTGAGGTTTATCACAGTGATACACGTTGTGGTTTATCACAGAGATACGGGTTGAGGTATATCACAGTGATACGGGTTGAGGTTTATCACAGTGATACGGGTGGTGGTTTATCACAGATATACGTGTGGTGATTTATCACTGTGATACATGATGATGTTTTCACAGTGATAAGGGTTGAGTTTCAACACAGTGAAACATGTTGAGTTTTTCCACAGTGATACGGGTTGAAGTTTGTCACAGTGATACTGGTTGAAATTTATCACAGTGTTACAGGTTGAGGTTTTTCACAGTGATACGGGTTGAGGTTTAGCAAAGTGATACAGTTGTAGGATTCGCAAAATTGGACTTTACATTAATAAGGGTCAAATGGCAGAAGAGGCCATGATTTTAAAGACTGTTTTAAAAGAAGCCCAGAAAAAGTGGCATACAAAATTGCCGCCATACCATGTGACCGGCTTATTGGGACATTTTAAATTGGTTCCTGCGAATCCTCAGACAGCTTTGTGGATTCATCCCACAGTAAGTTCTGGAAGCCGTTTCTGAGAGAACGAAACCAGACCCCCACATATACATATGGATTAGATGCAGATCCAGTGAAGATCGGCCTAGAGACAGAGGCCATCTAAATGTTGACCCAGACAAAAGGGGACAATTTCATATTCATGGGAACAGCACCAAGGACTAGATAATGAGATCAGCAGGACATTAAAAACAATGAAGGTCATTCCAGACCAGAGATGGGAATTTACAGGCCATCTAAAACATTTAAAAAAATAATAACTACCCCGCTGTGCTCCCAGCCTGCCAAAAGTTAAACAAAGACCAGCCTGATTTTGGGTGGGAAGTGGAGGCTCCTGAAGTAAAGGTATAATTGGAGGAGTCGGAGTTGGAGTGGTACACAGAGACAGTTGCAGAGACACACGACCGAGTGGCAGTGGAACAAGAGGAGTTGGTTTGGGAGAAGATCAATGAACTCCTCTCCACCATCGGAGGAGGAAGAAGAATTAAGCCAACATCAAGAAGGCTGTTCGAAGTCGGCATCCCGCCCCGGGGAAGATCATCGGGAGATCATCGACCATTCCCGGGCCATTGCCGAAACGAGAGGCCATCGAGCCAACTTGGGAGAAGAGACAAAAAAAAATAAAACCCCGAGAGAAGATACCTTCCAGCCACTCCGGCTCGGGAAGAGATGAAAATTAAACTGAAGAAACCTATATGAAGACCAGCCCAAGGCTCCTCTGACCAGGGTTGAGCCGACGATCCTCGACGCCGCCGACATCCAGGCCCGCCGGTGTCCAGCCGCCCCAACCCCCACCTCAGGAGAGAGGTGTGGCGCAGCTCACAGGGGTTCCACGATCCACGAGGAGACGGGGTGCCTGAAGGGATCAAAACACAGACTTGCTTTCAAAACCTGGTACTTCCTAGTTGGATTGGTGAGCATGTTTCTGGCCCTTCACAATCAGATCTAGATAGGTTTAATAAGGGGGTGGATTTAAGGATACAATTAACATGAGTCGTTGTCCCTCGATGTTCCGTGTGTTTCCTTATTTCATGATGATCTTTGTAGAGTATAAGATGCCTGTATTTGCCTTAGTTTGTATTGTGTCATTATGATTTGTTTGTGTTTTTCCCTCCCATGTACTCTCTTATCTGCTTGCATTTGATTTATTTTTCCATTGGCAATAAAATTTCATTTCGTTTCATCAAACTTGGTCTACAAGAGTTTTCTCTACAATGTAGTTCCTGCCCCAAAGTCCAGAGTATAGAATCTAAGGGGCGAGTGGGTCGAACCACTCAAGGTTTTACTGTGCAAGAGAGAGAGGCCTCTAGAGAGAGAAACCTCTGTGATCTAAAACCCCTTACACAAAATGGCGACCGCGGCAGGACTCTGGTAGCAGGATTGCAATGTAGTCGATCCGAGTTTGAATGGTCGAAATGCAATGGATGAGAGAATAGCGGATTATGTCTTTGGCAAGGTAAATCTCACTAAACAGTGGATTTCCAATCTCTTACTGGATGGGCGTCTGGTGGACGCAGCCATCAGGTGGACAGAGAGCAAAGAGCATAAGAAGTCAGTGGAGAAGGCAGTGTGGCTGATGTGTTACAAGAAGCAGGTCCAGATTTTGAACTGGGTCGTTGCAGCACAGGCAGCCAAGATCACAATCCAGACAGCAGAGATAGAGGAAAAGGCCATGGGAGGGGAAAAACTCATCACAGCGCTTCACGCGCTGAATCAGGAACGCCAAGTGGTAGCTAGTCAACATCAGGCTAGGATAGAGTACCTGGAGTGCCAGGTTACTGAGGCAAAGATTAATGAAATGAGGATACGGGAGAAAAACGCCTGCCTCACACAACAGCTAAGAGCGCAGGAGGAGAGAGTAGTGGAGGTTAAGGCAGCTTACAAGCTAGCCCTCGAGCATGGGTTTGAGAGCTCAGACCACGGCCCCTCCCAAAACACCATAGAGGACCTAAGAACGGCCCTGGTAAAGGCAAAAGGCATGGTGTGTCTCATCAGCCCGAAAGCTAGTCACATGGACTTTTTAAAGGAATCAAAACAGCCGATTCCAGCTGAGGTAATTGAGGTAGCAGCCACCGAGCCCTCAGCACCGCCGAGCTGCAGTGAGACTTGGCCGGAAAAGGAGGGGGTAGTGAAAGAGGAGGTAGCTGAGGTGGAGTGTGAGGAAGAACCACTGGTAGCAAAGCTGGGACCGGCACCAATGTGTCCCGCTCGGCACCAGAGGTTCGGTCCCAACGCTGCCGATGGCAGTATCGGACCCCACCAGAACCAACTCGTGGTGCCCTATGCTGGCCCGCAATTAAGGTCCATGGTGAGCCACCTCGCACGACTCACTGTAAAAGGAGATCCCTCGATTCATTTCAGGGAGATAGAGGAAACAGCAGCCATTAATGACTGTGATGGTCAGGAACAGGTGAAACTGTTGCTTTTCTCCCTGGATTGCACAATCCTTCAGTGCCTCTCAGAGGATAGTAAGAGGAGACGGAAAGGGTATACGGACCTCAGGGAGGAAGTTTTAGAAGTAATGGGAGTGGACGATGGTAGTCCGTTCAACCGTGTGGAAGGGACCGTGCAGCTATCTGGAGAACCCCAACGGGTTTTCGCAGAAAGGCTGTGGCCAGTGTATCGACGCAGCTGTCTGGGTATGCCTGAACGGGCTGCAATGAGCGACGAACAGCGGGTTCATTGGCTCCGTTGCTTGGTTACCAACAGCTTGCCAGAGATACGGGCCCTAGCCAGATCTTGGTTTGATCCCCAAGGTCCCGGTGTCACGGAGGAGACGGTGCTCCGTCAGCTCAATGTTGCGTACAAGAATTGTAGAGGTCAGGAAACACCTCCCCAGAAGGGAAAGGTGCATGAGGCAAAACCCGCAGCCCCAAGCAAGAAGGAGTGGCGTCAGGAGGGCAATCGCCCTGTCCAAGCCAAGCTCAATTGCTACGGGTGTGGGAAGGATGGACATTGGCGCAAGGACTGTAGAAATCCGTGGAAGGATAATAAAGGGAGATTTCCCGCAGCCCAAGCCCAAGCCCAGACCGCCGCCCCAGCACCAGCCCAAACCCAAGCCGTAGCTCCTGACCCAGCACAAGGAGCTGGTGCAGTTATGGATCCCGCTGCGATTGAATCAATCATAGAGACAATGTGGTCTCTGATGATTTCGCTGGGGAAAATAGCCGCCACCACTGGTCTTGTCGCTCCCGAAACCCCGACCGCTGTGCCCAAATGACTAGAGCCAGCGCAGCCTGTCGACCTGTGTCCTCTAGAAAGACATGCACAGGAAGAGACCTCCTGTAAAATGGAGGAATACCTGCGGTGTCAGGTTGCAGAGGCTAAGTTAGTTGAGCAGGCTTTAAGGGAGGAGAACACTAGGTTAACAGCGAGGGCTGGCAGTTTAGAGGGTCAGCTAAGGGCTTGTAAATGGTTTCACATCAATCAGTGCAAGCAGTTTAAACCGGGTGCAGGAGCATCAGCAACCGAAGCCAGGTCTGAGGGTACAGATCCTCAGCCTGAGGCGTGCGATGAGTCACAGACCACACAAGCTGGCGTTGTAGCCTGCTTGGAAGGAGAAGCTGTCCCGCCCCCCTGGGGGGAGGCTTCCCCTATGGCCTGGGACTCGGACGAGGAGGGGCCCAAACAACAAGGTCCCGCCCTCGACACGATTCTGGAGGAGGTGGAGTCGGAGGACGGAGGTCCCGCCCTCGACTCGAGCGTGGAGGAGGTAGAAATTGGGGGCGGAGATCCTCCACCTGTAGGGACAGGTGAGGAGGAATCGTCTGCCATGGACCCGAATCCCATAGGGGCGGAGCCTGAGGGGAGGGAGCCAAAGCCCACAGTCGTGGAAGAGCCACGGGCTGTGAGAGCTAAAGTCCCACCCGAAGGTCCACTCGCCAAGGGAGCCTGCCCGAATCCCAAAGGAGCGGAGCCTGAGGGAAGGGAGCCGAAGCCCACAGTCGTGGAAGAGCCATGGGCTGTGAGAGCTAAGGTCCCACCCGAAGGTCCACTCGCTAAGGGAGCCACGCCCAAAGTACCTTTTCGCAGGTCGACTCGTACGCCTCAGCCAGTAAAACCTTGGCCCGAGTCCCCCGCTCCCAGTAAACGCCGACCTGAGAAATCCTTGACAAAACGCAGTCCCCGATTAACAGCAAAAGGCTGTGGGGAACCCAAGCCACAGGTCAGTGCAGCCCTGCCACAGGGAGCGGCGAGCTGCAGTCCAATCAGGGATTAGGCAAGCCGCCCGGGGACGGGCGGCACTGTATATAAGTTTAAGTTTAAGGTGTGTAAATATTAAAATGATTAGAGTTTAAGTAGTTTTAAATCTGCCCAGTGTGTGTGTTGTTTTGGATCGAGGTCGAAAGACCCGATCATGCCGTCACCTAAGCCAGAATCTCTCGGGAGCCTGTCTATATTGTGTGATTTGTTGCAGGAACCAGGAGAAAGATGAGAGGGATCCTCGCCGCATTCGTGACGATCGGGTGGAGCTGGACCTATCGGGGCCGCTCTAAGGACTCCACCATTTATGGGTGCTCTGGGGAGAGGCCCCATCGCGACTGACGGAACCGGCCCACGGGACGCTGAAGAGACTGCTGCCTACTTCCATGAAGGAAGATGGCCAGCCTGGCTGGGGTCGAACTCTACTGAATACTCCAGCCAGACGGGGTTTGCGTACAGAGAGACATCTCTGATGTGCCCCAGGGTGCGGATCATTGCACCCAGAATAAGCGTCACCATAGGAAGGAGGATTTGCCTGGAGTGCAGTGGACATGTTCCTTTGAACAGATGGTGGTGGCTGCACAAGTTGAGCAGCACCATGAAGAACTCCACTGTGGAGTGGGAGAGACTGGGTAACAACACCCATCGGACGATTACGGGAACTCATGGGGGGTTGAGTGTCTGTTGGGACAAATGGTGGGAACCAGATGAGGGGATCTACATCTGTATGTGGGGTTCAGAACGCGCCTGCCCCACAGGCGTCTCCATCTTTTTCCAAAGGCAGTGGCAGGATGCTGGACAAGGAATGAGGTGAGATGTCAGCACACGGGCGTGCGGAGTCCCATACTCTCAGGTCCCAGTAAACGCCACTGAGCTCATCACCCGACCCCGCAAGCCCCTGCCCACAATTCCAGTAGCTAAAGCCCTCAAGGAAGGGTGCCCCACCACGACAAAGGGACCCGGGAACAGATTGGTACTGGTACCCACAGGTCAGGTACTGTACCAAGGGGTCCACTACGCGGTGGCTTTGGTGATTTTAAACCTCACCGAGGTACGATTGCCAGAGTGGTGCCCCAGGGAAATGGAGCAATTGTACCAGGTCCTGTTAACAAACATGTTTAAACAGTTTTACGAATTCGACTTTGCCGATGTCGACAGAGCCGAATTGTACACCACACCACATGAGGTCTTGGACAGGAGAGGGAGGCAAAGAAGGGGTGCAGTAAATGATATTTTCACAGCTTTTAATACAGGAACTTCCGTCATCAACACACTGGATGATGTGGAGCTGCAAACCCAGATCAATGGTTTGAAAACACAGTTAAGAAAGATACTGACTGATGAGAATAAGGTAGTGGGTTCTGAGTTACATGAGGACCAGGCCATGACACTACACTTAAAAGAGATAATAGCTGAGCTGGAGAAACACGCCAGAACGGTAAATGCTCTCATCAGGGAGGATCGGAACGCGTCCGATCAGGCTGCGCAGAACGAAGCTTGTGTGCTGTACGGGGCGTGGTTACTGGGCGAGGGCCGCAGTAATCTGGAGGATTTAAAGCAAGGTTTAGTCCCCTCCTGGATCAGCAACAAGCACCTCGCAGTCCTCCACCCTTTTGAGAATACATTGAGTCCATGCCAGCTCAGACTAGCTTCAGAGGCCTACCCAGTCCCAGTGGACTGTGGCCGGTCTAATCACACCATTATGGGTATAGTGGTAAGAATGCCGGTGATGGGAAAGACAGCAAAACCCGCCCCGGCATACAGGGTGGAGAACATTGGAGTCATTCAGGGGGGTGCGCACATTCGCTACACAGTGGTCCCACCTTATGTCATTCGATGGGAGCATGCAATGATGGGTACTGACCTCTTGGGGTGCCGGAGCCGGGGAGCACACATCATCCTGTGTCCCCAGCACTTGAATGCCCATTTAAAACCACAGTGCGGGTTCAGAACTGCTGGCGTGAAGCCTATAAATTGCACCATGGAGGCAATGGCACAAGGCCATGGGCCCCCGCAGGTGGCATATAGAGGAGGTGGGACATACTGTGTCACCACTGCAGCACCCCACTACCAGCATGGACAGCACGGTTGGTGTCCGGTTAGTGACAGCAGCTTCTGTTTCAAGCCCAGGGCAGAAGTTCAAGTGGCCCAAGAGTGAATTGTCCCCATTCCTGAACCTTCCACTGTTCACATCACTGTGAAAGAGAATTTCACCGATCTGGAGCGATTCGTTGCACATTCTGGATATATCATTCCCCCTCTCCCTGAACACCTCAGCAGGATATTAAAAGCCATTGTTGTTTCACAGAAACACTTCTACACACTGGAGCAGAAGACTTTAGAGATAGGGGCAGACATATTGGACATAGTGACCCCACTGTGGTGGGACCTGTTCACTAATATAGAAGTCCCTTCTTGAATTAGGATAGCCTCCCACATTCTTGTAGTGTGCCAGGTTGTCATTGTAGATTATTTACTGTTTGTACACTGTAAAAAGGTCAAACATTCGCAAAAGTACGAGAATAGAGGGGAATGGAGGGAGCATTATGTGCGGGTAGAAGAAGAGACACGCATTTAGATTTTGCTGCTTTGTATAAAGTTAAAGTTTTCCCTCCCTCCTCTGTATTATTTTGATATGTATTCATGTGCATTGTGATTTTCGTGTATATTTTATTTCATTATTGAAGTCTTATTAGATGTGATGTTATTATTAGAAGGTAATGTGTATGCACTAGGTGATGTAGGGGTATAAGGCCCCCCTCCACACCTGGAAGTAAGTTGTCAGATTTTAACTCCATGGTATTGCCATCTATAGATGCTTAATGTACACGAGATTTTTCTGAAATGGGAAATGCATGTGTCGTGGGGTCATAGATAGGTAAATACTGGGGATGGTTAGATTGTGGAAAGTCTGAAAATTTTGCTCACCCAGAATTATGATACTTCAAGCAAGTTACAGTATCATCAGGGGGGGAGTGTAGGATTCGCAAAATTGGACTTTACATTAATAAGGGTCAAATGGCAGAAGAGGCCATGATTTTAAAGACTGTTTTAAAAGAAGCCCAGAAAAAGGGGTATACAAAATGGCCGCCATACCATGTGACCGGCTTATTGGGACATTTTAAAATGGTTCCTGCGAATCCTCAGACAGCTTTGTGGATTCAACCCACAGTAAGTTCTGGAAGCCGTTTCTGAGAGAACGAAACCAGACCCCCACATATACATATGGATTAGATGCAGGTCCAGTCAAGATCGGCCTGGAGACAGAGGCCATCTAAATGTTGACCCAGACAAAAGGGGACAATTTCATATTCATGAGAACAGCACCAAGGACTAGATAACGAGATCAGCAGGACATTAAAAACAATGAAGGTCATTCCAGACCAGAGATGGGAATTTACAGGCCATCTAAAACATTAAAAAAAATAATAGCTACCCGGCTGTGCTCCCAGCCCGCCAAAAGTTAAACAAAGACTAACCTGATTTTGGGCGGGAAGTGGAGGCTCCTGAAGAAAAGGTATAATTGGAGGAGTCGGAGTTGGAGTGGTACACAGAGACAGTTGCAGAGACACACGACCGAGTGGCAGTGGAGCAAGAGGAGTTGGTTTGGGAGAAGATCAATGAACTCCTCTCCACCAGCGGAGGAGGAAGAAGAATTAAGGCAACATCAAGAAGGCCGTTCGAAGCCGGCGTCCCGCCCCGGGGAAAAACATCGGGAGATCATCAACCATCCCCGGGCCGTTACCGATGCCAATGGCCGTGGCCATCGAGCCAACTTGGGAGAAGAGACAAAAAAAAATAAAACCCCGAGAGAAGAAACCTTCCAGCCACTCCGGCTTGGGAAGAGACGAAAATTAAACTGAAGAAACCTATATGAAGACCAGCCCAAGGCTCCTCTGACCAGGGTCGAGCCGACGATCCTTGACCCCGCCGACATCCAGGCCCGCCGGTGTCCAGCCGCCCCGACACCCACCTCAGGAGAGAGGTGTGGCGCAGCTCACAGGGGTTCCATGATCCATGAGGAGACGGGGTGCCTGAAGGGATCAAAACACAGACTTGCTTTCAAAACCTGGTACATCCTAGTTGGATTGGTGAGCATGTTTCTGGCCCTTCACAATCAGATCTAGATAGGTTTAATAAGGGGGTGGAATTAAGGGTACAATTAACATGATATGTTGTCCCTCAATGTTCCGTGTGTTTCCTTATATCATGATGATCTTTGTGGAGTATAAGATGCCTGTATTTGCCTTAGTTTGTATTGTGTCGTTATGATTTGTTTGTGTTTTTCCCTCCCATGTACTCTCTTATCTGCTTGCATTTGATTTATTTTTCCATTTGCAATAAAATTTCATTTTGTTTCATCAAACTTGCTCTACAAGAGTTTTCTCTACATTGTAGTTCCTGCCCCAAAGTCTAGAGTATAGAATCTAAGGGGCGAGTGGGTCGAACCACTCAAGGTTTTACTGTGCAAGAGAGAGAGGCCTCTAGAGAGAGAAACCTCTGCGATATAAACCCATTTACACAGCTTCAGTATTAACACAGTGATAAAGGTGGAGATTTATCACAGTGACACAGGTTGAGCTTTATCCGAGTGATACAGGTTGAGGTTTAACACAGTGATACGGTCGGTGGTTTATCACAGTTTTACAGGTGGTGGTTTATCACAGTGATACTGGTTGAGGTTTATCACAGTCATACTGGCAGTGGTTTACCACAGTGTTACGGGTTGCGTTTTATCACCGTGATACGGGTTGAGGTTTATCACAGTGATACAGGTTGTGGTTTATCACAGTGATACGGGTTGAGGTATATCACAGTGATACGGGTTGAGGTTTATCACAATGATACGGGTGGTGGTTTATCACAGAGATACGTGTGGTGATCTATCACAGTGATACATGATGAGGTTTTCACAGTGATAAGGGTTGAGTTTTAACACAGTGAAACATGTTGAGTTTTTCCACAGTGATACGGGTTGAGGTTTCTCACAGTGATACAGGTTGAAATTTATCACAGTGATACGGGTTGAGGTTTATTACAGTGTTACAGGTTGAGGTTTATCACAATGATATGGGTTGAGGTTTATCAAAGTGATACAGCTTCAGTATTAACACAGTGAAAAAGGCGAAGATTTATCACAGTGATACAGGTTGAGCTTTATCCGAGTGATACAGGTTGAGGTTTAACACAATGATACGGTCAGTGGTTTATCACAGTGTTACAGGTGGTGGTTTATCACAGTGATACTGGTTGAGGTTTATCACAGTCATACTGGCAGTGGTTTATCACAGTTTTACGGGTTGCATTGTGTCACAGTGAGACGGGTTGAGGTTTATCACAGTGATATGGGTGGTGATTTATTACAGTGATACGGGCGGGGGTTTGTCACATTGATATGGGTGGTGGTTTATCAAAATGATACGGGTTGAGCTTTATCACAGTGAGACAGGCGGTGGTTAATCACAGCGATGCGGGCGGTGGTTTATCACAGTGATACAGATTGAAGTTTATCACAGTGATACGGGTTGAGGTTTATCACAGTGATACGGGTTGAGGTTTAACACAGTGATACATGTTGAGGTTTATCACAGTGATACAGGTTGAGGTTTACCACAGTGAAACGGGTTGAGATTTATCACAGTGATACGGGTTGTGTTTTATCACAGTGATACAGGTTGAGGTTTTTCACAGTGATGCGTGTTGAAGTTTATCACAGTGATACAGCTTCAGGTTTAACAGTGATAAAGGCGAAGGTTTATGACAGTGTTACAGGTTGAGGTTGATCCCAGTGATACAGGTTGAGGTTTAACACAGTGATACGGGCGGGGATTTATCACAGTGTTACAGGTGGTGGTTTATCACAGTGATACTGGTTGAGGTTTATCACAGTCATACTGGCAGTGGTTTATCACAGTTTTATGGGTTGAGTTTTATCACAGTGAGACGGGTTGAGGTTTATCACAGTGATGGTTTATCACAATGATACGGGCGGTGGTTTTTCAAAGTGATACAGGTTGAGGTTTATCACAGTGATACTGGTTGAGGTTTATCACAGAGAGAAGAGTTGAGGTTTATCACAGTGATACAGGTTGAGGTTTATCACCTTGAAGCGGGTTCAGTTTTATCACAGTGATAAAGGTTGAGGTTTATCACAGTCATACTGGCAGTGGTTTATCACAGTGTTACGGGTTGCATTTTATCACAGTGAGACGGGTTGAGCTTTATCACAGTGATATGGGCGGTGATTTATTACAGTGATACGGGCGGGGGTTTGTCACATTCATATGGGTGGTGGTTTTTCACAGTGATACGGGTTGAGGTTTATCACAGTGATACTGGTTGTGGTTTATCACAGAGAGAAAGGTTGAGGTTTATCAAAGTGATAGGGGTTGCGCTTAATCACAGTGAGACAGGCGGTGGTTAATCACAGTGATACGGGTTGAGGTTTATCACAGTGATACGGGTTGAGGTTTATCACAGTGGTACAGGCGCTGGTTTATCAGTGATACAGGTGGTGGTTTATCACAGTGATACGGGTGGTGGTTTATTATAGTGATATGTGTGGTGGTTTATCACTGTGATACATGATGAGGTTTATCACAGTGATAAGGGTTGAGGTTTAACACAGTGATACATGTTGAGGATTATCACAGTGATGCAGGTTGAGCTTTATCACAGTGATACAGGTTGAGGTTTACCACAGTGAAACGGGTTGAGGCTTATCACAGTGATATGGGTTGAGTTTTATCACAGTGATACAAGTTGAGATTTATCACAGTGATACAGGTTGTGTTTTATCACAGTGATACAGGTTGAGGTTTTTCACACTGATGCGTGTTGAAGTTTATCACAGTGATACAGCTTTAGGTTTAACAGTGATAAAGGCAGAGATTTATCACAGTGATACAGGTTGAGCTTTATCCGAGTGATACAAGTTGAGGTTTAACACAGTGATACGGTCGGTGGTTTATCACTGTGTTACAGGTGGTGGTTTATCACAGTGATACTGGTTGAGGTTTATCACAGTCATACTGGCAGTGGTTTACCACAGTGTTACAGGTTGCGTTTTATCACAGTGAGACGGGTTGCGGTTTATCACAGTGATATGGGTGGTGATTTATTACAGTGATACGGGCAGGGGTTTGTTTCATTGATATGGGTGGTGGTTTATCAAAGTGATACGGGTTGAGGTTTATCACAGTGATACTGGTTGAGGTTTATCACAGAGAGAAGGGTTGAGGTTTATCACAGTGATACAGGTTGAGGTTTATCACATTGAAACGGGTTGAGTTTTATCACAGTGATACAGGTTGAGGTTTATCACAGGAATATGGGTTGAGGGTAATCACAGTGATACGGGTTGAGGTTTACCACAGTGATACTGGTTGAGGTTTATCTCAGTGATAGACGTGGTGTTTTTTCACCGTGATACGTGTTCAGGGTAATCACAGTGATACGGGTTGAGGTTTGTCACAGTGATACAGATTGAAGTTTATCACAGTGATACGGGTTGAGGTTTATCACAGTGATACGGGTTGAGGTTTATCACAGTGGTACAGGCGCTGGTTTATCAGTGATACAGGTGGTGGTTTATCACAGTGATACGGGTGGTGGTTTATCACAGTGATATATGTGGTAGTTTATCACTGTGATACATGTTGCGGTTTATCACAGTGATACAGGTTGAGCTTTATCACAGTGATACAGGTTGAGGTTTACCACAGTGAAACGGGTTGAGTTTTATCACAGTGATACAAGTTGAGGTTTTTCACAGTGATACGGGTTGAGGTTTAACACAGTGATACAGCTTCAGATTTAACACAGTGATAAAGGCGAAGGTTTATGACAGTGTTACAGGTTGTGGTTTATCCCAGTGATACAGGTTGAGGTTTACCAAGTGATACGGGCGGTGGTTTATCACAGTGTTACAGGTGGTGGTTTATCACAGTGATACTGGTTACGGTTTATCACAGTCATACTGGCAGTGGTTTATCACAGTTTTACGGGTTGAGTTTTATCACATTGATACGGGCGGTGGTTTTTCAAAGTGATACGGGTTGAGGTTTATCACAGTGATACTGGTTGAGGTATATCACAGAGAGAAGGGTTGAGGTTTATCACAGAGATACAGGTTGAGGTTTATCACATTGAAACGGGTTGAGTTTTATCACAGTGATACAGGTTGAGGTTTATCACAGGAATACGGGTTGAGGTTAATCACAGTGATACGGGTTGAGGTTTATCACAATGATACTGGTTGAGGTTTATCTCAGTGATACACGTGGTGTTTTTTCACAGTGATACGTGTTCAGGGTAATCACAGTGATACGGGTTGAGGTTTGTCACAGTGATACAGATTGAAGTTTATCACAGTGATACAGGTTGAGGTTTATCACATTGAAACGGGTTGAGTTTTATCACAGTGATACAGGTTGAGGTTTCTCACAGGAATACGGGTTGAGGGTAATCACAGTGATACGGGTTGAGGTTTACCACAGTGATACTGGTTGAGGTTTATCTCAGTGATAGACGTGGTGTTTTTTCACCGTGATACGTGTTCAGGGTAATCACAGTGATACGGGTTGAGGTTTGTCACAGTGATACAGATTGAAGTTTATCACAGTGATACGGGTTGAGGTTTATCACAGTGATACAGGTGGTGGTTTATCACAGTGATACGGGTGGTGGTTTATCACTGTGATACATGATTAGGTTTATCACAGTGATAAAGGTTGAGGTTTAACACAGTGATACATGTTGCGGTTTATCACAGTGATACAGGTTGAGCTTTATTACAGTGATACAGGTTGAGGTTTACCACAGTGAAACGGGTTGAGGCTTATCACAGGGGTACGGGTTGATCTTTATCACAGTGATACAGGTTGAGATTTATCACAGTGATATGGGTTGAGTTTTATCACAGTGATACAAGTTGAGGTTATTCACAGTGATACGGGTTGAGGTTTAACACAGTGATAGAGCTTCAGATTTAACACAGTGATAAAGGCGAAGGTTTATGACAGTGTTACAGGTTGTGGTTTATCCCAGTGATACAGGTTGAGGTTTACCAAGTGATACGGGCGGTGGTTTATCACAGTGTTACAGGTGGTGGTTTATCACAGTGATACTGGTTACGGTTTATCACAGTCATACTGGCAGTGGTTTATCACAGTTTTACGGGTTGAGTTTTATCACATTGATACGGGCGGTGGTTTTTCAAAGTGATACGGGTTGAGGTTTATCACAGTGATACTGGTTGAGGTATATCACAGAGAGAAGGGTTGAGGTTTATCACAGAGATACAGGTTGAGGTTTATCACATTGAAACGGGTTGAGTTTTATCACAGTGATACAGGTTGAGGTTTATCACAGGAATACGGGTTGAGGTTAATCACAGTGATACGGGTTGAGGTTTATCACAATGATACTGGTTGAGGTTTATCTCAGTGATACACGTGGTGTTTTTTCACAGTGATACGTGTTCAGGGTAATCACAGTGATACGGGTTGAGGTTTGTCACAGTGATACAGATTGAAGTTTATCACAGTGATACAGGTTGAGGTTTATCACAGTGATACAGGTTGAGGTTTATCACAGTGATATGTGTTGAGGTTTATCACAGTGTTATCGGTTGAAGTTTATCACACTGATACGCGCAGTGATTTATCACAGTGATACGGGTTGAGGTTTATCACAGTGAACCGGGTTGAGGTTTACCACAGTGATACGGGTTGAGGTTTATCACAGTGAAACAGGTGCTGGTATATCGGTGATGCAGGTGGTGGTTTATTACAATGATATGGTTGGTGTTTTATCACAGGGATACAGGTCGAGGTTTATCACAATTATACAGGTGGTGGTTCATGACAGTGATACAGTTTGAGGTTTATCACAGTGATACTGGTTGAGGTTTTTCAAAGTGATAATGGTTGACGTTTACCACAGTGATACGGGTGGTGGTTTATCACAGTGATTAGGGTTGAGGTTTATTCCAGTGATACACGTGTTGGTTAAGCACATTCATAGGGGTTGAGGTCTATCACAGTGATACTGGATGAGGTTTATCACAGTGATACTGGTTGAGGTTTATTTCAGTGATACAGGTTGTGGTTTTTCACAGTGATACGTTTTCAGGGTTATCACAGTGATACGGGTTGAGGTTTGTCACAGTGATATGGGCGGTGGTTTATCACAGTGATACAGGCGGTGGCTTATCACAGTGAAACAAGTTGAGCTTTATCACATTGATACGGGTTGAGGTTTATCACAGTGATACAGATTGAGGTTTATCACAGTGTTACAGCTTCAATACTAACACAGTGATAAAGGCGGAGATTTGTCACAGTGATACAGGTTGAGCTTCATCTGAGTGATACAGCTTGAGGTTTATCACAGTGTTACAGGCGGCGGTTTATCACAGAGATACAGGTTGAAGTTTATCACAGTGTTACGGGTTGCATTTTATCACAGTGAGACGGGTTGAGGTTTATCACAGTGATATGGACGGTGATTTATTGCAGTGATACGGGCGGGGGTTTGTCACATTGATATGGGTGGTGGTTTTTCCCAGTGATACGGGTTGAGGTTTATCACAGTGATACGGGTTGAGGTTTATCACAGTGGTTCAGGCGCTGGTTTATCAGTGATACAGATGGTGGTTTATCACAGTGATATGGGTGGTGGTTTATTATAGTGATATGTGTGGTGGTTTATCACTGTGATACATGATGAGGTTTATCACAGTGATAAGGGTTGAGGTTTAACACAGTGATACATGTTGAGGTTTATCACAGTGATACAGGTTGAGCTTTGTCACAGTGATACAGGTTGAGGTTTACCACAGTGAAACGGGTTGAGGCTTATCACAGTGATACGGGTTGTGTTTTATCACAGTGATACAGGTTGAGGTTTTTCACAGTGATGCGTGTTGAAGTTTATCACAGTGATACAGCTTCAGGTTTAACAGTGATAAAGGCGAAGGTTTATGACAGTGTTACAGGTTGAGGTTTATCCCAGTGATACAGGTTGAGGTTTAACACAGTGATATGGGCGGTGTTTTATCACAATGTTACAGGTGGTGGTTTATCACAGTGATACTGGTTGAGGTTTATCTCAGTCATACTGGCAGTGGCTTATCACAGTTTTACGGGTTGAGTTTTATCACAGTGAGACGGGTTGAGGTTTATCACAGTGATGGTTTATCACAATGATACAGGCGGTGGTTTTTCAAAGTGATACGGGTTGAGGTTTATCACAGTGATACTGGTTGAGGTTTATCACAGAGAGAAGAGTTGAGGTTTATCACAGTGATACAGGTTGAGGTTTATCACCTTGAAACGGGTTGAGTTTTATCACAGTGATAAAGGTTGAGGTTTATCACAGGAATACGGGTTGAGGGTAATCACAGTGATAAGGGTTGAGGTTTACCACAGTGATACTGGTTGAGGTTTTTCTCAGTGATACACGTGGTGTTTTTTCACAGTGATATGTGTTCAGGGTAATCACAGTGATACGAGTTGAGGTTTGTCACATTGATACGGGCGGTGGTTTATCAAAGTGATATGGGTTGAGGTTTAATACAGTGATACGGGCGGTGGCTTATCACAGTGATACATGTTGAGGTTTACCACAGTGTTACAGGCGATGGTTTATCCAAGTGATACAGCTTCAGTATTAACACAGTGATAAAGGCAGAGATTTATCACAGTGATACAGGTTGAGCTTTATCCGAGTGATACAAGTTGAGGTTTAACACAGTGATACGGTCGGTGGTTTATCACTGTGTTACAGGTGGTGGTTTATCACAGTGATACTGGTTGAGGTTTATCACAGTCATACTGGCAGTGGTTTATCACAGTGTTACGGGTTGCGTTTTATCACAGTGAGACGGGTTGCGGTTTATCACAGTGATATGGGTGGTGATTTATTACAGTGATACGGGCAGGGGTTTGTTTCATTGATATGGGTGGTGGTTTTTCACAGTGATACGGGTTGAGGTTTATCACAGTGATACTGGTTGAGCTTTTTCACAGAGAGAAGGGCTGAGGTTTATCAAAGTGATACGGGTTGAGCTTTATCACAGTGAGACAGGCGGTGGTTAATCACAGCGATACGGGCGGTGGTTTATCACAGTGATACAGATTGAAGTTTATCACCGTGATACGGGTTGAGGTTTACATAAGAACATAAGAACATAAGAACATAAGAAATAGAAGCAGGAGTAGGCCAATCGGCCCCTCGAGCCTGCTCCGCCATTCAATAAGATCATGGCTGATCTGATCCTAACCGCCAATCTACTATCACAGAACCATCTCCTGAATCTAACAGAATTAGACACACGAAATAGGAGCAGGATGAGGCTACACGGCCCCTGGGCCCGCTCCGCTACCCACAGGCCCATGTCCGATCCGAACCTAGACTCATGTCCAAATTCCTGCCCGCTCCCCGTAACCCTTAATTCCCTTTACTTCTAGGAAACTGTCTATTTCTGTTTTAAATTTATGTAATGATGTAGCTTCTACAGTTTTTTGGGGCAGCATATTCCATGGACCTACCACCCTCTGAGTGAAGTAGTTCCTCCTCATCTCAGTTTTGAAAGAGCAGTCCCTTATTCTAAGACTATGCCCCCTAGTTCTAGTTTCACCCATCATCGGGAACATCCTCCCCGCATCCACCCGATCAAACCCCTTCACAATCTTATATGTTTCAATAAGATCGCCTCTCATTCTTCTGAACTCCAATGAGTAGAGTCCCAATCTACTCAACCTCTCCTCATATGTCCATCCCCTCATCCCCGGGATTAACCGAGTGAACCTTCTTTGTACTGACTTGAGAGCAAGTATGTCTTTTCTTAAGTATGGACACCAAAACTGTATGCAGTATTCCAGGTGCGGTCTCACCAATACCTTGTACAACTGAAGCAATACCTCCCTATTGTTATATTCTATCCCCCTAGCAATGAAAGCCAACATTCCATTGGCCTTCTCAATCACTTGCTGCACCTGCATACTAACCTTTTGAGTTTCGTGCACCAGGACCCCCAGATTCCTTTGTACTTCAGTACTTTCAAGTTTCTTGCCATTAAGATAATAACTTGCTCTACGATTTTTCCTGCCAAAGTGCATAACCTCACACTTTCCAGTATTGTATTCCATCTGCCAAATCTCTGCCCACTTACTTAGCCTGTCTATGTCCCCTTGCAGGTTTTTTATGTCCTCCTCACTCAATACTTTCCCTCCCATCTTAGTATCATCTGCAAACTTTGATATGTTACACTCGGTCCCCTCCTCCAAATCGTTAATATAGATTGTAAAGAGTTGGGGACCCAGCACTGACCCCTGCGGAACACCACTAGTTACTGATTGCCAATCTGAGAATGAACCATTTATCCCAACTCTCTGCCTTCTGTTAGATAGCCAATCCTCTATCCATGCCAGAATATTACCCCCAATCCCGTGATTTTTTATCTTAAGCAATAATCTTTTGTGTGGCACCTTGTCAAATGCCTTTTGGTAGTCTAAATACACTACGTCCACTGGTTCTCCTTTATCCACCCGATATGTTACTTCCTCAAAGAACTCCAGCAAATTTGTCAAACATGACTTCCCCTTCATAAAACCATGCTGAATTTGTCCTATTAAATTATGATTATCCAAATGTCCTGTTACTGTCTCCTTAATAATGGACTCCAAAATTTACCTACCACAGATGTTTCCAGCCTTCTGTCTACTGCCCTTTTTAAATAAGGGTGTTACATTAGCAGTTTTCCAGTCTGCCAGAACCTTTGCTGAGTCCAGTGAATTTTGGAAAATTATTACCAATGCATC
Organism: Somniosus microcephalus; assembly: GCF_052327205.1. Lineage (NCBI taxonomy): Eukaryota > Metazoa > Chordata > Chondrichthyes > Squaliformes > Somniosidae > Somniosus > Somniosus microcephalus. Next base: position 136,575,025 of record NC_140999.1, on the reverse strand, counting down.
CACAATCCCTACCGCCACTTCCCTCAAGACCCTAGGATGTAAGCCATCAGGTCCAGGTGATTTATCCGCCTTGAGTCCCATTATTTTGCCGAGTACCACTTCCTTAGTGATTTTGATCGTGTTTAGCTCCTCCCCCCCATAGCCCCCTGTTTGTCCAGTGTTGGGATATTCTTAGTGTCTTCTACTGTAAAGACTGATGTAAAATATTCATTCAGTGTTTTTGCCATCTCCATATTTCCCACCATTAATTTCCTGGTCTCATCCTCTAAGGGACCAACATTTACTTTAGCCACCCTTTTCCTTTTTATATAACTATAAAAACTCATACTATCTGTTTTTATATTTTTTGTTAATTTACTTTCATAATCTATCTTCCCTTTCTTAATCAATCTTTTTGTTATTTTTTGCTGTCTTTTAAAGTTTTCCCAATCCTCTATCCTCCCACTAGATTTGGCTACCTTATATGCCCTTGTTTTTAGTCGAATACTATCCTTAATTTCTTTACTTTTCTTTTACACCCTTTTCTTCTCAGTGGAATATATTTTTTTTGGTAGTTGTAAAATAACTCCTTAAAAGTACACCACTGATCATGTATCGTCTTACCTTTTAACCTATTTTCCCAATCCACTCGACTCAATTCCACTCTCATACCTTCATAGTCTCAGGTGGTGGTTTATCACAATGATACGGGTTGAGGTTTATCACAGTGGTACAGGCGCTGGTTTATCAGTGATACAGGTGGTGGTTTATCACAGTGATATGGGTGGTGGTTTATTATAGTGATATGTGTGGTGGTTTATCACTGTGATACATGATGAAGTTTATCACAGTGATAAGGGTTGAGGTTTAACACAGTATTTCATGTTGAGGTTTCTCACAGTGATACAGGTTGAGCTTTATCACAGTGATACAGGTTGAGGTTTACCACAGTGAAACGGGTTGAGACTTATCACAGTGATACGGGTTGAGTTTTATCACAGTGATACAGGTTGAGTTTTATCACAGTGATACAGGTTGAGGTTTTTCAAAGTGATACGGGTTGAGGTTTATCACAGTGATACAGCTTCAGGATTAACAGTGATAAAGGCGAAGGTTTATGACAGTGTTACAGGTTGAGGTTTATCCCAGTGATACAGGTTGAGGTTTAACACAGTGATACTGGTTGAGGTTTATCACTGTCATACTGGCAGTGGTTTATCACAGTTTTACAGGTTGAGTTTTATCACAGTGAGACGGGTTGAGATTTATCACATTGATACGGGCGGTGGTTTATCACAGTGATACGGGCGGTGGTTTTTCAAAGTGATACGGGTTGAGGTTTATCACAGTGATACTGGTTGAAGTTTATCACAGAGAGAAGGCTTGAGGTTTATCACAGTGATACAGGTTGAGGTTTATCACATTGAAACGGGTTGAGTTTTATCACAGTGATACAGGTTGAGGTTTCTCACAGGAATACGGGTTGAGGGTAATCACAGTGATACGGGTTGAGGTTTACCACAGTGATACTGGTTGAGGTTTATCTCAGTGATAGACGTGGTGTTTTTTCACCGTGATACGTGTTCAGGGTAATCACAGTAATATGGGTTGAGGTTTGTCACAGTGATACAGATTGAAGTTTATCACAGTGATACGGGTTGAGGTTTATCACAGTGATACGGGTTGAGGTTTATCACAGTGGTACAGGCGCTGGTTTATCAGTGATACAGGTGGTGGTTTATCACAGTGATACGGGTGGTGGTTTATCACTGTGATACATGATTAGGTTTATCACAGTGATAAGGGTTGAGGTTTAACACAGTGATACATGTTGCGGTTTATCACAGTGATACAGGTTGAGCTTTATTACAGTGATACAGGTTGAGGTTTACCACAGTGAAACGGGTTGAGGCTTATCACAGGGGTACGGGTTGATCTTTATCACAGTGATACAGGTTGAGATTTATCACAGTGATATGGGTTGAGTTTTATCACAGTGATACAAGTTGAGGTTATTCACAGTGATACGGGTTGAGGTTTAACACAGTGATAGAGCTTCAGATTTAACACAGTGATAAAGGCGAAGGTTTATGACAGTGTTACAGGTTGTGGTTTATCCCAGTGATACAGGTTGAGGTTTAACAAAGTGATACGGGCGGTGGTTTATCACAGTGTTACAGGTGGTGGTTTATCACAGTGATACTGGTTACGGTTTATCACAGTCATACTGGCAGTGGTTTATCACAGTTTTACGGGTTGAGTTTTATCACAGTGAGACGGGATGAGGTTTATCACAGTGATACGGGCGGTGGTTTATCACATTGATACGGGCGGTGGTTTTTCAGTGATACGGGTTGAGGTTTATCACAGTGATACTGGTTGAGGTATATCACAGAGAGAAGGGTTGAGGTTTATCACAGAGATACAGGTTGAGGTTTATCACATTGAAACGGGTTGAGTTTTATCACAGTGATACAGGTTGAGGTTTATCACAGGAATACGGGTTGAGGTTAATCACAGTGGAACGGGTTGAGGTTTATCACAGTGATACTGGTTGAGGTTTATCTCAGTGATACACGTGGTGTTTTTTCACAGTGATACGTGTTCAGGGTAATCACAGTGATATGGGTTGAGGTTTGTCACAGTGATACAGATTGAAGTTTATCACAGTGATACGGGTTGAGGTTTATCACAGTGATACGGGTTGAGGTTTATCACAGTGGTACAGGCGCTGGTTTATCAGTGATACAGGTGGTGGTTTATCACAGTGATATGGGTGGTGGTTTATCACAGTGATATGTGTTGAGGTTTATCACAGTGATATCGGTTGAAGTTTATCACACTGATACGGGCAGTGATTTATCACAGTGATTCGGATTGAGGTTTATCACAGTGAACCGGGTTGAGGTTTACCACAGTGATACGGGTTGAGGTTTATCACAGTGAAACAGGTGCTGGTATATCAGTGATGCAGGTGGTGGTTTATCACAATGATATGGTTGGTGTTTTATCACAGTGAAACAGGTGGTGGTTTATCACTGTGATACATGATGCGGCTTATCACAGTGAAACGGGTTGAATTTTATCACAGTGATACAGGTTGAAGATTATCACAGGGATACAGGTCGAGGTTTGTCACAATGATACAGGTGGTGGTTCATGACAGTGATACAGTTTGAGGTTTATCACAGTGATACTGGTTGAGGTTTTTCAAAGTGATAATGGTTGACGTTTACCACAGTGATACGGGTGGTGGTTTATCACAGTGATTAGGGATGAGGTTTATTCCAGTGATACACGTGTTGGTTAAGCACATTCATAGGGGTTGAGGTCTATCACAGTGATACTGGATGAGGTTTATCACAGTGATACTGGTTGAGGTTTATTTCAGTGATACAGGTTGTGGTTTTTCACAGTGATACGTTTTCAGGGTTATCACAGTGATACGGGTTGAGGTTTGTCACAGTGATATGGGCAGTGGTTTATCACAGTGATACAGGCGGTGGCTTATCACAGTGAAACAAGTTGAGCTTTATCACATTGATACGGGTTGAGGTTTATCACAGTGATACAGATTGAGGTTTATCACAGTGTTGCAGCTTCAGTACTAACACAGTGATAAAGGCGGAGATTTGTCACAGTGATACAGGTTGAGTTTCATCCGAGTGATACAGGTTGAGGTTTATCACAGTGTTACAGGCGGCGGTTTATCACAGAGATACAGGTTGAAGTTTATCACAGTGTTAAGGGTTGCATTTTATCACAGTGAGACGGGTTGAGGTTTATCACAGTGACATGGACGGTGATTTATTGCAGTGATACGGGCGGGGCTTTGTCACATTGATATGGGTGGTGGTTTTTCACAGTGATACGGGTTGAGGTTTATCACAGTGATACAGGTTGTGGTTTATCACAGAGAGAAGGGTTCAGGTTTATCAAAGTGATACGGGTTGCGCTTAATCACAGTGAGACAGGCGGTGGTTAATCACAGTGATACGGGCGGTGGTTTATCACAGTGATACAGATTGAAGTTTATCACAGTGATATGGGTTGAGGTTTATCACAGTGATAGGAGTTTAGGTTTATCACAGTGAAACGGGTGGTGGTTTATCACAGTGATATGTGTGGTGGTTTATCACTGTGATACATGTTGGGGTTTATCACAGTGATACAGGTTAAGCTTTATCACAGTAATACAGGTTGAGTTTTACCACAGTGAAACGGGTTGAGGCTTATCACAGTGATACGGGTTGAGTTTTATCACAGTGATACAGGTTGATATTTATCACAGTGATACGGGTTGAGTTTTATCACAGTGATACATGTTGAGGTTTTTCTCAGTGATACGGGTTGAGGTTTATCACAGTGATACAGCTTCAGGTTTAACACAGTGATAAAGGCGAAGGTTTATGACAGTGTTACAGGTTGAGGTTTATCCCAGTGATATAGGTTGAGGTTTAACACAGTGATACGGGCGGTGGTTTATCACAGTGATACTGGTTGAGGTTTATCACAGTCATACTGGCAGTGGTTTATCACAGTTTTACGGGTTGAGTTTTATCACAGTGAGACGGGTTGAGGTTTATCACAGTGATATGGGCGGTGGTTTATCACAGTGATATGGGCGGTGGTTTTTCAAAGTGATACGGGTTGAGGTTTATCACAGTGATACTGGTTGAGGTTTATCACAGAGAGAAGGGTTGAGGTTTATCACAGTGATACAGGTTGAAGTTATAGGTAAAAAACGATACAGGTAAAAAATGGGATGAGGTCCTAAAAGCAGAATATAGGGAGTTAGGAGGTAAATTAAAAAATAGGACCTCAAACGTAGTAATCTCAGGATTGCTACCAGTGCCATGTGCTAGTCAGAGTAGAAATAGGAGGATATTTCAAATGAATACATGGCAAGAGGAATGGTGCAAGTGGGAGGGATTCAAATTCCTTGGACATTAGAACCGGTTCTGGGAGAGGTGGGACCAGTACAAACAGGACGGTTTGCACCTGGGCAGGGCCGGGACCGATGTCCTAGGGGGAGTGTTTGCTAGTGCTGTGGGGGAGGGTTTAAACTAAAGTGGCAGGAGGTTGGGAACCTAAGCAGGGAGAGAGAGGAAAGGGAAACATGGAAAAAAGAAAAAGACAGGAAGGAGAAAAACAAAATTAGAAGGCAAAGAACTCAACGGTTTAAATCAAACATGGTCACAGTAAATAATAATTCATATAGGTCTGAGAGCATTAAAAAAACAAGCCTGAAGGCTTTGTGTCTTAATGCAAGGAGCATTCGGAACAAGGTGGATGAATTAGCTGCGCAAATAGAGGTAAACGAATATGATTTGATTGGGATTACAGAAACATGGCTCCAGGGTGGCCAAGGCTGGGAACTCAACATCCAGGGGTATTCAATATTTAGGAAGGATAGGCAAACAAGAAAGGGAGGTGGGGTAGCATTGCTGGTTAAAGAGGGACTAACACAATTGAAATAAAGGATATTAACTCTGATGATGCAGAATCTGTATGGGTAGAACTGAGAAATACCAAGGGGCAGAAAATGTTAGTGGGAGTGGTATATAGACCTCCAAACAGTAATACGGAGGTTGGGGATGGCATTAAAAGGGAAATTAGAGAAGCATGCAATAAGGGCACAGTAGTCATCATGGGTGACATTAATTTACATATAGATTGGGCTAACCAAATTAATAAAAATACTGTGGAGGAGGAATACCTAGAAAGTTTACGGGATGGTTTTCTGGAACAATATGTCGAGGAACCAACCAGAGATCAGGCCATCTTAGACTGGGTATTATGTAATGAGAGAGGATTAATTAGCAATCTTGTTGTACGAGGCCCCTTGGGTCAGAGCGATCATAATATGATAGAATTCTTCATTAGGATGGAGAGTGAAGTAGTTGACTTGGAGACTAGGGTCCTGAATTTAAAGAAAGGAAACTATGATGGTATGAGGCGCGAATTGATAAGGTTGATTGGGGAATGTCACTCAAAGGGTTGACGGTGGATAGGCAATGGCAAACATTCAAAGACCGCATGGATGAACTACAGAAGTTGTTCATCCCAGTTTGGGATAAGAATAAAACAAAAAGGGTGACTCAACCGTGGCTAACAAGGGAAATTAGGGATAGCATAAGATCCAAGGAGAGGGCATATAAATTGGCCAGAAAAAGCAGTAACCCTGAGGATTGGGAGCAGTTTAGGATTCAAGAAAGGAGGACAAAGGGATTAATTAAGAAGGGGAAAATAGAATATGAAAGTAAGCTTGCAGTGAACATAAAAACTGACTGTAAGAGCTTTTATAGATATGTGAAGAGAAAAAGTTAGTGAAATCAAGTGTAGGTCCCTTGCAGTCAGAAGCAGGGGAAGTTATAATGGGGAACAAAGAAATGGCTGACCAATTAAATGCATATTTTGGTTCTGTCTTCACAAAGGAGGACACAAATAACCTCCCAGAGATGTTGGAGAACATCAGGTCTGATGAGAGGGAGGAACTGAAAGAAATCAGTATTTGTAGGGAAATGGTGTTAGGGAAATTGACGGGATTGAAAGCTGATAAATCCCCAGGGCCTGATAATTTACATCCTAGGGTACTTAAGGAGGTGGCCCTAGAAATAGTAGATGCATTGCTGATCATCTTCCAAAATTCGCTGGAATCTGAAACTGTATCCATGGATTGGAGGGTAGCTAATGTTACCCCACTATTCAAAAAGGGTGGTAGAGAGAAAGCGGGGAATTACAGACCGGTAAGCCTGACATCGGTGGTGGGGAAAATGCTAGAGTCCATTATAAAGGATGTAATAGCTGAGCACTTGGAAAACAGTGACAGGATCGGACAAAGTCAACATGGATTTACAAAAGGTAAATCGTGCTTGACTAAACTACTGGAATTTTTTGAGGATGTAACTGGGAAAATAGATAAGGGAGAACCAGTAGATGTGGTGTATTCGGACTTTCAAAAGGCTTTCGATAAGGTCCCGCATAAGAGATTAGCGTGTAAAGTTAACTCACTTGGGATTGGGGGCAAGGTATTGACTTGGATAGAGAACTGGTTGGCGGACAGAAAGCAGAGAGTAGGAATTAACAGGTCTTTGTCCGAGTGGCAGGCAGTGACTAGTGGGGTACCACAGGGATCGGTCCTTGGACCCCAACTATTCACAATATACATTAATGATCTAGATAAGGGAACTAGATGTAATATCTCCAAGTTTGCAGACGACACAAAGCTGGGTGGGCGTGTGTGCTGCGAGGAGGATACCGAGAAACCCCAGGATGATTTGGACAGGTTGGGTGATTGGGCAGAAGCGTGGCAGATGCAATATAACGTGGATAAATGTGAGGTTACCCACTTTGGTGTCAAAAACAGAAAGGCAGACTATTATCTGAATGGCAATAGATTGGGAGAAGGGGAAGTGCAACGAGACATGGGTGTCCTTGTGCACCAGTCGCTGAAGGTAAGCATGCAGGTGCAGCAGGCAGTGAAGAAGGCAAATGGTATGTTGGCCTTCATAGCAAAAGGGTTTCAGTACATAGAAACATAGAAGATAGGAGCAGGAGTAGGCCAGTCGGCCCTTCGAGCCTGCTCCGCCATTCAATGTGATCATGGCTGATCATCCAAATTCAATACCCTGTCCCTGCCTTTTCCCCATATCCCTTGATCCCTTTAGCCTCAAGAAATATATCCAACTCTTTCTTGAATATATTTCATGAACTAGCCTCCACCGCCCTCTGTGGCAGAGAATTCCACAGGTTCACCACTCTCTGAGTGAAGAAATTCCTCCTCATTTCAGTCCTAAATGGCTTACCCCTTATCCTTAGACTATGACCCCTGGTTCTGGACTCCCCGGCCATCAGAAACACCCTTCCTGCATCTAGTCTGTCCAGACCTGACAGAATTTTATAGGTTTCGATGAGATCCCCTCTCAATCTTCTAAACTCCAGTGAGTATAAGCCCAATCGACACAATCTCTCCTCATACGTCATTCCTGCCATCCCAGGTATCAGCCTTGTGAATCTTCGCTGCACTCCCTCCATGGCAAGAACGTCCTTCTTCAGGTAAGGTGACCAAAACTGCACACAATACTCAAGGTGCGGTCTCACCAAGGCCCTGTACAACTGTAGCAAGACATCGTTGTTCCTGTACTCGAACCCTCTTGCTACGAAGGCCAACATACCATTTGCCTTCTTAACCGCCTGCTGCACCTGCATGCTTACCTTCAGCGACGGGTGCACAAGGACACCCAGGTCTCTTTGCACTTCCCCTTCTCCCAATCTATTGCCATTCAAATAATAATCTGCCTTCCTGTTTTTGCCACCAAAGTGGATAACCTCACATTTATCCACATTATAGTGCATTTGCCATGTTCCTGCCCAATCACCCAACCTGTCCAAATCGTACTGGAGTTTCCCGACATCCTCCTCGCAGCTTACCCTCCTGCCCAGCTTTGTGTCGTTTGCAAATTTGGAGATATTACATTCAATTCCCTCGTCCAGATCATTAATATATATTGTGAACAGCTGGGGTCCTAGGACCGATCCTGGCGGTACCCCACTAGTCACTGCCTGCCACTCGGAAAACGACCCGTTTATTCCAACTCTTTGCTTTCTGTCCGCCAACCAGTTCTCTATCCAAGTCAATACCTTGCCCCCAATCCCATGTGGCTTAATTTTGCATGCTAATCTCTTGTGTGGGACCTTATTGAAAGCCTTCTGAAAGTCCAAATACACCACATCCACTGGTTCTCCCTTATCTATTTTACCAGTTACATCCTCAAAAAATTCCAGTAGATTAGTCAAGCACGATTTACCTTTTGTAAATCCATGTTGATTTTGTCCGATCCTGTCACTGCTTTCCAAGTGCTCTGCTATTTCATCTTTTATAATAGACTCTAGCATTTTCCCCACTGCCGATGTCAGGCTTACCGGTCTATAATTCCCCGCTTTTTCTCTACCACCTTTTTTGAATAGTGGGGTAACATTAGCTACCCTCCAATCCATGGGTACCGTTCCAGAGTCTATCGAGTTCTGGAAGATGACCAGTAATGCATCTACTATCTCTAGGGCCACTTCCTTAAGTACCCTGGGATGTAGACCATCAGGCCCTGGGGATTTATCGGCTTTCAGTCCCATCAATTTTCCTAACACCATTTTCCTACAAATACTGATTTATTTCAGTTCCTCTCTTTCATCTGACCCTATGTTCCCCGGCAAGGATGTCCTGCTGCAGTTGTACAGGGCCTTGGTGAGACCACACCTTGAGTACTGGGTGCAGTTTTCGTCGCCTTATCTGAGGAAGGATGTTCTTGCCATGGAAGGAGTTCAGCGAAGATTCACAAGGCTGATCCCTGGGATGGCAGGAATGACGTATGAGGAGAGATTGGGTCGATTGGGCTTATACTCGCTGGAGTTTAGAAGAATGAGAGGGGATCTCATCGAAACTTATAAAATTCTGACAGGTCTGGACAAACTAGATGCAGGTAGAATGTTCCCGATGGTCGGACAGTCCAGAACCGGGGTCATAGTCTAAGGATAAGGGGTAAGCCATTTAGGACAGAGATGAGGAAGAATTTCTTCACCCAGAGAGTGGTGAACCTGTGGAATTCTCTACCACAGAAGGCGGTTGAGGCCAAGTCTTTAAATATATTCAAGAAGGAGTTAGATATATTTCTTAAGGCTAAAGGTATCAAGGGATATGGGGAGATGGCAGGTACGGGGTACTGAGTTTGGATGATCAGCCATGATCTCATCGAATGGCGGAGCAGGCTCGAGGGGCCGAATGGCCTACTCTTGCTCCTATCTTCTATGTTTCTATGTTTAAGTTTATCACATTGAAACGGGTTGAGTTTTATTACAGTGATAAAGGTTGAGGTTTATCACAGGATTACGGGTTGAGGGTAATCACAGTGATATGGGTTGAGGTTTATCACAGTGATACTGGTTGAGGTTTATCTCAGTGGTACACGTGGTGTTTTTTCACAGTGATACGTGTTCAGGATAATCACAGTGATACGGGTTGAGGTTTGTCACAGTGATACGGGCGGTGGTTTATCACAGTGATATGTGTTGAGGTTTAATACAGTGATACGGGCGGTGGCTTATCACAGTGATACAGGTTGAGGTTTATCACAGTGTTACAGGCGGCGGTTTATCACAGAGATACAGGTTGAGGTTTATCACGGTGATACGGGTATAGGTTTATCACCGTGATACGGGTTGAGGTTTATCACAGTGATACAGGTCGTGGTTTATCACAGTGATACGGGTTGAGGTATATCACAGTGATACAGATTGAGGTTTATCAAAGTGATACGGGTTGAGGTTTATCACAGTGATACGGGTTGAGGTTTATCACTGTGACACGGGTTGAGGTTTATCAGTGATATGTGTTGAGGTTTATCACACTGATACGGGCGGTGATTTATCACAGTTATACAGGTTGAGGTTTATCACAGTGATACTGGTTGAGGTTTATCTCAGTGATACACGTGGTGGTTTTTCATCGTGACACGTGTTCAGGTTAATCACAGTGATACGGGTTGAGGTTTTTCACAGTGATACGAGCGGTGGTTTATCACAGTGATATGGTTTGAGGTTTAATACAGTGATACGGGCGGTGGCTTATCACAGTGATACAGGTTGACGTTTATCTCAGTGTTACGTGCGGCGGTTTATCACAGAGATACAGGTTGAAGTTTATCACAGTGATACGGGTTGAGGTTTATCACAGTGATACGGGTGGTGGTTTATCACAGAGATACATGTGGTGACTTAACACAGTGAAACAGGTTGAGATTTATCACAGTAATACGGGTTGAGGTTTATCACAGTGATACAGCTTCAGGATTAACACAGTGATAATGGCGGAGCTTTATCCAAGTGATACAGGTTGAGCTTTATCCGAGTGATACAGGTTGAGGTTTAACAGTGATACGGGCAGTGGTTTATCACAGTGATACTGGTTGAGGTTTATCACAGTCATACTGGCAGTGGTTTATCACAGTGTTACGGGTTGCATTTTGTCACAGTGAGATGGGTTGAGGTTTATCACAGTGATATGGGCAGTGATTTATTACAGTGATACGGGCGGGGGTTTGTCACATTGATATGGGTGGTGGTTTTTCACAGTGATACGGGTTGAGGTTTATCAAAGTGATACGGGTTGAGGTTTATCACAGTGAAACGGGTTGAGTTTTATCACAGTGATACAGGTGGTGGATCATCAAAGTGATACAGGTTGAGGTTTATCACATTGAAACGGGTTGAGTAATATCACAGTGTTACAGGTTGAGGTTTATCACTGGAATACGGGTTGAGGGTAATCAGAGTGATACGGGTTAAGGTTTCTCACAGTGATACAGGTTGAGATTTATCACAGTGATACGGGTTGAAGTTTATCACAGTGTTACAGGTTGAGGTTTTTCACAGTGATATGGGTTGAGGTTTATCACAGTGATACAGCTTCAGGATTAACACAGTGATAATGGCGGAGCTTTATCCAAGTGATACAAGTTGAGCTTTATCCGAGTGATACAGGTTGAGGTTTAACAGTGATATGGGTGGTGGTTTATTATACTGTTACAGGTGGTGGTTTATCACAGTGATACTGGTTGAGGTTTATCACAGTCATACTGGCAGTGGTTTATCACAGTGTTACGGGGTGCATTTTATCACAGTGAGACGGGTTGAGGTTTATCACATTGATATGGGCGGTGATTTATTACAGTGATACGGGCGGGGTTTGTCACAGTGATACGGGTTGAATTTTATCACAGTGATACAGGTTGAGGTTTATCACAGGGATACGGGTTGAGGTTTATCACAGTGATACAGTTGGTGGTTTATGACAGTGATACAGGTTGAAGTTTATCACAGTGATACTGGTTGATGTTTTTCACAGTGATACGGGATGATGTTTATCACAGTGATACTGGTTGAGGTTTATCTCAGTGATACAGGTTGTGGTTTTTCACAGTGATACGTTTTCAGGGTTATCACAGTGATACGGGTTGAGGTTTATCACAATGATACGGGTTGATCATAATCATAATCATAATCAACTTTATTGTCATTTTTAGTGCACAAGTGCAGTACAATGAAATGTAGGTTTGCGGCTCCCGAGAGTGTACATTTAGATTAAGACATTTAACATTCAACATTCATTTGGCTTGTAATACATAAACATAAACATAAACATAATAAAGTGCATTGGCAGATGTGCAGACTTTAGAGTTTATTTGTGGAGTTCAGTAGGATGACAGCCCTGGGAAAGAAGCTGTTCCTAAATCTGGTCGTTCGGGTGCGAATGCATCTGTAGTGTCTCCCAGATGGCAGGGGGGTGAACAGATTGTGGCTGGGGTGGGTAGGGTCTTTGATGATGGTCAGTGACCTCCGTAAACAGCGTTTCTGGTAGATGTTCTCTATGGTCGGTAGCCGGGTGCCGGTAATGCGTTGGGCAGTTTTGACTACCTGCTGCAGGGCTTTCCGGTCATAGGAGCTACAGCTGCCATACCATACTGTGATACAGTTCGTCAGGATGCTCTCTATTGTGCAGCGGTAAAAGTTAGAGAGGATCAGGGGTGACAGGTTACATCCCTTCAGCCTCCTTAGGAAATATAGGCGCTGCTGGGCCTTCTTCACCAAAGAGGAGGTATTGAGGGACCTGGAGAGGTCTTTCGTGATGTGGTCTCTGAGGAACTTAAAGCTGTCCACCCTTTCCACCACAGCCCCATGGATGTGGATCGGGCATGACTTCCGCCTTTAGACTTCCTGAAGTCCACAATGATTTCCTTGGTTTTCTTGATGTTAAGGGCCAGGTTTGTTGAGATTTATCACAGTGATATCAGTTGAGGTTTATCACACTGATACGGGCAGTGATTTATCACAGTGATACTGGTTGAGGTTTATCACAGTGAACCGGGTTGAGGTTTATCACAGTGATACAGGTTGAGATTTATCACAGTGATACGGGTTGAGGTTTATCACAGTGATACAGCTTCAGGATTAACACAGTGATAATGGCGGAGCTTTATCCAAGTGACACAGGTTGAGCTTTATCCGAGTGATACAGGTTGTGGTTTATCACAATGATACGGGTTAATGTTTATCACAGTGATATTTGTTGAGGTTTATCACAGTGATATCGGTTGAGGTTTATCACACTGATACGGGCAGTGATTTATCACAGTGATACTGGTTGAGGTTTATCACAGTAAACCGGGTTGAGGTTTATCACAGTGATACGGGTTGAGGTTTATCACAGTAAACCGGGTTGAGGTTTATCACAGTGATACGGGTTGAGGTTTATCACAGTGAAACAGGTGCTGGTATATCAGTGATACAGGTGGTGGTTTATCACAGTGATACTGGTTGAGGTTTTTCAAAGTGATAATGGTTGACGTTTACCACAGTGATACGGGATGAGGTTTATCACAGTGATACTGGTTGAGGTTTATTTCAGTGATACAGATTGTGGTTTTTCACAGTGATATGTTTTCAGGGTTATCACATTGATACGGGTTGAGGTTTATCACAGTGATACGTATTGAGGTTTATAACAGTGATATGGGTTGCGTTTTATCACAGTGATACAGATTGAGTTTTATCACAGTGGTACGTGTTGAGGTTTATCACAGTGATAGGAGTTTAGGTTTATCACAGTGAAACGGGTTGAGGTTTATCACAGTGTTACGGGTTGTGGTTTATCACAGTGAAACGGGCGGTGGTTTATCACAGTGATACGAGTTGAGGTTTATCACAGTGATAGGGGTTGAGGGTTATCACAGTGATACCGGTTGAGGTTTATCATAGTAATATGGGTTGAGCTTAATCACAGTGATACGGGTTGAGGTTTATCACAGTGTTACGGGTTGAGGTTTATCACAGTGAATCGGGTTGAGGTTAATCACAGTGATACGGGATGATGTTTATCACAGTGAAACGGGCTGAGCTTTATCACAGTGATACAGGTGGTGGATCATCAAAGTGATACAGGTTGAGGTTTATCACATTGAAATGGGTTGAGTTTTATCACAGTGTTACAGGTTGAGGTTTATCACTGGAATACGGGTTGAGGGTAATCACAGTGATACTGGTTGAGGTTTATCACAGTGATACTGGTTGAGGTTTATCTCAGTGGTACACGTGGTGGTTTTTCATAGTGATACGTATTCAGGTTTTTCACAGTGATACGAGCGGTGGTTTATCACCGTGATATGGTTTGAGGTTTAATACAGTGATACGGGCGGTGGCTTATCACAGTGATACAAGGTTGATGTTTATCACAGTGTTACGGGCGGCGGTTTATCACAGAGATACAGGTTGAGGTTTATCACAGTGATACGGGTGGTGGTTTATCACAATGATACAGGTGGTGGTTTATCACAGTGATATGGGTTGAGGTTTAGCACAGTGATACGGGTTGCGGTTTATCACAGTGGTACAGGTGCTGGTTTATCAGTGATACAGGTGATGGTTTATCACAGTGAAACGTGTGGTGATTTATCACTGTGATACATGATGAGATTTATCACAGTGATAAGGGTTGAGGTTTAACACAGTGAAACTGGTTGAGGCTTATCACAGTGATATGGGTTGAGCTTTATCACAGTGATACAGGTTGTGGTTTATCACAGTGATACAAGTTGAGGTTTATCACAGTGATACTGGTTGAGGTTTATGACAGTGATAGGGGGTTGAGGTTTATCACAGAGAAACGGGTTGAGGTTTACCACAGTGCTACGTGTTGAGGTTTATCACAGTGATACGGGCGGTGTTTTATCACAGTGATACGGGTGGTGGTTTATCACAGTGATAGGGGTTGAGGTTTATCACAGAGAAACGGGTTGAGGTTTACCACAGTGCTACGTGTTGAGGTTTATCACAGTGATACGGGCGGTGTTTTATCACAGTGATACGGGTGGTGGTTTATCACAGTGATAGGGGTTGAGGTTTATCACAGTGATACGGGTTGAGCTTTATCACAGTGAGACGGGCGGTGGTTTATCACAGCGATACGGGCGGTGGTTTATCACAGTGATACTGATTGATGTTTATCCCTGTTACACAGGTTGAGGTTTATCACAGTGATGCGTATTGAGGTTTATCACAGTGATACGGGTTGAAGTTTATCACAGTGATACGGGTTGAGGTTTATCACAGTGATATGGGATGAGGTTTATCACAATGATACGGGTTGAGGTTTATCACAGTGATACATGTTGAGGTTTATCATAGTGTTGCGGGGTGATGTTTATCACAGGGATACGGGCGGTGTTTTATCACAATTATATGGGTGGTGGTTTATCACAGTGATACAAGTTGATGTTTATCACAGTGATACAGGTTGAGGTTTATCACAGTGATATGGGTGAGGTTTTTGACAGTGATACGGGTTGAGGTTCATCCCAGTGTTGCAGGTTTAGGTTTATCACAGTGATGCGTATTGAGGTTTATCACAGTGATATGGGTTGAGGTTTATCACAGTGATGAGGTTGAGGTTTATCACAGTGTTACGGGCTGTGGTTTATCTCAGTGAAACGGGCGGTGGTTTATCACAGTGATACGAGTTGAGGTTTCTCACAGTGATAGGGGTTGAGGGTTATCACAGTGATACCGGTTGAGGTTTTGTGGTGTATGTAACCTGTTCCACCTTAAGAGAACTTAAGCCTGTTCCACCTTAAGAGATGTACTACTTTCTCTGGCTGCTGTATACGTAATACCGGTGGTGACCACCGGTATATAAGTACTGTGTAGTGATATTGCTGTTAGTATAGCCCTGACCTCCAACTAGTAAAGACCTGTTGAAACGTTATTCTTGTAGTCTGTGTCAGTAATTAATCTTAAATACAACTAGAACACACAGACTTAACAGTGGCGACGAGTCCGATTCTTACCCTGCGGCAGTTTATATCCACGGCGGCTTCATCCACAGAACGGGCGTCAAAGAGAGGCATCCACCCTCATCACCCTGCTGGAAGACACGTCGCGCGGCAGGCATCGAGAACCCGGAGTGCAGAAGATATCCTGAACTCGAAGCCTCCATCAGCGGCAGTCAGCTATCTTCCTTCTACCTCGGTGGTGGGTAAGCCGGTCAGCGACGCGAGCAGAAAGTCGGCCGCGTTGGCTGTACAGACGGGGAGGGAAGACGGAGGAATAAGGGCGGTGAGATCGATCGCGACCAGAGATAAGGGCCGGGCCGCATTCGGGCCAAAAGGCGCAGCGCGGGGACATCGATCGCGGCTGGTGATAAGGGCCGGGCCGCATTCGGGCCAAAAAGGCGCAGCGTCTGGGGCGACTGAAGGCGCGAGAGCCGCGGTGAAGGCGAACACAGCCGGTGCTAATAACCGGGCTGCAAGAAGGGCTGCGAGGCGCGACATCGGGGAAGCACGAATGCCCGAGGGAGCCGCGGTGAAGCGGAGACAGCGTCGGGGGAGTTACTAACCGCTGGGAAAGGGGAGCAGCAGCGGCACGCCAAACGCCATTGCAGCCAGCGGGTGAAGAAGGCGAGCGCGGGAAAGACCGCCAAGCGCGGGAAACCGCCATTTTGTAGGCGGAGGACGAAGACAAGAGCGGGAAGCCGCCATCTTGGAAAAAGGGAAATCACTAAAAAAAATTGCAACGATGCCTAAACATGGGAACATTAATACCTTTGATAGCGACATCGAAGATTGGGCCACGTATGTACAACGCATACAAAATTATTGTAAAGCAAATAAAATCCCAGATGATGGGAAAGCACTAACTTTATTAAACTTAATGGGCGCGAAGACATACGGGCAATTGAAACACCTTTTATCACCAGATGAACCGACGGAGAAGACGTTCGAGGAGATTGTTACTGTCCTGAGAAATCATCTAAACCCAACGCCGCTGATGCTAGCGGAACGATTTAAATTTTACAGCAGAAAGCAGCTGAAAGATGAAAGCAATGCTGAATATTTAATGGAATTGCGTAAGCTAGCAAAGTACTGTCAGTTTGGAACGGGACTAACAGGTGCGCTAAGAGATAAATTTGTGTGTGGATTATTAAAAGAAGATACACAAAAGCGACTGCTCGAGGAGAATGAGCTGACGCTTGAGAAAGCGGTCACTATGGCAGCATCACATGAAGCCGCAGCGAGAGGCACGGCAGTAATGCAGCTACGGTCTCCGGAACTCAGTAGAAATCAATTGGTTTTGAGTACTGTAAAATGTTATCGTTGTGGAAAGACAACGCACGATCAGAACCAGTGTTGGTTTAAAAACCAAGAATGCAGAACGTGTGGCAGGCTTGGCCACATAGCTAAAGTATGCCGGTCAGGAAAGAAGACCAGCAACAAAAAGTCACCGCAAGGAAAATACATAAGGTACACAAGGTGACAAAGAACAGTTCGAACGAACAGAAGTCAGATTCAGACGCCAGCAGTAATGAACTGGGTAGCTTAAGAGTACACAACGTTGGTAAGGATGCAGATCTCCAGACAATTTGGGTCACTCTTCAGATAGCAGGAGTCCAAGTAAAGATGGAATTGGACACTGGATCGGCATTGACGGTCATGAATAAGAAAGATTACAAAAGGTTATTCCAACATATTCCCCTACGGGATACGGAGATTATATTGAAAACATACACGGGGCAAAGAGTGTACCCCATCGGAAAGATAGAGGTAAAAGTGGTCCACAAGGGCAAAGAAAGCCAAGTAATGGACTTATATGTGCTACCTGAAGGAGGTCCACCACTACTGGGATGGGAGTGGATTAGGAAAATGAATATGGACTGGCACTCCTTAAAGGCACTAACGGTAGATTCCGGGGAAACAGATGTCAAACCTAAACGATTGTCCAGAATATTGGATGATGCTAAAGAGGTGTTCCAGCAGGGACTGGGAACACTGAGAGGAATTACGGCAAACATCAAGATTGATGAACATGCACACCCAAAATTTTTCAAAGCCAGACCGGTACCCTATGCAATACAACCTGCTGTAGAAGCGGAACTGGAAGCGCTAGAACGTTCTGGTGTACTGTCTAAGGTAGATTGGAGTGAGTGGGCTACGCCCATTGTTCCCGTCATGAAACGTCCTTCGAGCAACAAGCCAGGAGAACCAGGGAAGGTTCGCATCTGTGGAGACTTCAAGATCACCGTTAATCCGGTGCTTCACACGGTGCAGTATCCGCTTCCGCGGATTGAGGATATTTTTGCTTCGTTGTCTGGCGGGAAACACTTCACCAAGATAGACCTGGTGCAGGCGTACTTGCAGATGGAGGTTGAAGAAGAGTCACGCCAGTACCTCACGATCAACACGCATAGAGGTTTGTACCGGTATAATAGGCTGGTTTTTGGAGTGGCATCGGCTCCAGCAATTTGGCAGAGGGCCATGGAGCAGGTATTACAGGGAATTCCAGGCACACAATGTTACCTGGACGATATTCTGATTACAGGAGATGGTGATGAAGAACACCTCGCAAACTTGGAACTGGTGCTCAACAGACTGAAAGAGTATGGACTTCGAGTTAATCGGCAGAAATGTGAGTTCTTTCAGAAGCGGATCTCGTACTGTGGTCATGTCATTGACCGGGAGGGGCTTCATAAGTCTCCTGACAAGATAGAGGCAGTTGTAAAGGCTCCCGCTCCGGATAATGTCTCTCAGTTGAGGTCGTTTCTAGGATTGATTAACTATTACCATAAGTTTCTACCAAATCTATCCACGGTACTGCACCCGCTGAACGCTCTTTTACAGAAGGGGGTGCCATGGGAATGGAGCGAAAACTGTAAGAAGGCATTTCGCAAAAGCAAAGAATTGATCACCTCAGAGGAAGTGTTGGCTCACTTCAACCCGACACTGCCTATTCGGTTGGCTTGTGATGCTTCTCCATATGGTATTGGGGCAGTGCTCTCACACAAGTTGCCAAATGGCACGGAAAGGCCAGTCGCGTTTGCATCCAGATCATTGACCTCCGCTGAGCGCAACTATGCGCAGATCGATAGGGAGGCTCTCAGCTTTGTATGGGGAGTGAAGAAGTTTAATCATTACCTGCAGGGCCAAAAATTCACACTTCTGACAGACCATCAGCCGTTGGTATCCATTTTTAACCCTAAGAAGGGTGTTTCGGTGATGACAGCACAGAGACTCCAGAGATGGTCCCTTTTCCTAGGGGCACATCAATATCAAATAGAATTCAAAGGTACAAAGCAGCATGGCAATGCTGATGGGCTGTCGCGCCTGCCACTACCTGAAGAAGAAGAGATGACGAAAGTTGACCCTGTTGAGTTATTCCATTCGACCATCATCGAGTGTTTACCAGTCACCAATGCAAGTATTGAAAGAGAAACCAGGAACGATCCAACACTGTCCCAAGTCTACGAGGTGACAGTGAAGGGATGGCCAACACATGGTGATCCTCTGTTACCGGCATTCTCGGCAAGGCGAGACCAGCTGTCCGTCTGCCATGGTACTTTGATGTACTGGACAAGAGTGATTATTCCTCCCAAGTTAAGGGATAGAGTTCTAAAGGAACTGCATGAAGGTCATCTGCGGGGAGTTAAGATGAAAAGTCTTGCTAGGGCTTATGTATGGTGGCCGGGTATTGACCAACAGATAGAGGAGTTGACGAAAAGCTGCACTGGGTGCCAAAAAGTGCAAAATGCACCTCCGATCGCACCGCTACACCCATGGGAATGGCCTTCAGCCCCATGGCAACGCGTACATATTGACTTTGCTGGTCCATTCATGGACACCATGTTCCTAATTGCAGTGGACGCACATTCCAAATGGCCAGAAGTGATCAAGATGAATACCACTACTTCAGAAAAGACAATTGCGGTGTTAAGAACAATATTCACAAGGAACGGATTGCCAGAACAGATATGTTCGGACAACGGACCACAGTTCGTGTCGGAAGAATTCCAAAAATTCTTAAAGAAGAATGGGGTGAAACATTATACCTCTGCCCCATATCATCCGGCGACAAACGGGTTGGCCGAGAGATTTCTCCAAACATTCAAAAAGGCAATAAAGGCCATGAACGATGATCAGATTCTGCTACAACACAAGGTGGACAATTTCCTAATGGCATATCGAAACGCCGCTCATGCAGTAACAAACCAAAGTCCTGCCATGATGTTTTATAACAGGAGGTTGCGGTCCAGGTTGGACTTGTTAAAACCAAATGTGCGGAGGGAAGTGGAAAACAAACAGTTCCGGCATATTAATAACAAGACCACTCGAAGTTTCGACGTAGGACAACCAGTGTTGGCAAGGGACTATGGAAACGAAAAATGGCAGTCCGGAACAATTCGGGCCAGACAAGGACCTCCGATGTACACAGTAGATATTGGTAACAATGTGATAAGGTGTCATGCGGATCAACTGGTAGAATCGAGGGCAAGGGTCGAACCCATGGTTGCGACAGAGACAACTGTGGAAGACGTTAACGAACCTGAAGCATCTACCTCGGCAGGGAATGTACCTGATGATGACGTCCAATACATAGGAAACCAACTAGAGGAGTCACCTCAGCAACAAGAATCAGAGACCACTGAAAGGCGTTATCCAACCCGAATCAGAAGGCCTCCTGAGAGACTGAACCTTTGAACTGTTTATACCTGAAGTTATATATGTATATATGCTATTATGTTATGTTAAATGGGGATATGACTGTTAAGCTAAAAAGGGAGGATTGTGGTGTATGTAACCTGTTCCACCTTAAGAGAACTTAAGCCTGTTCCACCTTAAGAGATGTACTACTTTCTCTGGCTGCTGTATACGTAATACCGGTGGTGACCACCGGTATATAAGTACTGTGTAGTGATATTGCTGTTAGTATAGCCCTGACCTCCAACTAGTAAAGACCTGTTGAAACGTTATTCTTGTAGTCTGTGTCAGTAATTAATCTTAAATACAACTAGAACACACAGACTTAACAGGTTTATCATAGTAATATGGGTAGAGCTTAATCACAGTGATACGGGTTGAGGTCTATCACAGTGTTACGGGTTGAGGTTTATCACAGTGAATCGGGTTGAGGTTAATCACAGTGATACGGGTTGATGTTTATCACAGTGAAACGGGCTGAGCTTTATCACAGTGATACAGGTGGTGGATCATCAAGGTGATACAGGTTG
Organism: Somniosus microcephalus; assembly: GCF_052327205.1. Taxonomy (NCBI): domain Eukaryota; kingdom Metazoa; phylum Chordata; class Chondrichthyes; order Squaliformes; family Somniosidae; genus Somniosus; species Somniosus microcephalus. Next base: position 136,553,943 of record NC_140999.1, on the reverse strand, counting down.
AGGTTTATCACATTGAAATGGGTTGAGTTTTATCACAGTGTTACAGGTTGAGGTTTATCACTGGAATACGGGTTGAGGGTAATCACAGTGATACTGGTTGAGGGTAATCACAGTGATACTGGCTGAGGTTTATCACAGTGATACTGGTTGAGGTTTATCTCAGTGGTACACGTGGTGGTTTTTCATAGTGATACGTGTTCAGGTTTTTCACAGTGATATGAGCGGTGGTTTATCACCGTGATATGGTTTGAGGTTTGATACAGTGATGCGGGCGGTGGCTTATCACAGTGATACAAGGTTGACGTTTATCACAGTGTTACGGGCGGCAGTTTATCACAGAGATACAGGTTGAGGTTTATCACAGTGATACGGGTGGTGGTTTATCACAGTGATACAGGTGGTGGTTTATCACAGTGATACGGGTTGAGGTTTATCACAGTGACACGGGTTGCAGTTTATCACAGTGGTACAGGTGCAGGTTTATCAGTGATACAGGTGGTGGTTTATCACAGTGATACTGGTGGTGGTTTATCACAGTGATACATGTGGTGGTTTATCACTGTGATACATGATGAGATTTATCACAGTGATAAGGGTTGAGGTTTAACACAGTGAAACTGGTTGAGGCTTATCACACTGATATGGGTTGAGCTTTATCACAGTGATACAGGTTGTGGTTTATCACAGTGATACAAGTTGAGGTTTATCACAGTGATACTGGTTGAGGTTTATGACAGTGATAGGGGGTTGAGGTTTATCACAGAGAAACGGGTTGAGGTTTATCACAGTGATACGGGTTGAGCTTTATCACAGTGAGACGGGCGGTGGTTTATCACAGCGATACGGGCGGTGGTTTATCACAGTGATACTGATTGATGTTTATCCCTGTTACACAGGTTGAGGTTTATCACAGTGATGCGTATTGAGGTTTATCACAGTGATACAGGTTGAGGTTTATCACAATGATACGGGTTGAGGTTTATCACAGTGATGCACGTTGAGGTTTATCATAGTGTTGCGGGGTGATGTTTATCACAGTGATACGGGTGGTGTTTTATCACAATTATATGGGTGGTGGTTTATCACAGTGATACAGGTTGATGTTCATCACAGTGATACAGGTTGAGGTTTATCACAGTGATACGGGTGAGGTTTATGACAGTGATACGGGTTGAGGTTCATCCCAGTGATGCAGGTTTAGGTTTATCACAGTGATGCGTATTGAGGTTTATCACAGTGATACGGGTTGAGGTTTATCACAGTGATACGGGTTGAGGTTTATCACAGTGCTGCCGGGTGATGTTTATCACAGTGATGCGGGCAGTGGTTTATTACAGTGATATGGGTTGAGGTTTATCCCAGTGATGCAGGTTGAGGTTTATCACAGTGATACGGGTGAGGTTTATGACAGTGATACGGGTTGAGGTTTATCCCTGTGATACAGGTTGAGGTTTATCACAGTGATGCGTATTGAGGTTTATCACCGTGATACGGGTTTAGGTTTATCACAGTGATATGGATTGAACTTTATCACAGTAATATTGGAGGTGGTTTATCACAGTGATACGGGTTGAGGTTTATCACAGTGATACGGGTGGTGCTTTATCCGAGTGATACTGGTTGAGGTTTATCACAGTGATATGGACTGAGGTTTATTTCAGTGATTCAGGTTGAGGTTTATCACAGTGATATGGGTTGAGGTTTATCACAGTGATACAGGTTGAAGTGTATCACATGGATACGGGTTCAGGTTTATGACAGTGAGATGGGCAGTGGTTTACCACAGTGAAACGAATGGTGGTTTATCCCAGTGATAATGGTTGAGGTTTATCACAGTGATATGGGCGTTGGTTTATCACATTGATACGGGTTGAGCTTTATCAGAGTGATACAGGTTGAGGTTTATCAAAGTGATACGGGCGGTGGTTCATCACAGTGATACAGACGGAGGTTTATCACAGTGATACATGTTGAGGTTTATCACAGTGATATAGGTTGAGGTTTATCACAGTGATACGGGCGGTTGTTTATCACAGTGATACCGGTTGATGTTTATCACCGTGATACGGGTAGTGGTTTATCACAATGATACGGGTGGTGGTTTATCAGAGTGATATGGGTTGAGGTTTATCACAGTGATACAGGTTGAGGTTTATCACAGTGGTACGGGTTGATGTTTATCACAGTGATATTTGTTGAGGTTTATCACATTGATATCGGTTGAGGTTTATCACAGTGATATCGGTTGAGGTTTATCACACTGATACGGGCAGTGATTTATCACAGTGATACTGGTTGAGGTTTATCACAGTGAACCGGGTTGAGGTTTATCACAGTGAGATGGTTTGAGATTTATCACAGTGATGGGGTTGAGGTTTATCACAGTGAAACGGGCGGTGGTTTATCACAGTCATATGAGTTGATGTTTCTCACAGTGATAGGGGTTGAGGGTTATCACAGTGATACGGGTTGATGTTTATCACAGTAATACGGGTTGAGCTTCATCACAGTGATACGGGTTAAGGTTTATCACAGTGATACGGGTTGAGGATTATCACAGTGAATCGGGTTGAGGTTTATCACCGTGATACGGGTTGAGGTTTATCACAGTGAAACGGGTTGAGCTTTATCACAGTGATACAGGTTGAGGTTTATCACAGGGATACAGGTGGTGGATCATCAAAGTGATACAGGTTGAGGTTTATCACATTGAAACGGGTTGAGTTTTATCACAGTGTTACAGGTTGAGGTTTATCACTGGAATACGGGTTGAGGTTAATCACAGCGATACTGGTTGAGGTTTTTCACAGTGATACTGGTTGAGGTTTATCACAGTGATATGTGTTGAGGTTTATCACAGTGATAGGGGTTGAGAGTTGTCACAGTGATACGGGTTGAGGTTTATCACAGTAATACGGGTTGAGCTTAATCACAGTGATACGGGTTAAGGTTTATCACAGTGATACGGGTTGATGTTTATCACAGTGATACAGGTGGTGGATCATCAAAGTGATACAGGTTGAGGTTTATCACATTGAAACGGGTTGAATTTTATCACAGTGTTACAGGTTGAGGTTTATCACTGGAATACGGGTTGAGGGTAATCACAGTGATACTGGTTGAGGTTTATCACAGTGATACTGGTTGAGGTTTATCTCAGTGATACACGTGGTTGTTTTTCATAGCGATACGTGTTCAGGTTTTTCACAGTGATACGAGCGGTGGTTTATCACAGTGATATGGTTTGAGGTTCAATACAGTGATACGGGTGGTGGCTTATCACAGTGATACAAGGTTGACGTTTATGACAGTGTTACGGGCGGCGGTTTATCACAGAGATACAGGTTGATGTTTATCACAGTGATACGGGTGGTGGTTTATCACAGTGATACAGGTGGTGGTTTATCACAGTGATACGGGTTGAGGTTTATCACAGTGATATAGGTTGCGGTTTATCACAGTGGTACAGGTGCTGGTTTATCAGTGATACAGGTGGTGGTTTATCACAGTGATACGGGTGGTGGGTTATCACAGTGATACATGCTGAGCTTTATCACAGTTATACAGGTTGAGCTTTATCACAGTGATACAGGTTGAGGTTTATCACAGTGAAACGGGTTGAGGCTTATCACAGAGATACGGGTTGAGCTTTACCACAGTGATACAGGTTGAGATTTATCACAGTGATACGGGTTGAGGTTTTTCACAGTGATACAGATTGAGCTTTATCACAGTGATACTGGTTGAGGTTTATCACAGTGATAGGGGTTGAGGTTTATCACAGTGAGACGGGCGGTGGTTTATCACAGCGATACGGGCGGTGGTTCATCACAGTGATACTGATTGAAGTTTATCCCTGTTACACAGTTTGAGGTTTATCACAGTGATGCGTATTGAGGTTTATCACAGTGATACGGGTTGAGGTTTATCACAGTGATATGGGATGAGGTTTATCACAATGATACGGGTTGAGGTTTATCACAGTGATACACGTTGAGGTTTATCATAGTGTTGCGGGGTGATGTTTATCACAGTGATACGGGCGGTGTTTTATCACAATTATACAGGTGGTGGTTTATCACAGTGATACAGTTTGAGGTTTATCACAGTGATACGGGTGAGGTTTATCACAGTGATACGGGTTGAGGTTTATCACAGTGTTGCCAGGTGATGTTTATCACAGTGATGCGGGCGGTGGTTTATTACAGTGATATGGGTTGAGGTTTATCCCAGTGATGCAGGTTGAGGTTTATCACAGTGATGCGTATTGAGGTTTATCACCGTGTTACGGGTTTGGGTTTATCACAGTGATACGGATTGAGCTTTATCACAGTATTATCGGAGGTGGTTTATCACCGTGATACGGGTTGAGGTTTATTACAGTGATACGGGTGGTGGTTTATCCGAGTGATACTGGTTGCGGTTTATCACAGTGATATGGATTGAAGTTTATCACAGTGATTCAGGTTGAGGTTTATCACAGTGATATGGGTTGAGGTTTATCACAGTGATACAGGTTGAAGTGTATCACATGGATATGGGTTCAGGTTTATCACAGTGAGTTGGGCAGTGGTTTACCACAGTGAAATGAATGGTGGTTTATCCCAGTGATACTGGTTGAGGTTTATCACAGTGATATGGGCGGTGGTTTACCACATTGATATGGGTTGAGCTTTATCAGAGTGATACAGGTTGATGTTTATCAAAGTGATACGGGCGGTGGTTCATCACAGTGATACGGACGGAGGTTTATCACAGTGATACATGTTGAAGTTTATCACAGTGATACAGGTTGAGGTTTATCACAGTGATATGGGCGGTTTATCACAGTGATACTGGTTGATGTTTATCACAGTGATACGGGTAGTGGTTTATCACAATGATATGGGTGGTGGTTTATCAGAGTGATATGGTTTGAGGTTTATCACAGTGATACAGGTTGAGGTTTATCACAGTGATATGGGTGGTGGTTTATCACAGTGATATGGGTGGTTGTTTATCACAGTGATACGGGTTGAGGTTTATCACAGTGATACAGGTTGAGGTTTATCACAGTGATACGGGTTGAGGTTTATCACAATGATATGGGTTGATGTTTATCACATTGATATGGATTGAGGTTTATCACATTGGTAAGGGTTTAGGTTTATCCCAGTGATACAGGTTGGCGTTTATCATATTGATGCGTAGTGATGATTATCACAGTGATACCGGCGATGGTTTATCAAAATGATATGGGTGGTGGTTTATCATAGTGATACAGGTTGAGGTTTATCACAGTGATACGGGTGAGGTTTATGACAGTGATACGGGTTGAGGTTTATCACAGAGATACGCGTTGAGCTTTATCACAATGATACTGGCGGTGGTTTATCCCAGTGATACTGGTTGAGGTTTATCACTGTGATACGGGTTGTGCTTTATCAGAGTGATACAGGTTGAGGTTTATCAAAGTGATACGGGCGGTGGTTCATCACAGTGATACGGATGGTGGTTTATCACAGTGATACATGTTGAGGTTTATCACAGTGATACAGGTTGAGGTTTATCACAGTGATACGGCGGTTGTTTATCACAGTGATACTGGTTGATGTTTATCACAGTGATACGGGTAGTGGTTTATCACAATGATACGGGTGGTGGTTTATCAGAGTGATATGGGTTGAGGTTTATCACAGTGATACAGGTTGAGGTTTATCACAGTGATACGGGTTGAGGTTTATCACAATGATATGGGTTGATGTTTATCACATTGATATGGATTGAGGTTTATCACATTGGTAAGGGTTTAGGTTTATCCCAGTGATACAGGTTGATGTTTATCATATTGATGTGGAATGATGATTATCACAGTGATACCGGCGATGGTTTATCAAAATGATATGGGTGGTGGTTTATGACAGTGATACGGGTTGAGGTTTATCACAGAGATACTCGTTGAGCTTTATCACAATGATACGGGCGGTGGTTTATCCCAGTGATACTGGTTGAGGTTTCTCACTGTGATACGCGTTCAGGTTTATCACAGTGATACGGATTGAGCTTTATCACAGTGATATGGGAGGTGGTTTATCACAGTGATATGGGTTGAGGTTTATCACAGTGAAATAAATTCTGGTTTATCCCAGTGATACTGGTTGAGTTTTATTACAGTGATACGGGTTGAATTTTATCACAGTGATACGGGGGGTGGTTTATCACAGTGATACGGGTTGAGGTTTATCACCGTGATGCAGGTTGATGTTTATCCCAGTGATGCTGGTTGAAGTTTATCACAGTGATACCGATTGAGGTTTATCACAGTGATACGGGCGGTGGTTTATCACAGTGATATGGGTTGAGGTTTATCACCGTGATACAGGTTGAGGTTTATCCCAGTGATGCAGGTTGAGCTTTATCACAGTGATGTGGGTTGAGGTTTATCACAGTGATACGGGTCAGGTTTATGACAGTGATACGGGTTGAGGTTTTCCCTGTGATACAGGTTGAGATTTATCACAGTGATGCTGGTTGAAGTTTATCACAGTGATACCGATTGAGGTTTACCACAGTAATAAGGGCGGTGGTTTATCACAGTGATGAGGGATGAGTTTTATTCCAGTGGTACACGTGGTGGTTAAGCACATTCATAGGTGTTGAGGTTTATCGCAGTGATACGGGATGAGGTTTATCACAGTGATACTAGTTGAGGTTTATTTCAGTGATACAGGTTGCGGTTTTTCACAGTGATATGTTTTCAGGGTTATCACAGTGATACGGGTTGAGTTTTGTCACAGTGATACGGGCGGTGGTTTATCACAGTGATACAGGCGGTGGCTTATCACAGTGATACAGGTTGATGTTTATCACACTGAGACGGGTTGAGGTTTATCACAGTAATACGTATTGAGGTTTATCACAGTGATATAGGTTGAGTTTTGTTAAGTCTGTGTGTTCTAGTTATTGTTAATAAGAATCACTGCACACAGACCACAAGAATAAATTCAACAGGTCTTTACTAGTCGAAGGTCAGGCTGAACTGCCCAATAAATCATTACACAGCACTTATATACCGGTGTGGTCACCACCGGTATTACAGTATACAGCAGCCAAGATAAAGTAGTGCATCTCTTAAAATAGTTCTCGTAAAGGTGGAACGGTTACATACACCACAATCCTCCCTTTTTAGCTTAACAGTATATATTCCCCATTTAACATAACATGATAACATAGATACACAACTTCATGTAAAAACAGTTCACAGATTCAGTCTCTGAGGAGGCCTCCTGCTCCGAGACGGATAACGCCTTTCAGGGGTCTCTGGTTCTCGTTGCTGGGGTGACTCATCTAGTTGATCCCCTATGGATAGGACATCATCATCAGGTATATTCACTTCTGAGGTAGATGCTTCAGGTTCACTAACTTCCTCCCCAGTTGTCTCTGTCGTAACCATGGGCTCGACCCTTGTTCTCGATCCCACCAGTTGGTCAGCATGACGTCGCATTACGTTTTCACCAACATCTACCGTGTACATCAGGGGTCCTTGTCTGGCCCGAATTGTTCCAGATTGCCATTTCTCATTTTTATAGTCCCTGGCTAACACCGGTTGTTCTATTTCAAAACTCCGAGTGGGCTTTTTATTGATATGCTGGAACTGTTTGTTTTCGACTTCCCTCCGCACATTTGGTTTTAACAAGTCCAACCTAGACCGCAACCTCCTGTTATAGAACATCATGGCAGGACTTTGGTTTGTTGTTGCATGGGTGGCGTTTCGATATGCCAGTAGGAAATTGTCCACCTTGTGTTGCAGTGGAATCTGATCTTCGCTCATGGCCTTTATTGCCTTTTTGAACGTCTGTACAAACCTCTCGGCCAGCCCATTCGTAGCTGGACGATATGGGGCAGAGGTATAATGTTTCACCCCATTCTTCTTCAGGAATTTCTGGAATTCCTCTGACACGAACTGTGGTCCGTTGTCTGAACATATTTGCTCTGGCAATCCATTTCTTGCAAATATCGTTCTTAGCACCGCGATCGTCTTCTCCGAGGTAGTGGTAGTCATTTTAATCACTTCTGGCCATTTAGAATGTGCGTCCACTGCAATTAAAAACATGGAGTCCATGAATGGATCAGCAAAGTCAATATGTACACGTTGCCATGGGGTTGAAGGCCATTCCCATGGATGCAGCGGTGCAATTGGAGGTGCATTTTGGACTTATTGGCACCCTGAGCAGCTTTTCGTCAGATCCTCTATCTGTTGGTCGATACCCAGCCACCACACATAAGCCCTAGCAAGGCTTTTCATCTTGACTCCCCCCAGATGACCTTCATGTAGTTCTTTTAGAACTCTCTCTCTTAACTTAGGAGGGATAATCACCCTTGTTCCATACATCAATGTTCCCTGACAGATGGACAGCTGTTCTCGTCTTGCTGAGAATGCCGGTAACAGTGGTTCACCATGGGCTGGCCATCCCTTTACTGTCAATTCGTAGACCCGGGACAGTGTCGGGTCATTCCTAGTCTCCCTTTCAATATTTGCATTGGTGACAGGTAAACATTCGATGATGGTCGAGTGAAATAACTCCACCGGGTCAACCGTCGGTGCCTCCTCCTCAGTAGGTAGTGGCAGGCGCGACAGCCCATCAGCATTACCATGCTGCTTTGTACCTTTGAATTCTATCTGATATTGATGTGCCCCTAGGAAAAGGGACCATCTCTGGAGCCTCTGTGCTGTCATCACCGAAACACCCTTCTTAGGGTTAAAAATGGATACCAACGGCTGATGGTCTGTCAGCAGTGTAAACTTCTGGCCCTGCAGGTAATGATTAAACTTCTTTACTCCCCACACAAGGCTGAGAGCCTCCCTATCTATCTGAACATAGTTGCGCTCAGCGGAGGTCAATGATCTGGATGCAAATGCGACTGGCCTTTCCAAGCCATTTGGCAACTTGTGTGAGAGTACTGCTCCAATACCATAAGGAGAAGCATCACAAGCTAAACGAATAGGTAGCGTTGGGTTGAAGTGAGCCAACACTTCCTCTGAGGTGATCAATGCCTTGCTTTTGCGAAAGGCCTTCTTACAGTCCTCGCTCCACTTCCATGGTACTTCTTTCTGCAAAAGAGCGTTCAGCGGGTGCAGCACCGTGGATAGATTTGGCAGAAACTTATGGTAATAGTTAATCAACCCTAGGAACGACCTCAACTGGGATACATTTTCCGGAGCGGGAGCCTTCACAACAGCTTTGATCTTGTCAGGTGACTTGTGCAGCCCCTCCTGGTCAATGACATGACCACAGTACGAGATCCGTTTCTGAAAGAACTCACATTTCTGGCGATTAACTCGAAGTCCATATTCCTTCAATCTGGTGAGCACCAGTTTCAAATTTGCAAAGTGTTCCTCATCGTCATCTCCTGTAATCAGGATATCATCCAAGTAACATTGAGTGCTTGGAATTCCCTGTAATACCTGCTCCATGGCCCTCTGCCAAATTGCTGGAGCCGAAGCCACTCCAAAAACCAGTCTATTATATCGATACAAGCCTCTGTGCGTGTTGATTTTGAGATACTGGCGCGACTCTTCCTCAACTTCCATCTGTAAGTACGCTTGCGCCAAGTCTATCTTGGTGAAGTGTTTCCCGCCAGACAATGAAGCAAAGATATCCTCAATCCGCGGAAGCGGATATTGCACCGTGTGAAGCATCGGATTAACCGTGATCTTGAAGTCTCCACAGATGCGGACCTTCCCCGGTTCCCCTGGCTTGTTACTCGATGAACGCTTCATGACGGGAACAATGGGCGTGGCCCACTCACTCCAGTCCACCTTAGACAGTACTCCTGAACGTTCTAGCCCTTCCAGCTCAGCTTCCACAGCAGGTCGTATTGCATAATTTGGGTTTGCATGTTCTGCAATCTTGATTTTTGCCGTAATTCCTCTCAGTGTTCCCAGTCCCTGTTGGAACACCTCTTTAGCCTCATCCAATATTCTGGACAATCGTTCAGGTTTGACATCTTTTTTTCCGGAATCTACCGTTATTGCTTTTAGGGAGTGCCAGTCCATATTTATTTTCCTGATCCACTCCCGTCCCAGAAGTGGTGGACCTCCCTCAGGTAGTACATATAAGTCCATTCCTTGGTGTTCTTTGCCCTTGTGTACCACCTTGACTTTTATCTTTCCGATGTGGTATACTCTTTGCCCCGTGTATGTCTGCAATACTATCTCCGTATCCCGTAGGGGAATATGTGTGAATAACCTTTTGTAATCTTGCTTATTCATGACCGTCAACGCCGATCCAGTGTCCAATTCCATCTTCACTTGGACTCCTGCTATCTGAAGTGTGACCCAGATAGTTTGTAGGTCAGCTTCCTTACTCACATTGTGAATTCTCAGACTACCCAGTTCCTTGCTGTTGGAGTCTGAATCCGAATTCTGTTCATCCGAACTCTTCTCAGCCACCTTATGTACCTTTCTGCACTTTTCCTGCGGTGACTTTTTGTTGCTGGTCTTCTTTCCTGACCGGCATACTTTAGCTATGTGACCAAGCTTGCCACATTTTCTACATTCCTGATTTTTAAACCAGCATTGGTTCTGATCGTGTGTTGTCTTTCCACAATGATAACATTTCGCTGTACCCAAAGCCATTTGATCTACGCTGAGTACCGCTGCCTTCAGCTGCATTTCCGCAGTGCCTCTCGCTGTGGCTTCGTGCGATGCTGCAATAGTGACAGCCTTATCAAGTGTAAGATCATTCTCTTCAAGCAGCCGCTTTTGTGTTCCTTCTTTCGACAATCCACACATGAATTTGTCTCTCAGTGCCTCTGTCAGTCTTTCCCCAAACTGACAGTATTTCGCTAGCTTACGCAGTTCAATTAAATACTCCGCGTTGCTTTCCTCTTTCAGTTGCGTTCTCGCATAAAATTTAAATCGTTCCGCTAACATCAGCGGTGTGGGGTTCAAATGATTTCTCAGGACAGCAACAATATTAGCGAAAGCCTGATCCGCCGGTTTAGCTGGTGATAGAAGATGCTTCAATAGCCCGTATGTCTTCGCACCCATTGAGTTTAGTAAGGTTAGTGCTTTATCTTCATCTGATATTTTATTTGCCTTACAATAAATCTCTATGCGTTCTACATACGTGGCCCAATCTTCAACATCGGCATCGAAATTGTTGATGTTACCACGCTTAGGCACCCTCGCAATCTTCTTGAGAAACAAAAAGAAATTTTTCTTTTATTTATTTTGTTTTCAAAATGGCGGTTTCCCGCGCTTGTCTTCTTCCCCCGCCTACGAAAATGGCGGCTTCCCGCGTTTGCCTTTCTCCCCCGCTGGCTGTAATGGCGATTGCCATATCGCTGCGTTCGCCCTCCCCAGCGGTTCTCAAATCGTGCCTCCCAGCCCCTCTTGCAGTCCGGTCCTTTCCCCCGGCTGCGGCTGAGTTCTCCGCGTTTTAAAAAAAATTATTTTTATTTTCTCCCACGCCTCGCGGCCTCGGTAGCTGCCCGGCCTTTTTCCCCGGTCGCGGTCGAGCTCTCTCTCGACGCTGTTGCGTCTCCCAGCCCGCTTGCAGCCCAGTCTTTTACACCGGCTGCGTTTGCATTCACCGCGGCTCCCGTGCCTTACGCTGCCCCAGTCTCAGCGCCTCTGGCCCCGACTTCTGTCCGGCTCTTTTCCCCGGCCGTGGTCGAGTTCTCCGCCCTTATATCCTCCGTTTTTCCCTCCCCTACTTCACAGCCAACATGGCCGACTTGCTGCTCATCGCTGATCGGCTTACCCACCACCGTGGTAGAAGGGATGATCACTGCCTGTTGCTGATGGAAGGCTTCGTGTCAGGATTCTTCCTTGCTCTTCAGACCCGAGTCTTTTCTCAGCAGGATGATGAGGGCGGATGCCTCTTCTCGACGCCCGTTAAACTGCCTTGGATATATCTCTGCCGCAGGGTAAGATCGTCATCGTCGCCACTGTTAAGTCTGTGTGTTCTAGTTATTGTTAATAAGAATCACTGCACACAGACCACAAGAATAAATTCAACAGGTCTTTACTAGTCGAAGGTCAGGCTGAACTGCCCAATAAATCATTACACAGCACTTATATACCGGTGTGGTCACCACCGGTATTACAGTATACAGCAGCCAAGATAAAGTAGTGCATCTCTTAAAATAGTTCTCGTAAAGGTGGAACGGTTACATACACCACAAGTTTTATCACAGTGATAAAGTTTGAGGTTTATCACAGTGATAGGAGTTTAGGTTAATCACAGTGAAACGGGTTGAGGTTTACCTCAGTGTTACGGGTTGAGGTTTATCACCGTGAAACGGGCGGTGGTTTATCACAGTGATACGAGTTGAGGTTTCTCACAGTGATAGGTGTTGAGGTTTATCACAGTGATACGTGTTGAAGTTTATCACAGTGATACGGGTTGAGTTTTATCACAGTGATACGGGTTGAGGTTTATCACAGTGATACGGGTTGAGGTTTATCACAGTGATACAAGCGGTGGTTTATCCCAGTGATATGGTTTGAGGTTTAATACAGTGATACGGGCGATGGCTTATCACAGTGATACAGGTTGATGTTTATCACAGTGTTACGGGGAGCGGTTTATCACAGAGATACAGGTTGAGGTTTATCACAGTGATACGGGTGATGGTTTAACAGTGATACAGGTGGTGGTTTATCACAGTGATATGGGTGGTGGGTTATCACAGTGATGTGTGGTGGTTTATCACTGTGATACTTGATGAGATTTATCACAGTGATAAGGGTTGAGGTTTAACACAGTAATACATGTTGAGGTTCCTCACAGTTATACAGGTTGAGCTTTATCACAGTGGTACAGGTTGAGGTTTATCACAGTGAAACGGGTTGAGGTTTATCACAGTGATACGGGCTGAGCCTTATCACATTGCTACGGGTTGAGGTTTATCACAGTGATACAGATTGAGCTTTATCACAGTGAAACCGGTTGAGGTTTATCACAGTGATACAGGTTGAGGTTTATCACAGTGATACTGGTTGAGGTTTATCACTTGATAGGGGTTGAGGTTTATCACAGTGAAACGGGTTGAGGTTTATCACAGTGTTACGGGTTGAGGTTTATCACAGTGATACGGGCGGTATTTTATCACAGTGATACGGGCGGTGGTTTATCACAGTGATAGGGGTTGACGTTTATCACAGTGATACGGGTTGAGGTTTATCACAGTGATAGGGTTTGAGGTTTATCACAGAGAGAAATGTTGAGGTTTATCAAAGTGATACATGTTGAGCTTTATCACAGTGAGACGGGCAGTGGTTTATCACAGCGATACGGGCGGTGGTTTATCACAGTGATACAGATTGAAGTTTATCCCTGTGATACAGGTTGAGGTTTATCACAGTGATACGGGTTGAGGTTTATCACAGTGATATGGGTTGAGGTTTATCACAATGATACGGGTTGATGTTTATCACAGTGATACACGTTGAGGTTTATCATAGTGTTGCGGGGTGATGTTTATCACAGTTATATGGGGGGTGTTTCATCACAATTATACGGGTGGTGGTTTATCATAGTGATACAGGTTGAGGTTTATCACAGTGATACAGTTTGAGGTTTATCCCAGAAATGTAGGTTGAGGTTTATCACAGTGACGCGGGTTGAGGTTCATCACAGTGGTACGGGTGAGGTTTATGACAGTGATACGGGTTGACGTTTATCCCTGTGATAAAGGTTGAGGTTTATCACAGTGATGTGTATTGAGGTTTATCACAGTGATACGGGTTGAGGTTTATCACAGTGATACGGGCGGTGGTTTATCACAGTGATGCCGGGTGATGTTTATCACAGTGATACGGGCGGTGGTTTATTACAGTGATAAGGGTTTAGGTTTATCACAGTGATACTGATTGAGCTTTAACACAGTAATATGGGAGGAGGTTTATCACAGTGATATGGGTTGAGGTTTATCACAGTGATACAGGTTGAGGTTTAGCACAGTGATACCGGTTGAGGTTCATCACAGTGATATGGCGGTGGTTTATCACATTGATACGGTTGAGGTTTATCAGAGTGATACAGGTTGAGATTTATCAAAGTGATACCTGTTGAGGTTTATCAGAGTGATACTGGTTGAAGTTTATCAAAGTGATACGGGCGGTGGTTCATCACAGTGATACGGATGGAGGTTTATCACAGTGATACAGGTTGAGGTTTATCACAGTGATACAGGTTGAGCTTTATCACAGTGATACGGGCGGTTGTTTATCACAGTGATACTGGTTGAGGTTTATCACAGTGATACGGGTAGTGGTTTATCACAATGATATGGGTTGATGTTTATCACATTGATATGGATTGAGGTTTATCACATTGGTAAGGGTTTAGGTTTATCCCAGTGATACAGGTTGAAGTTTATCATAGTGATGCGGTGTGATGTTTATCACAGTGATACGAGCGATGGTTTATCACAATGATATGGGTGGTGGTTTATCATAGTGATACAGGTTGAGGTTTATCACAGTGATACGGGTTGATGTTTATCCCAGTGATACAGGTTGAGGTTTATCACATTGATGTGGGTTGAGGTTTATCACAGTGATACGAGTTGAGATTTAAGACAATGAAATGGGTTGAGGTTTATCCGTGTGATACAGGTTGAGGTTTATCACAGTGATACGGTTTAAGGTTTATCACAGTGATACAGGTTGAGGTTTATCACAGTGATACGGATTGAGCTTTATCACAGTGATATGGGAGGTGGTTTATCACAGTGATACGGGTTGAGGTTTATCACAGTGATACGGGTGAGGTTTATGACAGTGATATGGGTTGAGGTTTATCACAGAGATACGCGTTGAACTTTATCACAATGATATGGGCGGTGGTATATCCCAGTGATACTGGTTGAGGTTTATCATAGTGATACGGGTTGAGGTTTATCACAGTGATACGCGTTCAGGTTTATCACAGTGATACGGATTGAGCTTTAACACAGTGATATGGGAGGTGGTTTATCACAGTGATACGGGTGGAGGTTTATCACAGTGAAACAAATGCTGGTTTATCCCAGTGATACTGGTTGAGGTTTATCATAGTGATACCGGTTGAGGTTTATCACAGTGATACGGGCGGTGGTTTATCACAGTGATACGGGTTGAGGTTTATCATGGTGATACAGGTTGAGGTTTATCCCAGTGATGCAGGTGGAGCTTTATCACAGTGATGCGGGTTGAGGTTTATCACAGTGATACGGGTTGAGGTTTATCCCAGTGATGCAGGTTCAGGTTTATCATAGTGATACCGGTTGAGGTTTACCACAGTGATACGGGCGGTGGTTTATCACAGTGATAAGGGATGAGGTTTATTCCAGTGATACACGTGGTGGTTAAGCACATTCATAGGGGTTGAGGTTTATCACAGTGATACGGGATGAGGTTTATCACAGTGATACTGGTTGAAGTTTATTTCAGTGATACAGGTTGTCGTTTTTCACAGTGATATGTTTTCAGGGTTATCACAGTGATACGGGTTGAGGTTTGTCACAGTGATACGGGCGGTGGTTTATCACAGTGATACAGGCGGTGGCTTATCACAGTGATACAGGTTGAGGTTTATCACATTGAGACGGGTTGAGGTTTATCACACTGATATGTACTGAGGTTTATCACAGTGATATGGGTTGAGTTTTATCACAGTGATACAGGTTGAGGTTTATCACAGTGATAGGAGTTTAGGTTAATCACAGTGAAACGGGTTGAGGTTCATCACAGTGTTACGGGTTGAGGTTTATCACAGTGAAACGGGCGGTGGTTTATCACAGTGATAGGAGTTGAGGTTTCTCACAGTGATAGGGGTTGAGGGTTATCACAGTGATATGTGTTGAGGTTTATCACAGTGATACGGGTTGAGCTTAATCACAGTGATACGGTTTGAGGTTTATCACAGTGATACGAGCGGTGGTTTATCCCAGTGATATAGTTTGAGGTTTAATACAGTGATACGGGCGATGGCTTATCACAGTGATACAGGTTGAGGATTATCACAGTGATACGGGTGGTGGTTTATCACAGTGATACATGTGGTGGTTTTTCACAGTGATACGTGTGGTGGGTTATCACAGTGATACGTGTGGTGGTTTATCACTGTGATACTTGATGAGATTTATCACAGTGATACAGGTTGAGGTTTATCACAGTGATACGGGTTGAGGTTTATCACAGTGATAAGGGTTGAGCTTTATCACAGTGATACGGGTTGAGGTTTATCACAGAGGTACAGGTGCTGGTTTAACAGTGATACAGGTGGTGGTTTATCACAGTGAAACGGGTTGAGGCTTATCACAGTGATACGGGTTGAGGATTCTCACAGTGATACAGGTTGAAGTTTATCACAGTGATACGGGTTGAGGTTTATCACAGTGATATGGGCTGAGCTTTATCACATTGATACAGGTTGAAGTTTATCACAGTGATACAGATTGAGCTTTATCACATTGATAAATGTTGTGGTTTACCATAGTGATACAATTTGAGGTTTATCACAGTGATGCTGGTTGAGGTTTATCACAGTCATAGGGGTGGAGTATTATCACAGTGAAACGGGTTGAGGTTTATCACAGTGTTACGGGTTGAGATTTATCACAGTGTTACGAGTTGAGGTTTATCACAGTGATACGGGCGGTGTTTTATCACAGTGATACGGGCGGTGATTTATCACAGTGATAGGGGTTGACGTTTATCACAGTGATATGGGTTGAGGTTCATCACAGTGATAGGGTTTGAGGTTTATCACAGAGAGAAGGGTTGAGGTTTATCAAAGTGTTACGTGTTGAGCTTTATCACAGTGAGACGGGCGGTGGTTTATCACAGCGATACGGGCAGTGGTTTATCACAGTGATACATATTGAAGTTTATCCCCGTGATACAGGTTGAGGTTTATCACAGTGATACGAGTTGAGATTTAAGACAGTGATATGGGTTGAGGTTTATCCGTGTGATACAGGTTGAGGTTTATCACAGTGATACGGGTTGAGGTTTATCACAGTGATACAGGTTGAGGTTTATCACAGTGATATGGATTGAGCTTTATCACAGTGATATGGGAGCTGGTTTATCACAGTGATACGGGTTGAGGTATATCACAGTGATACGGGTTGAGGTTTATCACAGTGATACCGGTTGAGGTTTATCACCATAATACAGGTTGAGGTTTATCCCAGTGATGCAGGTTGAGGTTTATCACACTGATGCGGGTTGAGGTTTATCACAGTGATACGGGTGAGGTTTATGACACTGATACGGGTTGAGGTTTATCACAGAGATACGCGTTGAGCTTTATCACAATGATATGGGCGGTGGTATATCCCAGTGATACTGGTTGAGGTTTATCACAGTGATACGGGTTGAGGTTTATCACAGTGATACGCGTTCAGGTTTATCACAGTGATGCGGATTGAGCTTTAACACAGTGATATGGGAGGTGGTTTATCACAGTAATACGGGTTGAGGTTTATCACAGTGAAACAAATGCTGGTTTATCCCAGTGATACTGGTTGAGGTTTATCACAGTGATACGGGGGGTGGTTTATCACAGTGATACGGGTTGAGGTTTATCACCGTGATGCAGGTTCAGGTTTATCACAGTGATACCGGTTGAAGTTTATCACAGTGATACGGGTTGAGGTTTATCATGGTGATACAGGTTGAGGTTTATCCCAGTGATGCAGGTGGAGCTTTATCACAGTGATGCAGGTTGAGATTTATCACAGTGATACTTGTGAGATTTATGACAGTGATATGGGTTGAGGTTTTCCCTGTGATACAGGTTGAGATTTATCACAGTGATGTGTATGGAGGTTTACCACAGTGATACGGGCGGTGGTTTATCACAGTGATAAGGGATGAGGTTTATTCCAGTGATACACGTGGTGGTTAAGCACATTCATAGGGGTTGAGGTTTATCACAGTGATACGGGATGAGGTTTATCACAGTGATACTGGTTGAGGTTTATTTCAGTGATACAGGTTGTGGTTTTTCACAGTGATATGTTTTCAGGGTTATCACAGTGATACGGGTTGAGGTTTGTCACAGTGATACGGGCGGTGGTTTATCACAGTGATACGGGTTGCATTTTATCACAGTGATACGGGGGGTGGTTTATCACAGTGATACGGGTTGAGGTTTATCACCGTGATGCAGGTTCAGGTTTATCACAGTGATACCGGTTGAGGTTTATCCCAGCGATGCAGGTGGAGCTTTATCACAGTGATGCAGGTTGAGATTTATCACAGTGATACGGGTGAGATTTATGACAGTGATACGGGTTGAGGTTTTCCCTGTGATACAGGTTGAGATTTATCACAGTGATGCGTATGGAGGTTTACCACAGTGATACGGGATGAGGTTTATTCCAGTGATACACGTGGTGGTTAAGCACATTCATAGGGGTTGAGGTTTATCACAGTGATACGGGATGAGGTTTATCACAGTGATACTGGTTGAGGTTTATTTCAGTGATTCAGGTTGTGGTTATTCACAGTGCTATGTTTTCAGGGTTATCACAGTGATACGGGTTGAGGTTTGTCACAGTGATACGGGCGGTGGTTTATCACAGTGATACAGGCGGTGGATTATCACAGTGATACAGGTTGAGGTTTATCACATTGAGACAGGTTGAGGTTTATCACACTGATATGTATTGAGGTTTATCACAGTGATATGGGTTGAGTTTTATCACATTGATACAGGTTGAGGTTTATCACAGTGATAGGAGTTTAGGTTAATCACAGTGAAACGGGTTGAGTTTCATCACAGTGTTATGGGTTGAAGTTTATCACAGTGAAATGGGCGGTGGTTTATCACAGTGATAGGAGTTGAGGTTTCTCACAGTGATAGGGTTTGAGGGTTATCACAGTGATACGTGTTGAGGTTTATCACAGTGATACGGGTTGAGCTTAATCACAGTGATACGGGTTGAGGTTTATCACAGTGATACGGTTTGAGGTTTATCACAGTGATTTGAGCGGTGGTTTATCCCAGTGATATAGTTTGAGGTTTAATACAGTGATACGGGCGATGGCTTATCACAGTGATACAAGTTGAGGATTATCACAGTGATACAGGTGGTGGGTTATCACAGTGATACATGTGGTGGTTTATCACTGTGATACTTGATGAGATTTATCACAGTTAAACGGGTTGAGGTTTATCACAGTGTTACGGGTTGAGGTTTATCACAGTGTTACGAGTTGAGGTTTATCACAGTGATACGGGCGGTGTTTTATCGCAGTGATACGGGCGGTGATTTATGACAGTGATAGGGGTTGACGTTTATCACAGTGATGTGGGTTGAGGTTTACCACAGTGATAGGGTTTGAGGTTTATCACAGAGAGAAGGGTTGAGGTTTATCAGTGATACGGGCTGAGCTTTATCACATTGATACGGGTTGAGGTTTATCACAGTGCTACAGATTGAGCTTTATCACATTGATAAACGTTGTGGTTTATCATAGTGATACAATTTGAGTTTTATCACAGTGATACTGGTTGAGGATTATCACAGTGAAACGGGTTGAGGTTTATCACAGTGTTACGGGTTGAGGTTTATCACAGTGTTACGAGTTGAGGTTTATCACAGTGATACGGGCGGTGTTTTATCACAGTGATACGGGCGGTGATTTATCACAGTGATAGGGGTTGACGTTTATCACAGTGATATGGGTTGAGGTTTATCACAGTGATAGGGTTTGAGGTTTATCACAGAGAGAAGGGTTGAGGTTTATCAAAGTGATACGGGTTGAGCTTTATCACAGTGAGACGGGCGGTGGTTTATCACAGCGATACGGGCAGTGGTTTATCACAGTGATACATATTGAATTTATCCCCGTGATACAGGTTGAGGTTTATCACAGTGGTACGGGTTGAGGTTTATCACAGTGATACAGGTTGAGGTTTATCACAATGATACAGGTTGATGTTTATCACAGTGATACACGTTGAGGTTTATCATAGTGTTGCGGGGTGATGGTTATCACAGTGATATGGGCGGTGTTTTATCACAATTATACGGGTGGTGGTTTATCACAGTGATACAGGTTGAGGTTTATCTCAATGATACAGGTTGACGTTTGTCCCAGTGATGCAGGTTGAGGTTTATCACAGTGACGCGGGTTGAGGTTTATCACAGTGATATGGGTGAGGTTTATGACAGTGATATGGGTTGAGGTTTATCCCTGTGATACAGGTTGAGGTTTATCCCAGTTGTAATGTCCGTGCCTCAATTATACATGGACTTCGGGAGAACAGTTTAACAGGTACTTTACTGAACAGAGTGTACTCTTTTAGTTTGGACCCAAAAAAACCCAACCTAAATTAGACTGTAAATGAACAAAAGTTCAACTAAAACTTAACAAATCAAATTAAAATTTGGTTTTCCGGGTTGATGATGCACTCCAGTCCCCGCGCCGCCCACCGGTTGTGGAAATACTCAAGCGCACCGGCGGACACCGCGTGCTCCATCTCCAGTGCCACCCGGGCACGAACATGGCCGCGGAAGAGAGGCAGGCAATCTGGCTGGACGACCCGCTCGACCGCCCGCTGCCTGGACCAATTGATGGCTCTCTTGCCCAGGCCCAGGAGCAGTCCCACGAGGAGGTCCTCCAACCTGCCCGCTCCCCTCCGCACCGGGTGACCGTAGATCAAGAGCGTGGGACTAAAGTGCAACCAAAAATTGAGGAGCAGCCCCTTCAAGTAGTGAAAGAGGGGCTGCAACCTCTCACACCCAACATAAACGTGAAACACAGACTCCTCCAGGCCGCAAAAAATGCAGGCAGCCTGGGAGTCCGTGAACCTACTTAAAACCATATTGCACGGGACCGCTCCGTGCAACACCCTCCAGGCCAAGTCCCCGATGGAACAAAAGAGCCCTCCATTGGGGACCTTCGCCTCCGCCGGTTGGCAAGACGCCACGCCAAGGCGTGTCCGGATGGAAGACGAAGATGGCAAAGTGGAGAGTGTGCAGGAGCAGCCCGTATAGGAAACCCCTCTGCGCGGAATGAAAAGGCACGGAGGGTATTTCCTCGAGACGGCTCAAGTTGTGAGGCACCGGTTCCCGAGGGGAGTTTCGGGGCTGGGCACCGATGAGGAATTCTGTCCGAACGGGGGTAAGCTCAGACGGGATCGCCCCATGTGCTTGAGCCGCCTCGATACACCTAGTGGAGTCGGGGCCCAGTGCCACTTTCACCGACTCGATGGCTTCGACCGCGAGCCGGACGTTAGCCCAGTACAGGCGCCGCGCCAGCTCCTCCGGTGCCATCCAGCCCGCTCCTCCGCCTTCGAGCAGGTCCCCGACTCTGGTCACCTTGCCAGGCACAGCCCTGCCCTCCGCCAGCCGCCCGAACCCGCGGTCGTGGAGGTGCGGATTCCTGAGCAGCGGCTCCCGAAGTAGAGCCGCTGCTCCTGATGGGGGAGAGCTCCGCCTTGAAGCGACATAGTTCCAAACCCATAGCAGTTCCTGGTAGAAGACAGGCAGCTCCCGCAGGCCGGCACGCCTGCCGCCCACTTTCACAAACAGGAGCTGCGTGTCGTAATTGAGGCCGTACAGTTGGCGGAAGAAATACGTCGCCAGCGCACACCATCTCGGAGGATTCTCGACGTACAGGTATCTCTGCAGCGTCTGAAGATGGAAAGTCACAGCCTGGGTGCGAAGGCACACCAGCGCCTGACCGCCCTTCCTAAGCGGGAGACTCAGAACCGCGGCAGAGACCCAGTGCTTCCTTTTGTCCCAGAAGAAGTCGATGAGCTTCTTCTGCATCTTGGCGACAAAGGCAGGGGGAGGGATCAAAGTGACCAACCGGTACCACAACATGGCGACCACCAGCTGGTTTATGACCAGCGCTCGACCCCTGTAGGACAACACTCGGAGCAGTCCTGTCCAGCGTCCTAAGCGAGTGGTGACTTTGGCCTCCAACTCTTGCCAGTTCGCCGGCCAGGCATCCTCGGCAGGGCTAAGGTTGACTCCCAAGTAGAGGAGGTGCGTGGTGCTCCAGGCGAAGGGCCTGAATGCCTCCGGCAGGGAGTCCACCCGCCACTGACCCACCAGGAGTCCGGAACATTTCTCCCAGGTGATCTTGGCGGAGGATGCATCCGAGTAAATCTGCTGGCATTCCCGCATCCTCCGCAAGTCAGCGGGATCCGTGACCGTGAGGAGCACGTCATCGGCGTAAGCCGAGAGGACCACCTCCACGCCCGGCCCTTGCAGAGCCAGTCCTGTCAACCTCTTCCGCAAGAGGCGCGGGAAAGGCTCCACGCAAACGGCGTATAACTGACCGGACATGGGGCATCCCTGACGCACCCCCCTACCGAAGCGAAGGGGCGCCGTCAAGGACCCGTTAACTTCAATCAGACACTCCGCGGCAGCGTACAGAAGTTAGATCCGGGCGACGAAATGCATCCCAAACCCAAATGCGCGCAGAGTCCCGAAGAGATACTCATGATCCACCCTGTCGAACGCCAGTTCTTAAGGAGGCGGAGATCGCCCTTCTTAGGCAGCAGGACAATGACCGCCCTGCGCCAAGAGAGGGGCATCTCCCCGGTCGCCAAACTTTCCCCCAGGACCCGCGCGTCGTCGCCCCCCAAGATGTCCCAGAATGCCCTGTGGAACTCCACGGTCAGCCCGTCCAGCCCCAGGGACTTTCCCCGAGAGAGCTGGTGGAGGGCGCCGGTCAGCTCCGCCAGGCTTAGCGGAGCATCCAATTTTTCGGCGCCATCCGGGCTGACCTTCGGCAGGTCCTCCCACAAAACTCTGTACGCATCCTCGCTGGATGGATCCGGAGAGAACAGAGCCCCGTAATAGGTGCGGGTCTCCGCGCTGATTCCCTCCGGATCCGAGACCAGAGGTTTGTCGTCGGCCAGCAGCCCCAAGAGCTGCTAACGGACCCCGTCTTTTTTCCAGCGAGTAGAAGAAGGGGGAGCCGCGGTCCAGGTCCCGCAGGAGCTGGATCCACGACCTCACGTACGCGCCTCGGGACCCGACGAGCTGCAGGTCCTTCAGCGCGCCCTTCTTCTCTTCGTACACCTTCCGCAGGGCCGGGTCCTCGACAACCTGACCGAGACGGGACTCCAGGTCGAGCACCTCCTTCTCCAACCGCCTGACCCGGGCTTCCCACCTCTTTGTCGACCCCTTCGCGTACTCTTGACAGAAGAGACGGACGGGAGCCTTGCCCACATCCCACCATAGCCTCAAGGAGGGGAAGCCACCCCGCTTCCTTCTCCAGTCGGCCCAGAACTGACAAAACTAATCCTGGAACCGCGCGTCATCCAGCAGCAGGTTTTTAAAATGCCAGTACGCGGACCCCCCCCCCGCGCGCGCAGCGGAGCGAGCTCCGCCCACACCAGGTGGTGGTCCGTGCATGGCACCGGCCGCATGGAAGCCGCCGGAACGCAGGAGACGTACGCCCGGGAAATGTAGAGGCGGTCGATTCTGGACCTTCCTCCCCCAGACCTCACGCTAGTGAAGGCGCTGGAGTCGGGGTGGAGATTTCGCCAGACGTCCACCAAGTCGAAGGACCCGACCAGGTCCCTCAACTTCTCCATCACTGCCGGGCTTCGCGGGGGACCCGAACGGTCCCTCGCCTCGAGGGTGCAGTTATAATCCCCCCCGAGGATGACGCACTCGCCCACGTCGACGGAGCCCAAAAGAGCGGACACTTCTTCGAAGAAGCGCACTTGCTGCACACCGGTCTGAGGGGCGTACACGTTCACTAGATGGAGCGGCACGCCCCCCAGGCGGACAGTGACCTGGAGCAAGCGGCCCGGCACGTGCTCCTTGACCCCCAAGATCTCCGGCTGAAAATGCGGGGCCAGCAAGATAGCCACCCCGCTGGAATTGTTGGAGAGGTGACGCATGCTGACCCCTCCTTGCCACTCCAGGAGCCACGTGGCTTTGTCTCCTGGAACGGTGTGGGTTTCTTGCAGGAAGCACACCGCATACTTCCCGTCCCGAAGGACCGAGAATTTATTGAATCTGCGGCGCGCCTCCCTGCTGCCGTTGATGTTGAGGCTGGCTATGGTTATCTTCATGTCAGAAGCATAGTGCAACCTCGACCTACACCTAACGGGGGGAGGAAGCACAGCTGCTGGTCTGCTGCCACTTCCTCAGCAGCCCAGTGAGGAACGTACTGAGCCGACGCAGCTCGAGCGGGTTCACACCCTCGTCCGCGCCCATGATCTTAACTGCGGCACGGACGGACACGATGAGCAGCGCCAGCTCCGACCACCTGTCGAGGGCCAGCCGGACCTTATTGCGCCAACCTAGGCACGTGGCCATAAAATCCCGGAGTTCCCTTGCAGGAATGAGGGGAGACTCGGCAAGGGGCACGAGGTCATCCATCGCCTCATCGGCGCTGGAGTCCGAATCGTCCTCCGTGCCCATTACCGAGTCCGCATCCTCCTCCAGGGGGTCGTCACCAGTGGCCAACCCATCCGTCGCACAGTGCGCAGTGAACGGCTCAGCCGCACCAGCCAGCCCTGATGTAAGAAAAAGGAGTCTTACCATCAAGTAACTTTAAAGTAAGCTTTAAGTAACTTATAAACACACTATATACAAGAGAGGTCTTTACCATGCCTCTGGTAGAAGCCTCTTACAATACTGAACAGTCCAGTATTTATACCAGTTCAACAGGAAGTGACATATGGCAGGAAGTGAGGTATGTACACAGTTCATAGTTCACAGGAAGTGATGACATAACTTCCCGGAAGTTATTATTATTATCACATTCTTCCCTCCTGCAGGATTAGGAGGCTGTGGTCTACCTTTTGTTCCACAGCCGCCGAACGAGGAAGAGTCGCACCCGTTTGGATTCCCGTTGTGGAGGGTCGCTGGTCCGCTTACATGCAGTTGGCCATTGGTCAGAGTCTGTGTGGCCTGGATTGCCCTGTGAAGGGTCGGGGAGATCATGGCTTCGTGTATGAGCCCCAATAGGTTCAAAGTCGGACTGCCTCTGTTCAGAGGGAGGTGCAGAGCTGGTCTGTGGCGGATCAGTACTTTCATGCGCGGTACTGGGAGGGTCGCAACTTTGAGTACGGGGTTCTACCGGCACCAAGCTAGTTGGTGTCCGATCAGGATCCTGGAGAGGGGTACCCGATAGGTCCCAAGAGTTTCCTGGTGAAATGCCATCACCCGATGTCCCACTAGGTCCTGGTGGGCAGGGAGCCAGATCCCGTAATGATACGGTAGATTCTCGGCCGTCGGAATATCGTATGTTTGCATAGGTGGGGTTGGCATCGGTTAGTTCGACCTCATCTACAAGAGGGTCATTTTTAGACGTCCGAACGTATCTTCGGAGTAATACAGGTCCAGGAGTAGTTAGCCATGACGGGAGTGATGTCCCATGAGGTGAGCGACGCTGGAATCCAAAGAACCGCTCATGAGGTGTAGTATTTGTGGCTGTAGAAAGCAGGGACCGTATAGAGTGCAATGCATCCGGAAGCACTGTTTCCCATTGCTGGTCTGGTAGGCCCTCAGATCTTAAAGCGAGACGTACGGAATTCCAGATGATACCGTTATACCTCTCTACCTGCCCATTTCCGATGGGATGGTATGGTGTTGCTTTGCTTGTAGCAATTCCCCGTTCTGAGAGGTAGTCCTTGAGTTCCCTTGACATAAAGGATGGACCCCGATCTGAGTGAATATAAGCCGGCATGCCAGAGAGAGAAAATACCTGCTCAAGGCAGCAGATTACTGTGGACGCCAGCATATTGGAGCAGGGGAAGGCAAATGGAAAACGTGAATATTCGTCGATCATGGTGAGCAAATATGTGTTCCGAGTTGAAGAGGGCACTGGGCCCTTAAAATCGATGCTAAGTCGTTGCATCGGTTGGGTTGCATGTATGAGTATACCATCTGAGGGGCAGAAGAACTGAGGTTTTAATTCCGCACAAAGCCGGCATTCTGAGCATATTTTCTTCACATCTCCAGTGGAAAAAGGGAGATTCCGTGATCGTACGAAATGTAGCATGCGCGTAACGCCAGGATGACACAATCCATTGTGGACATCCATGAGAGTAGAGGATGACATAGTGGAGCAGAATGCCCGTGTGAGGGTGTCCGGGGCCACATTCTCCTTGCCAGGCCGATAGAGAATGGTATAACCAAAAGAGGCCAGTTCCATCCTCCAAAGTTGTATTTTATTATTCTTAATTTTGGTTCTTTTTCGATTATTGAGCATGAAGGCGACTGATCGTTGGTCCGTGATCAATGTAAAGTGCTGGCGAGCTAGAAAATGGTTCCACTTCCGTACTGCCTCTATGATGGCTGTGGCTTCTTTCTCAACCGGAGGATAATGTAGCTCGGCACCTTGTAAGGTCCTGGACATAAATGCTACAGGACGACCTTCCTGATTCAGAATAGCTGAGATCGCCACCTCCGAGGCATCACATTCAACCACGAAAGGGAGATTCTCATCGATGGAGTGAAGAGCCACTTTCTCCAACTGTTTTTTGAGAAGGTTAAAGGCTGCAACAGCCGCTGTTCCCAGTGGAAATGATCTAGCATGCAGCAAGGGTTGGATTTTGTCCGAAAAATGAGGAATCCATTTAGCGTAGTATGCAAACAGACCAAGAGCCCGACGTAAAGAAGCCGGATTCTTAGGTGACGGGAGCTCTTGGAGCGGGCGAAGTCTTTCTGGGTCTGGCTTAATGATACCATTGCCTACGCAGTAGCCAAGGATGTTGATGGTCGGTTGCGACTCAACAGATTTGGATTCATTCAGGGTCAAATTACGGCGATGGAGGGCATCCTGAAATTTTTGGAGGTTGGCGTCGTGTTCCTGTTGATCGTGACCTGCAATGGTAATGTTATCAAGATAGGGAAAAGTGTCCCTTAAGTTTTCCTGCTTAACCAGGCCATCCATTGCCCGTTGGAAGACAGCCACTCCATTAGTAACCCCGAATGGGAGGCGACAAAATTGGTACAGCCGTCCATTAGCCTCAAAGGCCGTGTACTGCTTATCTGAGACCTTCAAGGGTACCTGATGATAGGCACTTTTTAAATCGTAAGTTGAGAACACTTTGTATTCGGCCAGTTTATTAACCATATCATCAATGCGTGGCAATGGGTAGGCGTCCAAGTCGGTATATTGATTGATGGTTTGCGAATAATCAATGCATAGTCGCTGTTTGTGAGGTTTTAGAGGGTTCTTGACAATGACGACTTGAGCCCGCCAGGGCGACGAACATGGTTCGATGATATCCTCTGCTAGAAGTCGAGAGATTTCAGCCGCAATAAAAGATTGTTCTTCCTGATTAAAGCGCCGCGATTTTGTTATTATTGGTTTGCATCGAGGCGGAATACCGGCAAATAATGAGGGTTCATCAAGTGAAGCTGCTGACAATGCACAAAACGGTAATTTAGACGGTATATTAGAAATAGTAAGTCCAGGTTTGGATCCACCGAACACAATGGTGAGTTTATTATGCTGTTTTTGGAAGTCCAGCCCTAAGAGGAGATCACTACATAAGTCCTTGAGCACCGAAAGTCGGGTGGAGGGATACATACGACCATGAAGTGTCATATCAACAACACAAAAGCCGGAGATTCTGGTATTAAGTGATGACTGAGCCATCGCAATTGCCTGGTCCGATGGGAAGACATGTAGTTTCAATTTCGCAACAATCTGTTCCTTAATGAAACTATCAGTACTTCCTGAGTCAATTAAGGCATCTAAGGTATGCCCTTTAATTGAAACTTTTGTGGCTGCATGAGACAGGTTCTGTGGGCAAGCAGCTGTAATTGGTGTCGTTGCACAGAGAGTGGCTAAAACTCTCGGTGTGCTTCTTCGGGAGAGAGCTCGAGAGGAAGCTTGATAGGTCCTAGCTGGAGCATCTTGATAGGTCCTAATTGGGGCAGTTCGGTAGGCCTTAGCTGGATTGGCCCTCGTAGAGGCCCTCGATAGGCAAACTTTAGCAAAGTGTCCTTTTTTTTTGCAATAACTGCAGATTGCATTGCGAGCAGGGCAGGTTTTCCTAGGGTGAAAAGCATCTCCACAAAAGCATTCCTTCCTAGATTGCCAAGAGGCTGCTTAACTGGGGTCATCCTCTTCTTCTTCTTCATCAGAATTATCAGAATTAGATTCCCCCATGATAGGGTTCACCTGAGACTGCTTGAATTGTCTGGTTGCAGTTACAGCAGCAGATCGAGATCTGGGCAGCTGATAGAGGTCTGCATTTCTCTTTGCCAAATCCAGAGAACAAGCTAGGTCAAAAGCTTTTTGTAGCTCAAGTGTTTTACTTTCTAGTAGATGCTGGCGTATAAATGGAGAGGCAATCCCGCAGATGAAAGCATCACGAATCATTTCTTCGTGGTACAACTCAGCTGAGGCTGCCTGAAAGTTACAATCTATGCTGAGCCTGCGAAGTTCTTGCAGGAATTCGTTAATTGATTCCCCTGGCCCTTGTTGGGCTGTGGCCAGTAGATGTCTAGCATAGACCTCATTTGGGGTCTTGGCATACAGTTTCTTAAGTGCCCGAATCACCTCATCGTAATTATCCCATTCATCAACATATTCGAACACTTTTGGGGTCACATAGTTGATAAGTATCCTCAATCTAGTAGGAGCATCCGCTTTACATTCATCCAGAAAATTCTCAAAAGTACGGTACCAATGCTTCCATACCCTGCCAGCTGCTGGTGTATTCGGGTCCAAGTCCAGACGAATAGCTCGAAGGATTCTCTCCATGATGGGTGGTTCCCTGGATCCTTAACTCCGAGTTTGTCCGAAGGTCTAGTATTTTAAGTGTAAATACTAAGTTACTTAAATTGATGTAAGAAAAAGGAGTCTTACCATCAAGTAACTTTAAAGTAAGCTTTAAGTAACTTATAAACACACTATATACAAGAGAGGTCTTTACCATGCCTCTGGTAGAAGCCTCTTACAATACTGAACAGTCCAGTATTTACACCAGTCCAACAGGAAGTGACATATGACAGGAAGTGAGGTATGTACACAGTTCATAGTTCATAGTTCATAGTTCACAGTTCACAGGAAGTGATGACATAACTTCCCGGAAGTTATTATTATTATCACAAGCCCCGCCTCCGCCCGGATCCCACCCCCAGGATCGGCGGCAGAGGATTCCTCCCTGGGCTCCTCTAGGGGCGCTGGGCCAGAAGACGGCGGCGGTTCAGAGCTCCCCTCCGCCCTAGACGCCGGAACAACCGGAGAAACCGAGGAGAGAACAATTCACAGCTCCTCCAATACGTCCGGCACCAGAGACGCAGCCAGGGGGCCATCCTCCTCCCCGCCACCAACCTCCGACCCAGCGGTTGCATTGGGCGAGCTCATTTTCCTCGAGCTCGCCCGACCCAGACCCCAGGCCGCCCGACCCGGCGAGGGGTAACGGCACCGATAAAATGTCAATAGCCGCGGGTTGTTCCGCGACCCCCCCCCACAGGCAGGGTCTCGTCCCCATCCCCGGGAGGCACGTGCCGGACAGACACATCTGCCTCAGCCTCTCGAGGGACAGGCGACCCCTGCCGATCGCTGGTGATGACGACAGCGGGGGGGGGGGGCGCAGTACCCGTGGCGGGCGACGACTCCCCCTGCTCGGAGGGACCTTTCTCCTCCCGGTCCTCTTCCTCTTCCAGGGGGTCGCGCCTTCGTTTTAGCATGGAGGGAGCGAGGGAGACCTCCATGTCTGCAGAGGCCTCCTCCTCTGCTCCCTCCGCCGCAGCAGGTTTGTCGGGTTCCTCGGGCCCGAGCCCGGCCACAGGTATTGGCGTTACTGCTGCGGCGGTTGCGGCCACAGGCTCGGGCACGAGGCCCCTCCCACTCGCGTCTGCTCCGATTAACTCCCCGAGGAGCGCGGGTGTTAGGGGCGCAAGGGGCAAGGGCTGGCCATCCACGGGGGGACCCACCCTAAGGTGTTTATTTTTTCGCCGCGCCTTCTTTCCGGCCGGACGCGCTCCCTCCCCCCCGCCGGAGGCCTTGGTGGCATCGGCCCCCGATGTCGACCGCGCATCAGACGTTCCCGACGCGCGGGCAGTTCCAAGGGGAGGAGCGGCGGCAGCGCCAGCCTCGGCCGCACGAGATGATCCGGCGGCCTTGGAGGCGGGGCAGTTTTTCCTGATGTGCCCCACCTCCTTGCAGGCGTGGCACCGCACACCGTCCGATGTCCAGAAGACTCGATAGGCGGTCCCCTCGTGGTGGACGATGAACGCCCCGTCGGTGTCCTCCTCCCGCGCCAGCTGGATAAACAGCTGGCGCCGGAAGGAGAAGATGTGGCGAAAGCTGGCCTCCCGGAAGCCGAGCGGGATGGGTGTGATCCCCGACCTCACCTCCCCAAGTTGGCGTAAATGGGGAAGGAGGAGCTCACCAGGAACATGGGGCGGGACGTTAGAAATGACGACCCTCCGCGCAGTGGCCTCGAGAGGATCCACCGGCAGGAAGGCCCCGCCCACGGTGAGCCCCTTGGCGACGGCAAGGGACACCGCCCGCTCCGACCCCAGGAAGAACACAGCCTTCCCATACACTTTTGAGGCCACGAGGATGGCTGAGGGGCCAACAACCCCAGCCATGGCTTTAACACAGGCCTCAATGATCATCGTGGGGTGAGTGTAGCTCTTCACCCCAAGCTTTTTTGTTATAAGTTTAAAGGGTGACGGGGCAGCAGAAGTAGCGGGAGCAGCTGTGGCTGTGGCTGCCACTCCCGCATAAGTCCCGGCTGGCCCCGCCACCGGCGAAGATGCAGTCCCCATTATGGGGTGTTTTTATAAGGGCTACACTCACCCCAAGTCACAGGCCTGAAAGTGTTAATGGCCTCAGGTATTTTTTTTGGTCCTCTATTGAGCAGAGGGAGCTGATTAGATTGAAGGCACACCTCTCCCCTTATTGATTGAAATTGGGAGAGGAGCCTTCTCCCCTCTGCTCAATAGGCAATAAATAAATAAAGATGAACTTGAAGTGCCTCAGAGAAAGAGGCAGAGAGAGACAAAGAGAGAGAGAGAGGGGGGTGGGAAGGAGGGAGGCCGCAAGGGCAGGGTTGCCACTCAGGATGGTGGGTGGGTGGGTGTCGGCAGGGGTGCACTCTCCGATGAAAAATTAAAGTCGTTGAAGGTGGTCTTCTAGCAGGGGGAGAAGATGTCTTCACCTGGGAAAGCTGGAGATGCCCCAGGCTCAGTCCCACACCAGGTCTTAACGATGTATTAATTGGGCTGTTCACCTAGGCAGCTCCAGCTATCCCAGGTCAGGCAATAGGAAGGGGTGCTTAATTAGTGGTGTGTGTGGCCTAGTGTTTTACAAGAGCCACACACACACACACACACACACCCCTTGATGAACCGGCCCTTTTTTCTTCTTTTTCCCCCCACCTAAAATACAAAGTCTTTGGGAGAGTGCACTAAATAACACCCACCTGAAAGATGATGTTGTTCTTCCCTCCTTCCAAACAGTTGGTGGTTGTTGGTTGTTTCTCTCCCCTCTCTCCTGGAATGGAGGCCAATTTGGGGAGGCAGAGATAGGAAAGGCCTCTCCCCTGGTTGGTGTTGTTGCTGGCCTCCCTTCTCCTTCTCCTCCTCTGTCCTCTCTCTCCAGGCACCTCAGTTGCTGTGATGATGGTGGAGGTGGAGGTGGTGGTGGTCTATCGATATCCTTCTCTTCCTGGTCAGGAGACCACCACTTTCCACTCTCCACACTCCTGGTTTGGCTGCTCCTTCTCCTCCTGCTGACTGAGGCAGCTGCACAGCCAGCAATGCTGCGAATGAGGTCTGAACAGGAGGGCAACGTCAGACTGAAATACAGAAGCCTGCTAGGGCCTTTTATACAGGGGTGGTCACTGCCGGTACTGCAGTCTAAAACCAGTTCTTCCCTTAAAGGTACATACGCAACAATTCCTCCCCTTTTAGATAAACAGTACATAACATTCATGTAACAACTAAATAATAACTAATTACAATTACAATTTTCTGGGTACTATATGCATCAACTGAAATAATCATTTATAAGTTCAGTCTTTGAGGAGGCTTCCTAATCCTGACTGGATAGCGCCTTTCTCGAGTATCCTGTTCTTGCGGTGGTGTCGATTCTGGCTCATTGTCATTGGTTGGTTCGTCAGCTTCCAATACCACTGCTTCTGAGGTAGACGCAATCTGTACTTCGGGCTCATTGCCAGGTGCACATGCTCGTGGTATAGGTTTGGCTTGTTCCTGAGACTCCAGAATCTGGTCAGCATGGCGTCTCACGATGCTCTCTCCAACGTCCACTGTGTACATTAGTGGTCCCTGCTGTGTGCATATCGTTCCTGGCTGCCATTTTTCTGTTTGGTAGTCACGGGCCAAGACTGGTTGCCCTATCTTGAAGCTCCTGGTTGGCCTCTCGTTGATGTGCTGGAATTGCTTATCCTCAACATCTCGTTTTATGTTTGGTTTGAACAAATCGAGGTGACATCTTAGCCTTCGGTTGAAGAACATTATGGCTGGAGCTTGGTTGGTGACTGCATGTGTCGCATTCCGGTAAGCAAACAAGAAATTATCTACCTTGTGTTGTAGTGGTATGTCGTCGTTATACATCGCCTTTATTGCCTTTTTAAAGGTCTGAACAAACCTTTCAGCCAATCCATTTCTGGCTGGATGATATGGGGCAGATGTGTAATGTTTCACCCCATTATTCCTCAGAAACTTCCGGAAATCCTCGGACACAAACTGTGGCCCATTGTTGGAGCAAATCTGTTCTGGCAAACCATTCCTGGCGAAGATGGTCCGTAGGACTGCAATAGTTTTCTCCGTGGTGGTGGAGGACATTTTGATGACCTCTGGCCATTTCGAATGGGCATCCACAGCGATTAGAAACATTGTGTCCATAAATGGACCAGCAAAATCAATGTGTACCCGTTGCCATGGAGATGAGGGCCACTCCCATGGGTGTAGAGGGGCCTGTGGTGGTGCATTTTGGACTTTCTGGCATCCTGAGCAGCTCTTGGTCAGGTCCTCGATTTGTTTATCGATTCCCGGCCACCACACACAAGCCCTGGCAAGGCTTTTCATTTTTACCCCTCCCAGATGACCTTCATGAAGCTCATTTAGCACTCTGTCTCTCAACTTGGGTGGAATTACCACTCGGGACCCACACATCAAGGTCCCCCAGCACACTGACAGCTGTTCTCTCCTTGGCGAGAATGCTGGCAACAG
Source organism: Somniosus microcephalus (assembly GCF_052327205.1). Classification (NCBI taxonomy): domain Eukaryota; kingdom Metazoa; phylum Chordata; class Chondrichthyes; order Squaliformes; family Somniosidae; genus Somniosus; species Somniosus microcephalus. The sequence continues at coordinate 136,520,811 of NC_140999.1, read as the reverse complement.
TGAGTCGCCATATGCTGGCCATCCCTTCACCGTCAAATCATAGACCCGAGAGAGTGTCGGGTCATTTTGGGTTTCCTTCTCTATACTTGAGTTTGTAACAGGCAGACATTCGACTATGGTCGCATGGAATATCTCAACAGGGTCAACTGCAGGTGCTTCCTCTACCGTAGGCAACGGTAGGCGCGACAGCCCATCAGCATTTCCATGCTGCTTCGTACCCTTGTATTCTATGTCGTACTGATGTGTCCCTAGAAAAAGTGACCATCGTTGCAGCCGTTGCGCCGTCATCACCAGAACGCCCTTCTTTGGGTGAAAAATGGAGACCAGGGGCTGATGATCAGTCAGTAGGGTGAATTTCTGCCCGTGCAGATAGTGATTGAACTTCTTCACCCCCCACACCAGGCTGAGGGCCTCCCTGTCAATCTGAGCGTAATTACGCTCGGCTGAGGTTAACGAGCGCGACGCAAAGGCTACTGGCCTCTCTGGACCGTCAAGGAATTTGTGTGACAGCACCGCTCCAATGCCGTAGGGTGACGCATCACATGCCAACCGAATCGGTAGTGTCGGGTTGTAGTGGACCAATACTTCTTTTGAAGTGATTAGACATTTACATTCCTGAAAGGCACGCTTACACTCATCACTCCATTTCCATGTTACTCCAGTTTACAGCAGGGCGTTCAGTGGGTGCAGAATTGTAGATAAATTCGGCAAGAACTTATGGTAGCAGTTCACCAACCCGAGAAACGACCTCAGTTGTGACACATTTTCCAGTGCTGGAGCCTTGACTACAGCCTCAATCTTGTCTGGCGACTTATGCAACCCTTCCTCATCAATCATGTGGCCACAATACGAGATTTGTCTCCTGAAGAACTTGCATTTGGGGCGGTTGGCTCGTAGCCCATATTCCTGCAATCTAGTGAGCACCTGCTCCAGGTTGGCAAGGTGTTCACTGTCATTGTCGCCCGTCACCAGGATGTCATCCAAATAACACTGGCTCCCTGGGATCCCTTGCAGGGCTTGTTCCATTGCCCTCTGCCAAATAGCCGGGGCTGATGCTACCCCGAATACCAGTCGATTGTACTGGTAAAGGCCTTTGTGAGTGTTTATCGTGAGGTATTTCCTAGATGCTTCTTCCACCTCCATTTGTAGATACGCTTGGGCCAGATCAATCTTTGTAAAACGTTTCCCTCCAGATAGTGAGGTGAAAATATCTTTTATCCATGGAAGTGGATATTGTACTGTGTGCAGGATTGGGTTCACAGTCACCTTGAAGTCCCCACAGATGCGAACCTTCTTCGGCTCCCCAGGCATGCTGCTCAATGCTTTCTTCATTACAGGAACGATGGGTGTGGCCCACTCGCTCCAGTCCACCTTGGACAGCACACCCGAACGCTCCAGACTCTCCAGTTCAGCTTCAACGGCTGGGCGGATCGCGTATGGCACCGGTCTGGCCTTAAAAATTTTTGGGTTTGCGTTATCTTCGATCTTTATCGTTGCCTTTACTCCTTTTAGAGTCCCAAGTCCTTGTTGGAACATCTCTTCCGCGTCAGTTAGAATTTGTGACAGACGTCCAGGTGCGACGTCATCATCCTTTTTGTCAGTCACAGTTAGCGCCTGAATGGAATGCCAATCCAATTGTATTTTTCGGATCCATTCACGTCCCAATAATGGTGGTCCTCCATCTTGTAGTATATATATATACATTTTCTGTGTTTCCTTGCCGTTATATTTAACTGGCACTCTTATTTTTCCTCTGGGGTAGACCTTTTGCCCCGTGTATGTCTTCAATACAATGGACGTGTCCTTTAAGGGTATGTGTGAGAATAGCCGCTCATAGTCTCGTCGATTCATGACAGTTAGGGCTGATACTGTATCTAATTCCATCTTTACTTGGGACCCTGCTATCATGAGGGTGACCCACATAGTTCGGTGATCCTCCTTTGCGATCACGTTGTGTAACTTTAGACAACTTAGTCTCCTGCTCCCGGAGTCGTTATCACTCTCCTGATCTTCCGAACTACCGTCTGTCATTTTGTTTACTTTCTTGTACTTTTCCTTAGTAGTTCTTGTAGTGTTGGTTTTCTTTCCCGACCTGCAGACTCTTGCTATATGTCCCATTTTTCCGCATTACCTGCATACTTGGTCCTTAAACCAGCAGTCCTTCTGCTCATGGGTTGTTCTGCCGCAGCGATAGCACTTTTCTGCTCCATACGCCATTTCGTTAGCGCTGTATTCTTGTGGTTTCTGTTGTATTTCTGCAGCTCCCCGTGCTGCTGTTTCGTAGGATACTGCCACGCTGAAAGCCTGTTCTAGCGTCAGGTCCTTTTTCGAAAGTAATCGTTTCTGGGTTCCTTCACTCTGGAGCCCGCAGACAAACTTATCCCGTAAGGTGTCTGCCAGTCCTGCTCCGAACTGGCAGTGCTTCGATAACTTGCATAGTTCCGTAAGATAGTCAGCATTGCTCTCACCTTTGTGCTGGTTTCTTTTATGGAACTTGAATCTTTCTGTTATCAGCAGCGGTGTAGGGTTTAGGTGTTCCTGTAAGATATTAACAATCTCCTCAAAACTTTTCTCCATTGGTTAAGCTGGGGTAATTAAATTCCGCAATAGGCCGTACGTACTCGCGCCCATCAAATTTAATAATACCGACGCCTTCTTTCCATCGGCCACCTCATTTGCCTTGCAGTACACATCAATTCTTTCCACATACGTGGTCCAGTCTTCTACCTCGTTGTCGAAAGCAGTGATACTGCCACTTTTCGGCATCTTGGGTGATTTAAAATGGCGCCTCCCGCGCTTTTTCTTCTTCCCCAATGGAATAAAATGGCACCTCCCGCGCTTTTCCTTCTTCCCCAAAGGGATAAAATGGCACCTCCCGCGTTTTTCCTTCTTCCCCTTGCTGCCACGCTGCTCCTAGCATTCTACAGGGTAATGGCGGCAACCCGCGGCTTCGGCGTGTCTCACTTTCCTTCCCCCCATTTATTTTCCCTCTGCTGCCCGGTTCTTGAGCACCGACTGCGCCCTGTGCGCTCCACCCTCTCTCTCTCTTTTTTTTCTCTTTTCCCGGCGATGCTGCGTGGCCCGTTTTGTAGAGCCGCTTGATCGAGCTCGAGCCCGCCGCAGTCCGGAAGGGTCAGCGCACTACCTGCTACCAGCACGATTTGCTGGAACACCTTAACTGGGGAGCCAAGGTCAGCTCTCCACAGCCTCTCCCGCAATTCTCCGAACACTGATGAATCCTTGGGTGGTTGCCCGCGGTCGATGCCCATTGCTCAGACTTCGACCTCCAAGAAACCTCCTCTCAGGGTGAGATCCCCGTGAGATGATGCAACACTGCAGGTGAGCTCGAACTTACTCGTCGCCACTGTAAAGTCCGCACCTCAATAATATACGGACTTCGGGAGAACAGTTTAACAGGTACTTTACTGAACGGAGGGTAACATCAGACTGAAATACAGAAGCCTGCTAGGGCCTTTTATACAGGGGTGGTCACTGCCGGTACTGCAGTCTAAAACCAGTTCTTCCCTTAAAGGTACATACACAACAACAGTGATGCGTATTGAGGTTTATCACAGTGATATGGGTTGAGGTTTATCACAGTGATACGGGCGGTGGTTTATCACAGTGATGCCATGTGATGTTTATCACAGTGATACAGGTCGTGGTTTATTACAGTGATACGGGTTTAGGTTTATCACAGTGATACAGATTGATCTTTACCACAGTAATATGGGAGGTGGTTTATCACAGTGATATGGGTTGAGGTTTAAGACAGTGATACAGGTCGAGGTTTATTCCTGTGATACAGGTTGAGGTTTATCACAGTGATGCGGATTGAGGTTTATCACAGTGATACGGGTTGAGGTTTATCACAGTGATACGGGTTGAGGTTTATCACAGTGATACGCGTTGAGCTTTATCACAATGATACGGGCGGTGGTTTATTCCAGTGATACTGGCTGAGGTTTATCACAGGGATACGCGTTCAGGTTTCTCACAGTTATACAGATTGAGCTTTATCACAGTGATATGGGAGGTGGTTTATCACAGTGATACTGGTTGAGGTTTATCACAGTGATCCGGGTTGCGTTTTATCACAGTGATACAGGCGTTGGTTTTTCACAGTGATACCGGTTGAGGTTTATCACCGTGATACAGGTTGAGGTTTATCACAGTGATATGGGCGGTGGTTCATCACAGTGATATGGATGCCGGTTTATCACAGTGATACGGGCGGTGGTTTATCACAGTGATACAGGTTGAGGTTTATCACAGTGATACGAGTGGTGGTTTATCACAATGATACGGGTGGTGGTTTATCACAGTGATATGGGAGGTGGTTTATCACAGTGATGCGGGTTCAGGTTTATCACAGTGATACGGATTGAGCTTTATCACAGTGATACGGGTGGAGTTTGATCCCAGTCACTGAGGTAGGGAGTTTTCCTGAGAATATAGTTTGTGCTTGAGACCGCCGTGTTTTGTTATGAAGCACTGGGAATAACTGCCGTGAACAAGAGAAGTATAAAACTTGATATCTATTCTGCAAAATGACAGGAAGCGGTGACTGAAACAATTAATTATAAAATTTCATATTTTTTAAACAAAAATATAAAATGGAATTGTCATTACTATGTTAGTACATGTTTGTTCTTATCATCCCGAATGTATATGTAATGTTCTATATGTAGAGGCAATTTCAGTCGGTACTGCCTGCAAAATACTTGACCCCCTGATGTGAAAGGTAGGCACACTTAAGCTAATTTATAGACTGTTAATAAATTATTGGTAACATTTCATTGTTTCACTCCCATAAGTAGTGCAATATCAGTCCTGCAAAGATGTTACTGCTTTGCCAGCACATACCCACACGTCAACGGAATTTCATTGTTTATACAAAACCTAACCTAAACAGGATTGTACAGTGACATTTACACTTTTTGTATACAGCTATGCTGACATCTATCAGTACAGGAGTGCATGATTTATGCTGCTCTGTATCCTGAGTCTGACAAGTAAAAGAAATGTTATTGCAGTCTGGGCTACATTGAGCCAGGTTCTGTGTATATCTGAAGAATAAATATTTAGCAAGTGAAGAGCTCTGGTTGTTATTAGTCACTGATGAAAAACCATTAATTAAATCAAAGTTAAACTTATGCTACATGTATTTGAATATGCGTCCTTGTAAATCAGTACGTGTCACGGATATCTTTGGACAATGGTTGAAAAACTTGGCTGAGCAATGTTAAAAAGGAACCATACTGGCATTAATGGTCACTGGCATAAAGTGGTCAATTTAGTATTGGCTTTCATCCCGTTCAAAACTTTTCTTGAAGTATGTCAATGGAATTAAGGTTGGTGGGAAGGTTAGTCACCTGTTAATGTAATAAGAAGCCTCAGAAATAAACATGACAAATCCAATGACTTTTACCCACTTGTGAGTGGAAAAATACCATTTATCTACAGCTGTATATCCATCTCTAGTCAACAGGGTAGTGAACTGTCTCAAGCAGCTAATTTTATCCAGTCTAAGGGAGTAACTATATCAAAATAATTATCTTTTACTACATGGCTTTCTTAATAGAACTTTAGGAAAACACCTATGGAGAGTAGATTATTCAAGTCTATTATTCATGGGTGTTAAGAATAGCTCTGTACATGATCAGAATGTTAAAGTGAAAGAAATATGCATTGTGATCATTAGCAGAGTAGAAAACTGTCTGTTCTGAACTCACACTCCATTGTTGTACACATCAAGCCTCATACAACAATGGACCACAGGATCATTAGTGCTCAACTTGAGAACTGGTCTATTCTATACTCTAATGATCATAATGCTGTATTTTACTGTAATTGAATGCTGTGCAAAAGCAAGCTAATGAAGTGCTTTTATCTGTTGCTATATTCCATGTATGTATGCATGTCATTTTTCTCTTTATGTTTTATCATTTGTGCTTTTCTGTTATTCATGATTTATAACTTGACATGTAATGACCTCTACATCCACACTGCCACGGAAACGTGGGATCTCTGTGCACATTCTTAAATAATCAGTCAGTTTTCTCCCTCATATATTTTTACTTATGCTGAGAGGATTCTCCAGCTCCTAGACTGGGTGAGTGGACTGCACATTCCAGCACTGATTCCAGCATCTGTGTTGTTTAATTGATTGGCAGACAGGAGCCATGCACGGCTGAGATCAGACAGACATGTCTGTCATTTTTTTTATGGTGGACCACTCCTTGTCTGAAAACAGATGAAAGGCATCTCAGAGGCCTCAGTTAAAGCTAGGAACCTTTACAGGTGAAATAAGCTAATATCCAAAATTGTCAAAGTTCCTCAACTTTGGAAATCCTACAACATAATGCAATATGGAAGTTGACATCTGGAACAGTCAAGAGCTTTCTAATAAATCTGTGCCTTATGTTAAACTGGTGGACTATATGAGGATACTATTCTAAACCCTGTCACTCGTTATGTGGTGGGTCGGTTGTGCAACTGGTTTATTTTTGCTAAATTTATGGTAACTGTTGAATATCTTAATACACACATCAAAGCCAACTGTCTAGAAAAGAAAAGATGTTGCAGAAAATGTGTTAAAGTAAAATATTTCCTTGTATTGTTTAATCTGATTGAGGCTGTATTCTGAAGTGCCTTCTAATTATTTTAATCGCATATATCTTAACTGTTTCTGACAAACCCTTTTGCTTGTTAACCTATCATAATTGCATTCTTCCACTAGCTTTCAATTAAACGCTCTACATATTTAATGTTCCTTGTGGATAATAAAAGGTACCCTTAATTTTTTTTGTACCAATAATATTCATTATCTTCTGATGCCTGTCCACGTGGAAGCAATGGTCAAAGTTCAGAAAAAGGGGAACTGAAATGTCCATGAGAAATATTTAGTACTAGAACATTGCCTCAGGCAAATAAACATTTTCTGTACCATCATTATTTTCTGTGTATATGTGTCACAAATCATCAAATATTCTATAAGTGTGCCACAGTTTAATTTTTTTTTAAATAGCTGCGGCAAGCTTTAGGTCGACAGAACATAGTCATGTGACTGAAAAAGGCAACAGTTCAAAGGCCAAACAGCAGATAATGCAACAGTAGTCAACACTTGAGGTATGAGGTGTGAAGGAAGAAACTAAAACAGAAGGCTGTTTTTTTTAAATTCTAGCTTTTATGAAATGGCTAGGTTTCCAATGTATGGCAAGGGCTTTGAATAGGTTTGTTAAGGTTGAAACGAAAACAAAAGAATTGTAAAACCTGTAACCATCGCATTTATCTGTAACACGGATCATTGTTGCGAAGCTAGGGGAAATTTTAACTCTCTGCGTCTGGTGGAAAACAGGCGGGACGGGAATTAAAATCCATGTGGTACATTTACCGCTCATTTCTAGCCCCACGGCTGTTTTACAGCCATGGATATTTGGGGCCACTGAGGTGCCTGCCTGACTCAGGCGAGAGCTTCATAATTCTATATGCAAATTGGGGTCATATCACTCGGTAATACCTGTCGGACATCCAGCAGAGGCCCAGTAAGGTAAGAATGAATATGACCCTGGTTGCTGCAATAGTTCTGATTATATCGACGCTGTGCGCCTGTACCTGGGTTTCCTGACAGGAGTGACGAGCCAGTTGGTGAGGGATACCCCTTGTCCCCCAGCAACCAGCCTGCCACCTGATTGTCTGGATGGAATAGAGGGGCTTTTGAGGACTGCCACAGTATGAAAGTGTCGTGACTACTGCCAGGAAACCAGGCACAGAGCTGCGGGACGCACTGCCTGTGGTCACGAAAAAGTTGAACATTGAGCGAATGGATGTCCTTCCTCTTGAAAAACGATGCTGAATCATGATGGGTAGAATGCAGACTGTGGGAATCCAGCAATGGGGGCAAATACCAGTGCTCTTCCTTTCCTGGGGAAGCTAATGAATTATTGGTGCCTCACAAACAGTGCATCAATCACCTGCCTGATGGCTGTATGCACACCAAACTGACTGATGTTACGAATGCCACCAGAAGCATTTTGGAAGGAGTCAGAGGCATAACAGTTTACAACCACAGTGAACTTCACTGTCACAAGCAGTGTAGTGCATGCCCTGGTGCTGGGTTCCAATTCTCACTCCAACAGGTGACACAGGTGAGAGATTGTTCCAAGAAAGAAAGAAAGATTTGCATTTATATAGCGCCTTTCACGACCTCAGGACGTCTCAAAGCGATTCACAGCCAATGAAGTACATTTGAAGTGCCGTCACTGTCGTAATGTTGAAGTGCAGTCAACTTACCCACTGCTCCTCTGTGAGCTTCAGGTATGATGTTCTGTTTCTGACTACCTGCATGCTGTAAAGGCCTCCTGTGCCTTTCCCTCCTTTATCCTCTTCCTGTAGCCTATGCAGGTCTTGGCTGCTCTAACACCTGATTTGTCAGCCTCAAGGGTAAGCCCCGCAGCATTCCCGTGTTAACCAAGTCGGAAGTAGCAAATCCTGTGAAAAAGTTCAGGATGTCCAAAAACACACTCTTCAAAAGTATTTCACAGCCAAACTGTAGCCAAAACAGCCAAACAATTGGCCCAACAACTAACCAGAGACTTACCTTAAAGGAGGTATGGATCCCTTTAAGTACCACTTGTGAAGGCTGCACTGTTCCCACCATGATATGTTGGGTGGGTTTAGGAAGTAACGTCTCAGGTATTCCCAGACACCAATGTCTCAAAAGGGTCTTGATCAAGTGCAGAACCCTAATTAATATATTTTAATGATGTCTGCATTTGTTCCAGGTGGCCGGCAGGGACGCATAAGGAGTGCCCGATCTAATATGGCGCCTGTTTCAGCCCCCAGAAATGAGCAAAACGCATACCAATTTCTATTTTCAATTATAATTTTTAGGCATCAAGGGGTATGGGGAGCAAGCGGGAATATGGTATTGAGATAGAGGATCAGCCATGATCATATTGAATGGCGGAGCAGGCTCAAAGGGTCGAATGGCCTACTCCTGCTCCTATTTTTCTATGTTTCTATATTACCCCATAGATTTCAGTGCAGGTATTGCCTTTTTTGTGAGGGGTGAAGAGATATTTTTGCGTGTTTATAAATCTGTAACTGTTTGTATATTATCCAGGCAATTAAAATGCTTCAAAATACATGTATCGCAACATGCGACAGTAACTATTACTCTTGCATTTAATTAATAATTATCTACAGAAGCAGTCAACTGAAGGCTTTATTAAAAAAAACACTAACAAGGCACTTAAAATCAAAGGGCTTAAGGTAATGAAGACAAGAACTTGTCAATGTGAAGGTGATAAGGTTTTATCTGACAGAACTGAGAAGTAGCACAAAGATCCTGACTTTTTTTTTTATCAGTTTCTATAGCTCTGCTGCTATTTTGTTACTCTTTCTGACATTTCTCCAGGATGCTATTCATTCCTTCACTTCTCTATCATACCTCTGACTTTCTTCCATTCTATCTGACTATCTATGTTTTCTTTCTCTGTAGTTTTGTTTCTCTGTAGCCATGTTCTTTATTTTCCAAAAATAAAACACACAAAAGTGCTGAAAATGCACAGTAGGTCATTCAGCTTTTGAGAGAGATAGATAGGGTAAGGTTTCAGATGTTGTTCGTACCTGACCAGTTCTAATGAAGGATTCCACCGGAAGCGTTAATTTATCTTTCAGATTCTGACTGGCCTGCTGTGCATCTCTGATATTTTCTTATTGTACTTCAGATTTCCAGCATTTCCCAGTTTTATCATTATTGTTACTTACCTTCCAGTTCTTTCCAGCCCAAATCCCCATTCCTTCACTTCGCTGTCTTGTTCAGGTTCGTTTCCTTCCTGACTATCTTCTCTACGATGGTTTCCTGGAGCAATATGTCGAGGAACCAACTAGAGATCAGGCCATCTTGGATTGGTATTATGTAATGAGGAAGGATTAATTAGCAATCTTGTTGTGTGAGGCCCCTTGGGGCAGAGCGATCATAATATGATAGAATTCTTCATTAAGATGGAGAGTGAAGTATTTGACTCAGAGACTAGGATCCTGAGTTTAAATAAAGGAAACTACGATGGTATGAGGCGCGAGTTGGCTAGGATGGATTGGGGAATGTTACTTAAAGGGTTGACAGTGGATAGGCAGTGGCAAACATTTAAAGATCGCATGGATGAACTACAGAATTTGTTCATCCCTGTTTGGCATAAAAATAAAACAAAAAAGATGACTCAACCGTGGCTAACAAGGGAAATTAGGGATAGCATAAGATCCAAGGAGAGGACATATAAATTGGCCAGAAAAAGCAGCAAACCTGAGTTTAAGATTCAGCAAAGGAGACAAAGGGATTAATTAAGAGGGGGAAAATAGAGTATGAGAGTAAGCTTTCAGGGAACATAAAAACTGACTGTAAAAGCTTCTATAGATATGTGAAGATTGGTGAAGTCAAGCATAGGCCCCTTGCAGTCAGAATCAGGGGAAATTATAATGGGGAACAAAGAAATGGCTGACCAATTAAATACATACTTTGGATCTGTCTTCACAAAGGAGGACACAAATAACCTCCCAGAGATGTCGGGGAACATAGGGTTTAATGAGAGGGAGGAACTGAATGAAATCAGTATTTGTAGGGAAATGGTGTTAGGGAAATTGATGGGATTGAAGGCCAATAAATCCCCAGGGCCTGATAATCTACATCCTAGGGTACTTAAGGAAGTAGCCCTAGAAATAGTAGATGCATTGCTGGTCATCTTACAAAATTCTATAGATCATCTTCCAACATTCGATGGAATCTGGAACAGTTCCCATGGATTGGAGGGTAGCTAATGTTACCCCACTGTTCAAAAAAGGTGGTAGAGAGAAAACGGGGAAATATAGACTGGTAAGCCTGACATCGGTAGTGGGGAAAATGCTAGAGTCCATTATAAAAGATATAATAGCAGAGCACTTGGAAAACAGTGACAGGATCAGACAAAGTCAACATGGATTTACAAAAGGTAAATCATGCTTGACTAAACTACTGGAATTTTTTGAGGATGTAACTGGTAGAATAGATAAGGGAGAACCAGTGGATGTGGTGTATTTGGACTTTCAGAAGGCTTTCGATAAGGTCCCGCATAAGAGATTAGCGTGCAAAGTTAAAGCACATGGGATTCGGGGTAAGGTACTGACTTGGATAGAGAACTGGTTGGCAGACAGGAAACAAAGAGTTGGAATAAATGGGTATTTATCCGAGTGGCAGGCAGTGACTAGTGGGGTACCGCAGGGATCGGTGCTAGGACCCCAGTTATTCACAATATATATTAATGATCTAGACGAGGGAACTAGATGTAATATCTCCAAGTTTGCAGATGACACAAAGCTGGGTGGGCGTGTGTGCTGTGAGGAGGATGCAGAGAAACTCCAGTATGATTAGGACAGGTTGGGTAATTGGGCAGATGCATGGCAAATGCACTATAATGTGGATAAATGTGAGGTTATCCACTTTGGTAGCAAAAACAGGAAGGCAGATTATTACCTGAACGGCAATAGATTGGGAAAAGGGGAAGTGCAACAAGACCTGGGAGTCCTTGTGCACCAGTCGCTGAAGGTAAACATGCAGGTGCAGCAGGCGGTTAAGAAGGCAAATGGTTTCTTGGCCTTCATAGCGAGAGGATTAGAATACAGAAGCAAGGATGTCTTGCTGCAGTTGGACAGGGCCTTGGTGAGACCACACCTTGAGTATTGTGTGCAGTTTTGGTCACCTTATCTGAGGAAGTCGCATTGAGTTTAAGCAGACTTTGGTAAGTGGCAGAAAAAGTCTTTTAAGTGCATTTACTGAATTTTAGTGAGTAAAAAAGTGAAATATTTGTAGAAAGTTTAATTTTTTAGAGTAAATTAAGCTGTTGGGGAGTTTAAACCGGAAGTAGAATCCGGGTATATAAAGGGGCGGGCTTAGTGCTGCAGGCTGAGTGCAAGTCGCATTGAGTGTAAGTAGAGTTTGGTAAGTGTGAGAGTTCGGGCAAGTGGGAGGTGAGGGGGTTTTTTTTGCTCTGTTTTGCTTCCCTCTCTCAGGCTAATCCAACACTGCAGATGTGGAGCAGCGAGACAATTCAACCGGACAGGTCCCCCAGACAGCATTCACGAGGGAGGTTGGTGATCAGCTGGTTGGTAGGTCCTCTTCCTTCTCTTCTATACCTTTAAGTTGGTAAGTCCTATTAAATAGTGGTGTAATATTATCATCTATATCGGGGCAGAGGGTCTTCATAACTAATAATAAGAAATTTAATTAATTACACAGATATCTGTGAACAGGTGATGTGTCACTGTTGCGAAATGTGGGAGCTGGTAGACCCCATTGAGGCTCATGGTGATTACATTTGCGATAAGTGTTTGCTGCTAGAGGAACTCAAGCTCCATGTTAAAGAGCCTGAGACTGAGCTTCAGGCACTGTGACACATCAGGGAGGGGGAGAAGTTCCTGGACTCTATGTTTCAGGAGGTGGTCACACCTATGAAATTAATTACTGCAGATGTAGTCTGTGGTCAGGGACAGGACGGTGTGACTACGAGTGAGGAAGGTACAGGGATCCAGGATGTAGTGTTGAAGGAGCCGCAGCCCTTGCTCTTGTCAAGCAGGATCGAGGTTCTTACTCTCTGTGAGGGAGGGAGCGGGGACTGCAGGGAGGATGAGCAACCTGGCCACGGCACCGTGGTACAGGGGGCCATTCAAGTGGAGGGAGTAAAAAGAAATGTTGTAGTGGTAGGGGATATTATCATTAGGGGGATAGATAGGGTTCTCTGCAGTCAAGAGCAGGAGTCCCGAAGGCTGTGTTGCCTGCCCGGTGCCAGGGTTAAGGACATCTCTTCTGGACTGGAATGAAACTTGGAGTGGGAGGGGGAAGATCCAGTTGTCATGGTCCATGTTGGTACAAACGACGTAGATAGGACAAGGAAGAAGGTCCTGTTAAATGAGTATGAGCAGCTAGGGGTCAAATTAAAAAACAGAACCTCAAGGGCAATAATCTCTGGATTATTACCTGAGCCACGAGCGAATTTGCTAGGATAAATAAAATTAAAGAGTTAAATGCGTGGCTCAAAGACTGGTGTGGGAGAAATGGGTTTTGCTTCTTTGGGACACTGGCACCAGTACTGGGACAGGAGGGAGCTGTTCCATTGGGATGGACTCCACTTGGCCAGTGCTGGGACTAGAGTCCTGGCGAATCATATAACTAGGGCTGTAGAGAGGGCTTTAAACTAATTAGTGGGGGGGAGGTTTCTAGAGAGCAAATAACAGAAATGACAACGGAGAAGGTCATAGACTTAGGTAGCAGTGGGGAAATTAAAAAACAGAACGTGTCAGGAAGGGACAGAAGGTATGGAGTAAAAGGTAAAGTAGTAAAAGGGGAAAAAACAGGAACATAGTGTCACAAAACATATTTGAAAGTTCTTTATCTGAATGTACGTAGCATTCGTAACAAAATGAATGAGTTAACGGCACAAATAACTACATATGGGTATGATCTTGTGGCCATTACAGAAACATGGCTGCAGGGTGATCATGACTGGGAATTAAACATACCAGGTTATTTAACAATCGGGAAGGACAGGCAGGAAGGGAGGGAAGGTGGGGTGGCTATGTTAATAAAGGAAGGAATCACTATAATACAGAGAAATGATATTGGGTCAAAGGAGCAGGATAGTGAAACAGTTTGGGTGGAGATAAGGAATAATAAGGGGAAAAAAACACTAGTGGGCGTAGTCTATAGGCCTCCGAACAGTTGCAACCTCTGTTGGACGGAGTATTAATCAGGAAATAGGTTGAGGCTTGTAATAAGGGAGCAGCTACAATTATGCGGGATTTTAACTATCATATTAACTGGACAAATCAAATTGGGCAGAGCAGCCGTGAGGATGAGTTCATTGAGTGTATTAGGGATGGGTTTCTGAGCAGTATGTAACTGAACCGACCAGGGGGCAAGCAACCTTAGATTTGGTCCTGTGTAATGAGACAGGATTAATTAAAAATATCCTAGTAAAGGATCCCCTTGGAATGAGTGACCATAACATGGTTGAATTCCATATTCAATTAGAGGGTGAGAAGGTTGGATCTCAAACAAGCGTGCTGAGCTTGAATAAAGGAGACTATGAAGGTATGAGAGTGGAATTGACTAGAGTGGACTGGAAAATAGATTAAAGGGTAAGACGGTACATGATCAGTGGTGTACATTTAAGGAGTTATTTTACAACTTCCAAAAAATATATATTCCACTGAGGAAAAATGGGGTGTAAAAGAAAAGATAGCCATCCGTGGCTAAGTAAAGTAATAAAGGATAGTATCCGACTAAAAACAAGGGCATATAAGGTAGCCAAATCTTGTGGGAGGATAGAAGATTGGGAAGTCTTTAAAAGACAGCAAAAAATAACTAAAAGATTGATTAAGAAAGAGAAGATAGATTATGAAAGTAAATTAGCAAAAAATATAAAAACAGATAGCAAAAGTTTCTATAGTTATATAAAAAGAAAATAGGGTGGTTAAAGTAAATGTTGGTCCCTTAGAGGATGAGACCGGGAAATTAATGGTGGGAAACATGGAGATGGCAAAAACGCCTGAACAAATCTTTTGTATCAGTCTTTACGGTTGAGGACACTAAGAATATCCCAACACTGGACAAACAGGGGGCTCTAGGGGGAGAGGAGCTAAATACAATTAAAATCACTAAGGAAATGGTACTTGGTAAAATAATGGGACTTAAGCCGGATAAATCCCCTGGACCTGATGGCTTACATCCTAGGGTCTTGAGGGAAATGGCGGTAGGGATTGTGGATGCATTGGTAATAATTTTCCAAAACTCCCTGGACTCAGCAAAGGTCCCGGCAGATTGGAAAACTGCTAATGTAACAACCCTTATTTAAAAAGGGTAGTAGGCAGAAGGCTGGAAACTATAGACCTGTTCGCCTAACATCTGTGGTTGGTAAAATGTTAGAGTCCCATTATTAAGGAGACAGTAATGGGACATTTGGATAAACATAATTTAATAGGACAAACTCAGCATGGTTTCATGAAGGGGAAGTCATGTTTGACAAATTTGCTTGAGTTTTTTGAGGAAGTGACATACAGGGTGGATAAAGGAGAACCAGTGGAGACGTAGTGTATTTAGACTTCCAAAAGGCATTTGATAAGGTGCCACACAAAAGATTATTGCTCAAGATAAAAAATCACGGGATTGGGGGTAATATTCTGGCGTGGGTGGAGGATTGGCTCTCTAACAGAAAGCAGAGAGTTGGGATAAATGGTTCGTTCTCAGACTGGCAATCAGTAACTAGTGGTGTTCCGCAGGGGTCAGTGCTGGGTCCCCAACTCTTTACAATCTATATTAACGATTTGGAGGAGGGAACCGAGTGTAACATATCAAAGTTTGCAGATGATACAAAGATGGGAGGGAAAGTAGTGAGTGAGGAGGACATAAAAAACCTGCAAAGTGACATAGACAGGCTAAGTAAGTGGGCAGAGATTTGGCAGATGGAATATAATGCTGGAAAGTGTGAGGTTATGCGCTTTGGCAGGAAAAATCATAGAGCAAGTTATTATCTTAATGGCAAGAAACTGGAAAGTACTGTAGTACAAAGGGATCTGGGGGTCCTGGTGCACGAAACTCAAAAAGTTAGTATGCAGGTGCAGCAAGTGATCAAGAAGGCCAATGGAATGTTGGCTTTTATTGCTAGGGGGATAGAATATAAAAACAGGGAGGTATTGCTGCAGTTATACAAGGTATTGGTGAGACTGCACCTGGAATACTGCATACAGTTTTGGTGTCCATACTTAAGAAAAGACATACTTGCGCTCGAGTCAGTACAAAGAAGGTTCACTCGGTTAATCCCGGGGATGAGGGGGTGGTCATATGAGGAGAGGTTGAGTAGATTGGGACTCTACTCATTGGAGTTCAGAAGGATGAGAGGCGATCTTATTGAAACATATAAGATTGTGAAGGGGCTTGATCGGGTGGATGTTCCCAATGATGGGTGAAACTAGAACTAGGAGGCATAATCTTAGAATAAGGGGCTGCTCTTTCAAAACTGAGATGAGGAGAAACTTCGTCACTCAGAGGGTGGTATGTTTGTGGAATTTGCTGCCCCAGGAAGCTGTGGAAGCTACATCATTAAATAAATTTAAATCAGAAATAGACAGTTTCCTAGAAGTAAAGGGAATTAAGGGTTGCGGGGATCGGGCAGGAAATTGGACATGAGTCTAGGTTCGGAATGGTCATGGCCCTGTGGGTAGTGGAGCGGGCCCCAAGGGCATTGTAGCCTGGTTCTGCTCCTACTTCTTGTGTTCGAATTCTGTGTTAGATTTCAGGAGATGGTTTTATTCCTGTTCCTGGCTGGGGTGGAGATCACCTCTACAGAAGGTAAGTACTGTAGAAAATATAGGGACAGAGTGATCTCCTGGACGAGTTTCGATCGCCTAGATGGGTCGGAGAGGAATTTCCCAGATTTTTTTCTCCCCAAATTGGCCATTGGGTTTTTTATCTGGTTTTTCGGCTCTCCCGGGAGATCACATGGGTTCGGGTGGGATGGAGAGTGATAGAAGATTTGAGGTTAGGATCAGATCAGCCATGATCTTGTTGAATGGTGGAGCAGGCTCGAGGGGCCGATTGGCCTACTCCTGCTCCTATTTCTTATGTTCTTTATGTTAAGGATGTTCTTGCCATGGAGGGAGTGCAGCGAAGATTCACCAGACTGATACCTGGGATGGCAGGAATGACATATGAAGAGAGATTGGGCTTGTATTCGCTAGAGTTTAGAAGAATGAGAGGGGATCTCATTGAAACTTATAAAATTCTAACAGGACTAGACAGACTAGATGCAGGAAGAATGTTCCCGATGGCGGGTGAGTCCAGAACCAGGGGTCACAGTCTAAGGATAAGGGGTAAGCCATTTAGGACTGAGATGAGGAGGGAATTTATTCACCCAGAGAGTGGTGAACCTGTGGAATTCTCTACCACAAAAGGCAGTTGAGGCCAATTCATTAAATATATTCAAGAAGGAGTTAGATATATTTCTTAAGGCTAAAGGATCAAGGGATATGGGGAGAAAGCAGGGACAGGGTACTGAATTTGGATGATCAGCCATGATCTCATTAAATGGCGGAGCAGGCTCGAGGGGCCGAATTGCCTACTCCTGCTCCTATCTTCTATGTTTACACTGCCCCCTTCCTAATCGCTTACATCAGCTTTTATAGAGTACTAGCTGAAGTGCCCGGCGGTGCCGAGGGTCGTTTGAGGCATGTTGTTGTTGGAAGAAAGAGAGAGCGAGCGACCGTGGGGGGAAGAGAGCGAGCGACCGGGGGGGAAGAGAGCGAGCGACCGGGGGGGAAGAGAGCGAGCGACCGGGGGGGAAGAGAGAGAGCGACCGGGGGGGAAGAGAGAGAGCAACCGGGGGGAAGAGAGAGCGCGACCGGGGGGGGAAGAGAGAGTGCGACCGGGGTGGAAGAGAGAGCGCGACCGGGGGGGGGAAGAGAGAGCGCGACCGGGGGGGGGAAGAGAGAGAGCGACCGGGGTGGAAGAGAGAGAGCGACTTGGTGGGGAAGAGAGAGAGCGACTTGGGGGGGAAGAGAGAGAGAGCGACTTGGGGGGGAAGAGAGAGAGCGACTTGGGGGGGAAGAGAGAGAGCGACTTGGGGGGAAGAGAGAGAGCGACTTGGGGGGGAGGAGAGGAGAGCGACTTGGGGGGGAAGAGAAGAGAGCGACTTGGGGGGAAGAGAGAGAGCGACTTGGGGGGGAAAGAGAGAGGGCGACTTGGGGGGGAAGAGAGAGAGCGACTTGGGGGTAAGAGAGAGAGCGACTTGGGGGGGGGAAGAGAGAGAGCGACTTGGGGGGGGAAGAGAGAGCGCGACTTGGGGGGGAAGAGAGAGAGCGACTTGGGGGGGGGGGGTGGGAAGAGAGGAGAGCGACTTGGGGGGGAAGAGAGAGAGCGACTTGGGGGGGAAGAGAGAGAGCGACTTGGGGGGGAAGAGAGAGAGCGACTTGGGGGGAAGAGAGAGAGCGACGACTTGGGGGGGAAGAGAGAGAGCGACTTGGGGGGGAAAGAGAGAGAGCGACTTGGGGGGGAAGAGAGAGAGCGACTTGGGGGGGAAGAGAGAGAGAGCGACTTGGGGGGGAAGAGAGAGAGCGACTTGGGGGGTGGAAGAGAGAGAGCGACTTGGGGGGGGAAGAGAGAGAGCGACTTTGGGGGGGAAGAGAGAGAGCGACTTGGGGGGAAGAGAGAGAGCGACTTGGGGGGGAAGAGAGAGAGCGACTTGGGGGGGAAGAGAGAGAGCGACTTGGGGGGGAAGAGAGAGAGCGACTTGGGGGGGGAAGAGAGAGAGCGACTTGGGGGGGGAAGAGAGAGAGAGCGACTTGGGGGGGGAAGAGAGAGAGCGACTTGGGGGGGAGAGAGAGAGAGCGACTTGGGGGGGAAGAGAGAGAGAGCGACTTGGGGGGGGAAGAGAGAGAGCGACTTGGGGGGGAAGAGAGAGAGCGACTTGGGGGGGGGAAGAGAGAGAGCGACTTGGGGGGGAAGAGAGAGAGCGACTTGGGGGGGAAGAGAGAGAGCGACTTGGGGGGGGAAGAGAGAGAGAGCGACTTGGGGGGGAAGAGAGAGAGCGACTTGGGGGGGAAGAGAGAGAGAGACTTGGGGGGGAAGAGAGAGAGAGCGACTTGGGGGGGAAGAGAGAGCGCGACTTGGGGGGGAAGAGAGAGAGCGACTTGGGGGGAAGAGAGAGAGCGACTTGGGGGGGAAGAGAGAGAGCGACTTGGGGGGGGAAGAGAGAGAGCGACTTGGGGGGGAAGAGAGAGAGCGACTTGGGGGGGGAAGAGAGAGAGCGACTTGGGGGGGAAGAGAGAGAGCGACTTGGGGGGGAAGAGAGAGAGCGACTTGGGGGGGGAAGAGAGAGAGCGACTTGGGGGGGGAAGAGAGAGAGCGACTTGGGGGGGAAGAGAGAGAGCGACTTGGGGGGGAAGAGAGAGAGCGAC